>NC_090933.1:523172867-523481049 GCF_040938575.1 Ambystoma mexicanum
GACACTGAAAGTCGATCTGTGAGAGCTGCCAAATACTGAGACCACTGGTCCCTCAGAAGCCACTGAAGGGATCTTATAAGCAGCTTGGCCTCTGGCACTAGAAAAATACAGGAGACAATGAGACCGAAGAGGCGGAGGAAGGAAGTCGCTGGAAGGCTGGCATGGTTCTGAAACAACGGCACCATCTGGGCGATGTTGCAGACTCTCTCCTCGGGAGGGAAAGCCTTCACTACACAAGTGTCTAGGACTGCTCCGATGAACTGGAGCTGCTGAACTGGTGTGAAATGCGACTTCTTAAAGTTGAGGGAGAAGCCCAGCCTGTGCAGTAGGAGGCAGGTGTCTTCGAGGAGACAAAACCTACCCCACTGAATTTCCCCGGATCAGCGTGTCGTCCAGGTATGGGAATACATGGACCCCGGATCTCCTGAGGTGAGCCGCGACTACCGCCATGAGTGTTAGGGAGAATTCTCTGTTTAGGCTGAATTTCCTAACCAAGTGAGTCCCCCAGCAGCTTTGCTGGATTTTTGGGATTTATCTTTTTCTCCTGCAAGAGTGAGACTCGTTTACCCTCACTCTTGGGCATGATTTGAGTGTGTTTCTTTGAATATAGATGTGTTTAATGGGCTATGGGGTCTATTACCCCATAGGGCTTCATGTGTTTTTGTGATGTGTGTTACACAGCACCCTCAGTGCAGTAACACAGGGGTGGCATAGTGACCCCCCAGTATAGACTCCATACCCTGGGACTGACTACTGTCTCCCACGGCATGTAAAGTCACCATTGACTTTACTAGTGTTAAATTCTGAACAGAACCAGTACAAACCATCATATTGTGGATGTACTGGGTGGGGCAATTCAATTGCCCCGGGGTCTGTTAGTCGAGGGGGCACGTCTCCGTCCCCCCTGATCGAGTTTTGGCTGGTGGCAGTGGATACTACTTTTTATATTGAACCGCAAATATTTCTCTATGGGATTTTCCCATTGTTCGAGGCTACTATCTTTATTTATTTAATTACGATAGCCTCGAACAAACCGCCGGTTTATTTAATTAATATTAATTCTCCGGTTGGTATTTTTTGCCAAAACTCGGTTCTAAAATTGCGTTTGTGTTCTCTTCTGTGACTCCAACCCAAGTCGAGCCCTTTGTTCCACTTTTTGGCGGGCTTCTCCACAGAAGCCCTCCAAAGTGGTGCCACTCTGTCTGGGGTACTTAGGAGGGGTGGAGGGGGATTTAGGCAACCTGGACTGAGTTGCCTAGGCAACTCAAGTCGCACTCAGTCCTGATTGGCCCAAGTGGTGAGCCGGCCGGCTCACCACTTAGCATGTTTGAGTGACAGTTAGGCTGAGTGAATGGGGGTTTTCTGCATAAAAGCAGGGCTTGGGGGACTGGAACTTCAGAAGTCGCCACAGGACCTAAGAATCCGACGAGGGAGAAGCTGAGCCGACCTGCCACGACGACACCACCGGTGGAGCCCTGCTGGACCGTCTCACCACTTTTCCCAACGACAGAAGAGATCTCCCGCCGGAGAGTCTTCTTCCTTTGACTGGTGGGGATAACCAGTTTCACCGTCTTTTCGCCTTCCCGACGTATCTCGTGGCCGCCTTGCCTGTGCCAAGCACCCCGGCAACCGGGATACCACGTTTTACCGCGACCGCGAATTAAAGGGTACTACCTTTAACCGGAAAACTCTGCGGCTGGTTTCTTCCCTGGCAGTGCAACGACCTTCATCTTTCCTCCAAGTCGAGATCTTCTCTTCCCCTGGACGACGACGTGACTTGCACCCACTGCCAGGAACAACTGCCACCACTGGAGGATCCTTCCGACTTAAGGTACCGTGTCCGGCCTGGCTTCCCTTGCCACCGACTATACGGGGTAGATTTAGCCCCCGGCTTTCGAACCTGGGTTAGCCTGGGACACCCTGGCTAAACTTTTCTGAGCCTCTCTAAACTATTTTTGAACTCTCTGCAAGACTATCTAAGCCTAGTGTAACTGTGTGATCTTGGGCGCATTTGTGCTCTGCTCTCTCTAAGAGTGGGCCCAGCCGTTGGACTTTGGCTCACCAGTGACTTTTGCTCTTCTGCCTTGCGAACAGTGTTCCTAAATCTTAGAGTGGTGTACCTTTCCATACTCTGTCTTTTCCCCCCCTTTTTAACAAACTTATTGAAGTGCCATCTAGTTAAGCTCTCACCTCTGTATGAAAATAAGTGGTGTTTTACTAAGACTCATCTGATAAGGAATAAGGGGTCTACATATTATAATAGTAACTGTGTTTAGAGTGTTTTACAATAAGAGTGCTGGGGTGTTTCAAACAGTGTGTTTTTAAATAAATAATTATATACTTTGATACCAAAGCTCTGGTCAGTGTTTGCTTGTATTATTGTGTCTGAATGCCTATTGTGTATACTTTGCATACTGCCTAACTCTTCTTGAGGGAAGTCTGACTGCTCAGCCACAGCTACCAGGTAAATCTGGGTGGTACAGACTGCTACCAAGTGGGTTTACTGCTAACACCTGTAGTCCTAAATCTTTTGCAGTGTTCCCTAAGGGAACTGCACAGGTTTCTGCCTAACAATGAGCTTGGTGAAGACCCTTGGACCTTCCCTCTCCACTGCAACTCCCCCCCCGATTCCGATATCCCTTGGGTTCTCAGGTGGTTCAAGAGATTTCAAACGACCATGACATTGATTGCCTCAGATTGAGCGAGGAGAACGTGGTACTCCGATCTCTTGGATCTGACCATCTGTCCACCTCACCGGTGGCCTCGGTGTCTGGATCTCCTGACCCAGTCGGAAGGTTGAGTGCTCCACCCGACCCCGGATTCCCTCAACCTACATCTGTGGCTCTTGAGAGGATGAGGTATGACGACTGGGACTTCTCAGAGGAGGTACTTGAGGTGTTGCTGGCTGCAAGCAGACTTTCTACGAGATCTCTGTACGCATGCAGGTGGAGAAGGTTTGAGGCGTGGTGCAGGGAACGCAAGATGGACCCTATCTCTTGCCCCACCACCACAGTGATGGAGTTCCTTCGGTCACTGGTCTCTTCAGGCCTTCATGTTCCCACAGTCAAAGGGTAATTGGCGGTCCTGTCTATGTTGAAAAGGTCCCCAGAGCAAGGTTCCTTCTTTACTATTCTGTTTATGGTACAGTTTCTGAAGGGCCTTCTCAATATGTTTCCGCCAACCCCTTTTGTTGTCCCAGAATGGGATCTGATTTTGACTTACTTGATGGCGGCTCAGTTTGAGCTTATGCACTCATGTTCTTTACGGCTGTTATCCCTTAAAACAGCCTTCTTGGTTGCAATCACATCTGCCAGGAGGGTTAGCGAGGTGCAAGCTTTGTGCTGCAAACCTCCTTTTCTAGGGTCCTTTTGTGAGAAAGTCACTATCAAAGTCAGGACCGGGTTCCATCCTAAGGTGGTTTCAGAGTTTCACCTATCCCAGTCTGTACATTTGCCTTCTTTTACCCTCCTCCACATCCATCGAAAGAGGAAGAGCAGTTCCACCATCTTGACCCCAAGCGAGCTTTAAACTTCTATGTTGCTCGCACATATGAGTTTCGGAAGTCAGACCAGTTGTTTGTGGCCCATTGTTTGGCTCAAAAAGGTCTTGCCATAACTAAACAAACCCTGTCATGTTGGATTAATATGTGCATATCAGAGTGTTACCAATCGGCAGGCAAGGTGGCTTCCAGCGGGCATCAAGACTCATTCAACCAGAGGGGTTTCGGCCCATACAGCCCTCCATAGAGGGGTTCCTGTTACAGACATATGTGGGACTGCCACTTGGCCATCCTTACATACATTCACCAAGCACTATGCCTTAGATGTTGCACGGGGAGCTGATGCACAGTTTGGTAGGGCGGTTCTACAGAATCTACTAGTTTAAAACCTCTGACCTCCTAGGTTATTCTAACTGCTTGGGGAGTCTATCAAGATATGGGATGATATGATATGGCATTTATAACGCGCCTATACACAAGTGTTTCAAGGCACGAGATGAGGAATCTGCAGAAGAAAAGCAATCAATTGAAGGAGAAATTACTCACTGTAAGGATCTTTCTATGCATTCTTCTCCCATCCATCCCTGCTCCTCAAGTTACGTGGCTTCTGTCCAAACGAGACGGCATCTGGTGATGGCTCTGAGATGACCGCTTATGTCGCATTCTGATCACCCTTCAGATGTATCCTTGTTAAGTTTTCTACCGGCTTATTAGCCTCCTCCTGTAATTTTTCCTTCTTTAGCGTTCATGCGTGGAGGGCGAGGGAGTGAGGAACCGAAGCATGGGGGCGTAGTGACGTGTTATATATACACAACGCCTGATGTCACTTCCGAAGCCAACGACCGAGAGCCAAGCAAGACGGTTTGACTATCGACAGACCAGTTGAGGTCTACTACATGCCCTGGTGAAATGTTTCCAATTAGCAGAGCTGGATGATGGATATCTATCAAGATGAGGAACTGCAGGAGAAGAATCCATAGAAATATCATTACAGTGAGTAATCTCTCCTTTGCGGACAAGATCTCCCTCAACAAGGACATCTGTCGGGCGATACAGGGATGGGCTGTACAGCCACATCTCGTTCAGGTGATTCAGTTTCTGTCATGAACCATTGAACGCGTCCTTTCTGGACTTCCTGGTCCCTGACCCATAGCGGCTTGCAATCAGCAGTACTCCCAACATGGCCGCTGAATGCGGAACACTGTTTACCAGTTTCCGTGTCGTACACATTACGTTCTATAAAGCGGACACGCCCCCGCAGCCCTGCGCATCTCAACGCTACTGCTTGCCGTGGCTAGATGTGTGCTGCCGTAGTTCGCTTGTGCTTATCCTTTGATTTCTGGTTCCCGGTTCCCCTAAATTCTTCCTCCTTCATTCCCCCTCTTTTTGTCCTCTATTGCATCCCGGCTCTCCGTGCACTCGTCTTCCGTGTGCACTCTTTGCTGTTTTCCTGGATTTCCTCAGACTTCCCCGGACATGTGAACGTTTCCAGGAGTCGGAACGCTGAACGCACGCTGGAACCCTAGGACCTACACACAGGGATATGCAAGACCCGAACTGTGCGAAAGAAGACTCCATCGAAGAACTCCAGCAAACAGACAGGTGAGAAGGGGGGAAACCTGTGACAGATTGAGACGCCAACAAACTGATACAGATAAGGACATGGAGGCTGCAGTTCAAGACCTCATGCGCGGCATGCAAGAGTTAACCACAGAAGTTCAGAATCTCAAAGCCGAGAATGCCACATTAAAACAACTAGTCCTGTCATGTGATTCCGCGACCAAGGAAAGTGTATTGCTGGGCGGAGTAGTGGATAAATATGATGGCTCCTCACAGAACCTTCGTGGCTTCCTTGATTTGTGTTTAGTGCACTTTACCTTTAAGCCCTACTACTTTTCCACCCCCAGGGCAAAGGTGGGCTTTATGATTTCACATCTTTCCGGGAATGCTTTAACCTGGGCTACGCCCTTAGTTAATTCTGGAGATGCCCTCCTGGATGATTATGATGGGTTTGTACGGGCTCTAGAGAACAGGTTTCCACTGCCCAAGAATGTCTATTGGATTTCCAACAAGGGTCCCAGGATATGCTTACCTATGTAACACGCTTTAAGCAACTGACCAAGGAAGCAGATTGGTCCTCAGAGGCCTGCTTTACCCTATTCCGGAGAGGACTAACGAAGAGATAAAAGACGAGCTAGCCAGGGTAGCTTGCCCAGGTTCCTTCCAGGCCCTTATGGACCTATCTTTACAAATAGACTTTCGAATCCAGGAAAGGAAGGCGGAAAAGAAGAAAACAAAGATGCCGTACCAAAAAAAAAACCTCTATATAATCTCCCTCTAAACCCGAGCCCACTCCTGCGCCGACCACAGACCCAGAACCCATGCAACTGGGGGCCTTCCGCGGACCCATATCCCCGCAAGAAAGATCGCAACGGATTCACACCGGGCTGTGAATGTACTGTGCCTCAGACAAACATCTTGTGAGAGAATGACCTTTGGCCCCTCCACGGCGTTCGGGAAACGCCAGCTCCCGATCCTAGATGGAGCACAGCTTCGGGAGAGAGATGTTTGCTCCACATCTATTCCACCCTTGAACTCTCCTGGACAAAACAACCTTGTGATCTTGCAGGCCTTTCTATCGACGTCCACGTTCCATATGAAACTCGAGACATCATGCAACCTGTAGAGGCCATCGATGGACGACCTCTCTCTTCAGGACCAATAACCCTGCAAACCAAAGAGATCCAGCTCTCGATAAACCATCATCAAGAGATGATCATGTTTAACATCATAAAGTCTGCCCATTATCCAATGGTACTAGGTATGCCCTGGTTACAGAAGCACAATCCATACATCATCTGGGCAGCAGGATCCTTGTTTCTTGGCTCCGAACATTGTATGTCTCACTGCCTATCCCTGGATTCCTCATCAAGATCCTCTGAAGGTACGCTGACAGACCAGCAAGGCCCACTCACGGTCTCAAATATTATCCAGGTCCCCAGGGCCTATCAGGATTACACTGATGTGATTTCAACTGCCATAGTTCAAGCCCTACCCCCTCACAGACCTGAAGACTGCGCTATTGATACTGAGCCCTCAGCAGTGATTCCCTTTGGAAGGATGTTCATCCTATCAGAACCAGAAAAAAGGGCCCTCCGAGAATACTTGGATACCAACCTAGAAAATGGCACCATACGACCATCCAAATCCCCGGTGGAAGCTTCGTTGTTTTTTGTTCCCAAGAAAAATACGAAGGAGCTTAGGCCTTGCCTTGATTATCGTGGTCTTAATCAATGCGCCCTCAAGGACCGCTACCCATTGCCCTTGATCTCGGATATCCTGGAAGCGGTGAGAGGAGCTGTAATCTTCACAAAATTAGATCTCAGAGGTGCCTACCATCTGATCCGTATAAAGGAAGGTGACGAATGGAAAACAGCCTTTAGAACACCCTTTGGTCACTTTGAATACTTGGTTATGCCCTTTGGACTCGCCAATGCCCCAGCGGTCTTTCAACGTTTTATGGACCGGGTGTTCTCCGATATGCTGTTCCTCTTCGTCATAGTTTACCTGGACGACATACTGATATACTCCAAGGACCATCTTAAGCATGAAGAGCATGTCAAGGTAGTCTTACAACGGCTATGTGAACATAAACTCCTGGCTAAACATGAGAAATGCCTTTTTCATGTCTCTACTGTTCACTATCTCGGATTTGTCCTTAGTCCAGAAGGAGGTGGAATGGACCACTCAAAAGTAAATTCCATACTATCCTGGCCTGTTCCAACTACTGTGAAACAGATTCAATCCTTCCTGGGGCTTGCCAACTTCTACCGGAAATTCATACCTTCCTTTTCGGAGATAGTTCAACCGATCATTACATTTTTGAAGGAGGATACTCCCTTCCTCTGGACCGCAGCCCAAGACGAGGCGTTCCAACGTTTGAAGTCGGAATTTACACAAGCCCCCATCTTGCTCAACCTGACATTGATCGATCTTTCCTAGTGGAGACTGATGCCTCCAATTACGCCATCGGAGCAGTCTTAAAGCAGGAATTCGAGGACAAGCTAGAACACCCCATCGCTTATCTCTCGCGAACCCTAACTCCCAGCAAGGCCCATTATTCTGTTCTGGAAAAGGAATTACTGGCCATCCGTCAAGCCTTCACAGAGTGGCGTCATCTACTCCTGGGAGCTAAACATCCTGTTCAGGTCCGTACGGATCATCGGAATCTCCAAGTTCTACAATCCCTGGAATGTAGGAATAGTCGTCAAGCTCGTTGGGCCTTCTTCTTTGCCCAGTACCAGTTCCAAATCCATCATGTTCCTGGAACACACAACATAATTGCTGACGCCTTATCCCGAAGTCCCGACTACGAAACTCTTGAAGATCGATCCTTCAAAAAGATGTTTCCCCATACAATTTTCGTAGCCCAAGTAATCACTCTCCTGGAAAACATTCGGATTCAAACCCAGTCCTCTGAGATCTGGAAGGAATTTACTGGGAAGAATCAATGGAATCTTAAAACCAAGGACGGGTATTTGTTCAAGGACAATGGCCTGGTCATTCCCACACAGAGACTGCAACAAAGGATTACAAGCCTCTGTCCTCAGCAGGGGCACCAGGTAGGGGTGTCCGTGGTCCCCAATGCTCTACATACTGGCCCTGGAACCTCTAGCAATATACTTGAGACAACAATATGGCACCATAGGCATTGAGGTGAAAGGGGAGCGACATCTGATCTCCCTATACGCAGATGACATGCTACTGTACTTTAGACACCCAGAAGAAAATCTCCAGTACATTCTAGAAGTGATGGAGAGATACGCTGAGTTGTCCGGTATAGCGGTGAACCCCCAGAAGTCCAGCATGTTCCCATTAGGGGGGTACATAGGGATTTCAATCGGAGCGATTACCCGTATTGAAAGTACCATGGGCGGTCAGCACATTTCGGCACTTAGGGATAAACATATACCACACAGTGGAAGAGGAGCATAGGTGCAACACGGAAGTAGCCATTAAACAAATTGAGAAGTGCATGCAATTCTGGGCAAAGCTGCCCTTGGCAATGATGGGGCGGGGAGCAATGCTCAAGATGGTGGTTCTGCCAAGGCTTCTACACTACTTTGGGAATATACCGTACCTGATCCCTAAGAAGTTCTTCACCAAACTGAATAGCATGTGCAGGGATTTCTTATGGCATGGCACGCGGAATAGAGTGGCGTTATGGAAGCTACAGAATTTCCATGACAATTTCCATGACAAAGGAGGGATAAAATTGCCCAACTATGAGGTGTATTACGTAGAAAGCCAGTTGCAATATGTTGCTAAATGGCTCTTTGATGAGGAGACCTCTGAATCCAGGCTGTTTGGGCGGGACTGTGCACCATTTTATTTGAAAGAGATGATGTGGGTACCCAAGGCGGAAATGATGGGGTGCCCTAAAATGATGCTACTAGGGTGGAAAATGTGGCATAGGGCATGCCAGATGATGGAGAACCCGTCCCCATGCTCTCCGCCATTGGTTGCATTAACAGGGGCAGATGTACAGGTAAGAATGATAATCAGAAGCCACTGGGAACCGGTTGGGGTAGCAACAATGGTGACATTTGGCAGGAGGGCTCTAGCATTACTTTTGAGGGGCTGCGGGAAGAAACTGGGTTGCACGAGGGCCAATATATTACATATTACAGAATGGTGCAGAGAATCAAGAGAACATGGCCCGAAACTGTGCTGGAGGAGGAACCAGATGCCACCATAGATATGATATACGATATAGCGGAAGGGGGCCATGAGATATCCAGAATATATGAGATGTTGATGTTCAAAGTGGGGAAGGAGGTCACGCAGTTGAGACTAGATTGGGAAATGGAAGTTGTAGCGGGATGTGGGAACGGGTGCAGGGGTATCATAAGAAGGTATCAAGAAATGCAAGACTGAAACAGATACAACTGTATCTTACGCGCAGGGCATATATGACACCCCAGAGGATATCGAGGTTTGAGAATGCAGGACGGCAAGCATGCCCCAAGTGTGATGAGGAGAACGCGGGCATGGTTCATATGTTCTGGTCATGCCCGGTCATAGAACGCTTCTGGAGTGAAGTGAAAGGGAAACTGGGAAAAAAGGGGGTCAAGATTGTAGTGGACACAGTGTGGGCCTGTCTGTTGGGGGGTTCCCAAGATCACAGAAGCTCAAGCATGTGGGTAAACTGAAAGATCTGGCTTATGTGCTTGCAAAGAGGAGAATTGCCATGGGGTGGAAGACATGCCACAAACCAAGTTTGGATGTTTGGTGGAGAGGTTTGCAGAAATGGGCGGAGCAGAAACCATGGTATGGCAAGAAACGAGCAATGCAGGGGGGGGGGGAGACTGATTCCCCGATGGCCTGGAAATCATTGATAGCCGAGCTGTATGGGTCAACAGGAGACCCGACAGAACCTGTAGAAGGGGAGACTGTACCACAGGATGCAGAAACAGAATGTGTAAAGTATTAGACTCGTAAGGGGGGGAGGGATCAGGGAAGCAGTGGCTAGAAGTTAGGAAAGTATAATGAAACTGCTGATATATGTACTGCCTGTTAGGTTTGTATTGTTTGGTTGAGTTAATTAATCAATAAAATGTTTAAAAAAAAAAAAAGATTACAAGCATCTGTCATGATACCCTTCATTCAGGACATTGTGGCATTACCAACACTCTCCGTTTAATACAAAGACAGTTTTGGTGGCCAAAAATGAAAGTAGACCTCCAGCAGTACATCCAAGCCTGTGTAGTCTGCAATCAAAACAAGCATGATAACAAGAGGCCTGCGGGTGTCCTACTCCAACCAACGCTACCAACAAGACCCTGGGAAATTATTACTACGGACTTTATTGTGAAACTACCACCTTCCAGAGGATACACAGCTATCATGGTTACCATTGATTTATTCACTCACATGGCTCATTTTACACCCTTGTATAAACTACCATCTTACTCAGAACTCGCTGGAATCTTCCTGGAACACATATTCCGACTTCATGGACTCCCTTCCAAGATCATATCAGATAAAGGTCCTCAATACATTTCTCATTTCTGGAAACACTTATGCCGTATACTAGGAGTCCAACATGCCCTCTCCTCAGGTTATCATCCACAGACCAACGGGGCTACAGAACGTGTGAACCAAACCCTGGAGTAGTATCTTTGTTGTTTCACCACCAAGGTCCAGGACGATTGGTCTCTCTTAATACCTGTGGCTGAATTCGCCTACAACAATTCAGATCACTCGGCTGTCAAGACCAGCCCCTTCTTCTGCAGCCAAGGATTCCACCCTTCGGTTCTACCATCCCTTCTCCCTCATCCTACACCAGTTCCTACAGTCGACTCCTGGATTGAAACCCTCATCAACGTACACAAGGAAGCCAAAGAACACCTCGAAAGGGCCTGAAATAACATCAAGCACTAAGCAGACTCCAAAAGAAGACCATGACCTTCCTATGCAGTGGGTGATAAGGTCTGGCTATCCTCGAAACTACTGCCTCGACACTTACGACCTAATAAATTGGCTCCTCGGTACTATGGTCCCTTTCCATAAAGGAAATCATTAACCCAGTGGCCTTCCGACTCAAACTACCAGACTCCTGGAAGAGGATCCACCCAGTGTTTCACACATCTCTAATGAAACCATACGTCCAGACCTCCCGGACTGCTCCATGATCTACCCCTGTGGTTGTCGATGACCAGCTAGAATACGAAGTGTCCAGAATATGTGACTTCAGGTACAGACGTGGTCAGCTACAGTATCTGGTTGAGTGGAAAGGCTATCCACCCAGTGAACGCACCTGGGAACCAGTCTCAAACCTAAACGCCCCCAGACTACTTCAAAGGTACCACCTTATACACCCGGGCAAACCCGGAGGAACAGGCCTTCGGAGAAGGCATGCTGTCATGAACCATCGGACTCGTCCTTTGTGGACTTCCTGTTCCCTGACCACATAGGGGCTTGCACTCAGCAGTACTCCCAACATGGCCACCGAACGCGGAACACTGTTTACCAGTTTCCGCATCGTACGCATTACGCTCTATAAAGCGGACACGCCCCCGCGGCCCTGCGCGTCTCAATGCTAATGCTTGCCGTGGCTAGACGTGTGCTGCCGTAGTTCGCTTGTGCTTATCCTTTGATTCCTGGTTCCCGGTTCCCCTAAATTCTTCCTCCTTCATTCTCCCTCTTTTTGTCCTCTATTGCATCCCGGATCTCGGTGCACTCGTCTTCCGTGTGCACTCTTTGCTGTTTTCCTGGAATTCCTCGGACTTTGCCGGACATCTGAACGTTTCCAGGAGTCGGAACGCTGAACACACGCTGGAACCCAAGGACCTACACACAGGGTTATACAAGACCCGAACTGAGCGAAAGAAGACTCCATCGAAGAACTCCAACAAACAACAGACAGGTGAGAAGGGGGGAAACCTGTGACAGTTTCAAGTTCCGCCTTACCAGGAGACAGTCACCACAGACGCCTCTCTAGAAGGCTGGGGAGACCACAACGGACAATTGTACGCCAGAGGCCTTTGGCAACGGGAAGAAAAGGGCCTCCACATCAACGTCCTCGAACTTCGGGCCGTGTTCTGGGCCTTTCTGTGTCTTTTCTGTCATCGTTGAGGGGCAGGGCAGTGAGGATCTTCACAGACAACACCAACACCATGTTCTATATCTGGAAACAAGGAGGGACCCGCTCTCGGCCCTCTCGAAGGAGGCCCAGGATCTGTGGCGCTGAGCAATTCGTCAGGACATGTTCCTCATCCCTTTTCACCTGGCGGGTATCAAGAGCTCAATCGCGGAGTCGCTCAGCTGGGAGCTGCGTCCTTGATACGAGTGGGAGCTTTGCCCGGACCAGGTGGGTCTTCTGTTCGACAAAAGGGGCCAACACAGATCGATCTCTTCACGACGGCAGCAAACTCCAAATGCCAGAAGTTCGCCAGCAGGTTCCCTCAGCTGAGAAGTATGGGGGACAAATTCTCGTTCCCATGGGAGGGACTATCCCTGTATGCTTTTCCTCCATTTCCACTTCTGCTACATGTGATCAACACACTCAGACAGTGCCACTGCAGGATAATACTCGTCGCCCCAGCGTGGCCGTAAAAGATCTGGTACCCGGACCTGCTGCGTCTGTCAGTGGCCCCATCCATCAGGCTGCCGATGCTCCCGGACGTCTCACTAGAGAGGGAGGGGCAATTCTGCACCACAACCCTGGGTCACTGAACCTGAGGGCATAGCTCATGCAGCCCTAGAGTTTGGAAGTTATGCTTTACCTGTGGACCAGTGGTGTGGGTGGGAAGGCATATGCTATCATGCCATTTCACTGGATCTGAAATGTGTCACCCAGGGAGGCGGGGCCCTGCCAGCACGTGAACTGCTGGCACTTGTTGTCCCAGGAGGCAAACAGATCTACCTGTGGGAGCCCCCTTCTGCTGAAGATCTCCTGCAGCACCTGGTCGTTCAATTGCCACTCGTAATTGTCCGCTCCCAGCCTCCAGAGCCTGTCCGCCTCCAAGTTGGACTCCCCCGGAAGGTGGACAGCCGTGAGGTAGATGTTGCTCACAGTGGAGGGGACCTGGTACCCCTCTAATTGTTGACATAGCTGAGTTGTCTGTCTGGATGAGGACAACCTTGCCCCCAGTGACCGTAAGGAAAGCTCTGAGTGCTAGCCAAGTGGCCTTCAGTACCAGCCAAATGATATGCAACTCCTGCTCCTGCCAGGGTCCAGACTCCATGGACAATGTGGCCGTCCAAAGTGGCCCCACAGCCCTCGAGGTTGGAGACCGTAGTGATGATGACCTGCAGGGCCGGCTGCCGGAAGGGCTTGCCCATCAGCAGGTTGCAGTTCCTGGACCACCATGTTCGATTTGAGTAGAGAGAATGAGGAATGCTGATCAGCTCTGCTTGGGAGCACCGCTCCTGATTCCATGAGGCTGCGAAGTGCCGCTGCAGTGTCCTCATCCTGAGTCTTGTGTGGTGGGGTGGTGAGGAGGTCCGCCGCCATGAGTCCCAGTAAGTGTTGGTACCACCAGGCCGAAGTCACTTCTCTGGCGAGGTAGTGAGCCATGGCCCTCTTGATGGGCGTGATCTTGTCCTCTGAGGGAAACCTTGTTGTCATGTGTCCCAGATGAGTCTCTGCATGGGCTGCAGCTGATACTTCCTGAGACTGAGCAAAAATCCCAGATCGTGGAGTGTGCTCATAAGAGCAGAGGAAGTGTAGTGCACCGCCTCCGGTGATGTTGCTCTGACGAGCCAGTCGTCTAGGTACGGGTAGATGTGGTGGCCCTGGGCCCTGAGGAGGGCCGGCACTGCATTTATGAGTCTGGTAAACACCCTGGGAGCCGAGTTGAGGCCAAAGGGTAGCACTTTGTATTAGAAATGGCAGCCCATGACCCTGAACCGACGGAAGGAACGATGCGGTTGCCAAATCGGGATGTGTAGGTACGTGTCCTTCAGATCCAGGGAGCAGATCCATTCTCCCCTGCACAACGTCTCCACTACGAGTGCTGGCGTAACCATCTTGAATTTTTGAAGACGGAGGGAGAGGTTGAGGGTGGAAAAGTCCAACACAACTCTCAGGCCAGCCTTGTTATTCTTCTGTATGGTGAAAATCCTGCAATAGAATCCCAATCCTCGCTGGGAGGCTGGGACTTCTTCCACTGCCTGGCTCTTGACAACCGACTGAGTCTCAGCCAACAAAGTTGCTGTCCCAATCTGAGAGAGTGGAGGGGAGGAGGGAGGAAAGGAAGGGAATCGGTAGGCGGTACCCCGTGGATACTACAGAGAGGATACAGGGGACCGCAAAATACTGATGTCAGAACCGTGCGTGAAGGGCAAGCCTTCCCCCCACCGGAGACATGTGGACCCAAAGGGGCGCGTCATGCCTTATTTCCCATGGAGGATGTTGCTGAGGAGGGGGACTGCAAAAAGCCCTTACTCGCACCCTCCACCCCCATTTGTTGTTTGCGCTGGCGTTGACTCGGCAAACGGTCAGGCTGCCTAGACCTCCGTTCTCAGAAATGGCGGAACCCTCCAAACGTTCAACCCGGAGCGTTGATGTGACTGGGTGTACACCTTGGGCGTGGCCTGTGTAAGGATAGATAAAGACTTCACAGTTTGCAAACTGTTTTTCTTTTCATCTAGCTCCTCGTCGGAGGTGGTGTGGAAGAGGTTGCCACCCTCGAACAGAAGGTCCAATAAGCGTTCCTGGACGTCGGGATTGAATTTAGTAGCCTGGAGCCAGGCTGTCCTTCTCATGTCCGTGGCGATGCATATGGCCCAGCCAGAGATGTCAATTTGGGCAATGATGGACTCCATGATGTCCTGCGCCACCATCTTAGCCTCTGCCAGTCCCACCTTGAAACGTGACTGACTTTGCACCGGAAGTTCTGGAAGGAAGTCAGCTATTTCCTGCCAAAGCCTGTGGTTAAAGGCTGCCAGCATGGCATCCGTGTTGGCCTGTTGAAGATGCAACGAAGAGTTGGAATAAAGCTTCTTCCCATATGCCTCCAAGATCTTCTCCTCCTTGCCCAGTAGTGCCGAGGAGGTCGAGGACGACTGAGGCTTAGAGAAGAGTGATGCCGCAGCAATCACTGAAGAGTGCGGTTGAGGGTGGGCCGACAGCAAGAGTGTATCCCCTCCATTTGCCAGTCCAGGCGTCGATTGACCAGCTGGACAGAGTGGAGGTTGATCCAACCCTGTCTGGCCAAGGCGACAACGTCCCTTTGCATAGGAATCCCTGTCCTAGCCGAGGGGCATAGGGTGAGGACCTCAGCGAGTACCCCTGCCTCTGGTTGTTTGACTTTGGCCTTTGGAAGGCCCAGGTATTCAGCCAGACCTACAAGCCATTCGTGGAAGGCCTTGACTGATGACGATGTGTCAAGGTCTTCTTCCTCGTCTGTGTCCACCTGGGTGTCCCGATGGACCGGCGCAGGAGGCGGAGTGCTGGGCGCCGAGGGCTTGGGTGTGGAGACCAGAGGCTGGTACGGAACCACCTGACCTGTGGGAGGCAGGGGAGCTGGAATCGAAGGAGCCGGCGTGAGCAGCGGAGGCTGCACAGGGGCCTGCAGCGCTGGAGCCATAGGAGGAATGACGATAGCATCCCTGAGGATGGCCCCCATCTGAGGAGATCTCATGAGGGTGAGGAACTTTTCAAAGAACCTGTCCTCAAAGGCCGGTGGAGTTGCAGGTGATATTGAGGGAATCGCGGGCGGCTGCTGGGGCCAGTGCGTATTCTGTCTCGGTTGCAGAGGGAACCTGCCCTGCGCTGCTGATGAATAAGCTGTAGGCCACATACCTGGTTGACCACCAGTCCCACCTTGTAACCAGTTCACACACCTGCACCGTTCCTCGGGGAGGTATCAGAAGAGTGGCCATCTTGTCGTGCTGCATGCCACATGCCGAAGTCGTGGTGCTTGGCTCACTGGGCCCAGCCTCTTCCAGCACTGTTGACGGTGGAGCGTGAGACCTGCCCTGCCCCTCAGACTGAGGCCTGGTAGGCGTATCATCCTCGGCGAAGTTGCCAGTAGTGCTGTGTGTAGGCGCCCCCTTGGTCATAATGCCGGTACAAGGGCGTAGCCCCTGGGGTGTAAACCTGGTAAAAGAACCATGCAGTCCGTCAGCACCATCTATGGGAGAGTCTACAAACCCCTCGGCCTGGAAGCCGGTAGCTGAATTAGCCTTGGTACTTGTGCTGGTATGAGAACCTGAGAGGTTCCTCCCGCTGTGGCGCTTGCTTGGAAAGGAGTCGCCCTAGCGGGTGCACTGGAAAAAAGCAGCCCTACCTTGGGCCTTGATCGATGTTTGATGAAGTCCTTCAGGTCCTCTGGAGGTGACCACTCGAAGAGTCTATTCTTCAGGGCACGCGGGGAGAGTGTGTCACTCACGGTACAACTTTCCCATCCGTGGTCGGGCCAAGGCAGCGGAGGCAAAGGGCTTGGTGATCTGATGTAGGGAAGAGCCACTCGCAGGCTGGAAACCCGCTGAAGCCGGATGAAGTCGACATGCACCGGGGAGGAGCGTGGCGCCAGAGGACTGAGTACCGGATTGATAAAAGAAGACATAAAGACAGAAGAAAGTATCCGGGGAAAAGCGTGTGGAATTACATGGCTGAAGCCAAACCCAGGAGCGCCGGCGAAATCGGCCCGTTCTCATCGATGCAGAAAAGGGGACTGAGGTGTGGTGCCGGTGAGCAGAGTCAGGGTAGCGCGTGCTCCCAGGAACACATCCCCGTGCGCCTCTAAATTTAAGGGACAAGAAGGTATTTTCTGGTGAAAAAGGTTCTATCTCCCGTCCCTAGGAAGGGACGCCCATGCAGTATGGAGAAAAGGGGGCGGGACATAAAAGCACATACATTTCTACCCCGGGTGAAATCAGACTATAGAGTTTTGAAAAGATGAAAAGGGGGCAACCATGTCACCACCTAACAGATGTTCCCAACCTGGCATTTTCCTCTGCAAAGCAGAGGAAGCTGCCACACCTGTGGTATAATGGGCCATATGTCCGGTGGCACCACTGTTCCTGCCTTCGCATAGCATTCTGTAATGCAGAGGACAATCCAGCGTAATAATGTTTGCTTCATCACCACTTGCCCCATTCTGGACTAGGAGGATTCAAAAAACAACTCATCCCCTTTTAAAGGCTGTTGTCGTAGCCACATAAAAGCTCAAAGCCCTCTTGGGGTCCAACCTGTGGAATGTCTCCTCATCCTTGGACAGGGAAGGTGGAGGAAAGAAAACAGGTACCTTGACATTTTGTGAAATGTACAAATTCAAGACCACCTTTGGCAGAAACTTGGGTCAGACTTTCAATGAAACCTTTTCCTTGAAACATCTTAGACACAGCAGCTTGCACGAAAGCACCTGATGCTCACTAACTCGTCTTGCTGACGTGATGGCCACAAATAAGGCCATCTTCAAAGTGAGCAGCCCGATCAATGCAGAATTAAGTGGCTCAAAAGGAGCACCCACTGTCCGAAAAGAAAGCACTAAACGCAAATTCCAAGCTGGGACAACCAAGGGTGTCGGAGGGAATTGCAGGGACTTATTCGGAAGGTGTTAGGCAAAATCCTGTGCAGTTCCCCTGGGGAACACTGCAAGAAGATTAAGACTACAGGAGTAAGCAGTAAACCCAATTGGTAGCAGTCTGCACCACCCAGATTTACCTGGTAGCTGTGGCTGAGCAGTCAGACTTCTCTCAAGATGAGTAGGGCAGTATACAGAGGATACACAATAGGGCTAAAAACACAGTAGAGCAAGCAAACACTGACCAGAGCTTGGTATCAAAAGTATATAATTGTTTATTTAAAACACGCTTTAGGAAATACACTAAGCACTCTAAATCAAAGCAAGTTCAAACACAGTCAGAAAAAGTATACACACCTCCCTGAATAATTATTAGACAAGTCAAGGTCAAAACACCACTATTTGTAAAACCAGATGTGAGCGCGTAACTTAGATGGCACTCCAATAATTAAGTGAAAGGGAGAGAAAAAGGCCTGTAGTGAAAATAAAACAGTTCCCAACACTTTTCTAAGACCACAGCAAGTTAGTGAAGGCAGTCTCTACTGTAGAGCCAAAGTTCATAGGCCAGGCCCACTTTAAATGGAGCAAGGAGAAATGTGCCCAAGATCACACAGTTTAAAAATCACTCAAGTCTTTGCAGAATTGTTCAAAGGAGGTTGGTTTGATGCGAAAGATAAAGTTAGAAGGTCAGGGGCCAACCCAGTTGGAAAGCCAAGGATTTAAGGGTCACCTTTAGCAATCTGCAGAAAGGGAGGCTATGCGGAACACAGTACCTTAAAGAGTGAGGAAGCTCCACCCATGGCAGTTGTTCTTGGCAGCAGGTGCAGTTCGTGGTTTCGACCAGGGAAGGAGAAGATCTCGTCAAGGAGGAAACTTGGGAGTCATTGCACTGCCCAGGGAAGAGACCAGCCGCAGAGTTTGTTCGGTTAAAAGGTGCGTTCCCTTTTATTCGTGGTCACAGTGGTGAAGCTTGGCTATCCGGCCGCCGGGGTGCTTGGCACTGGCGATTCGACAAAGGGACGTCCTGGAAGGCGAATGGCAAACTGGTTGTCCCCACCAGCTCAAAGGGAGAAGACTCTTACAGCAGAAGATCTCTTGTCGTCGGGAAAGTGGTGAGGTCGTTGCAGCAGGACTCCACCGATGGTGTTGTCGTTGCAGATGGCTCAGCTCTCCCCTCTTCGGATTTCTTAGGTCCTGTGGCGACTTCTGAAGTTCCAGTGCCAAAAGCCCTAGTTTTATGCAGAAAAACCCCCATTCAACAGCCTAGCTGTCACTCATACATGCTAAGTGGTGAGCCGGGCGGCTCACCACTGGGCCAATCAGAACAGAGTGCGACTTGAGTTGCTAAGGCAACGCAGTCCAGGGTGCCTATTCCCCCATCTACGCATCCTGTGGAACCCAGACAGAGTGGCACCAGTTGGAGGGTTTCTGTGGAGAAGCCCGCCAAAAAGTGGATCAAAGGGCCCGACCTTGGTTGGAGTTACAGACGGGGACACAAATGCCATTTTTGGAAAAGAGTTCTGGCGAAAAAACCCAACCGGTGATTTTATATTAAATAAATAAACCGGCGGTATCTTTAACATTGCACCAAAAAAAGTGGTGCGTTTAAAATGGGAAATTCCCATAGGAAATATTCCGGTGGAATATTTCGCGTGGTAACCACTGCCACCAGTCAGAAACTCGACAAGGGGGGACTGGACAGTGCCCCCTTGGAAACAGACACAGGGGCAATCTAATTGACCCCTTCCAGTACTTCCACAATATGATGGTTTGTACTGGTTTTGTTCACAATTTTGGACTAGTAAAGCCAATGGCGACTTTACATGCCCTGGGAGACAGTAGTCAGGTCCCAGGCTATGGAGTCTATGTTTGGGAGTCACTATGACACCCCAGTGTTACTGCACTGAGGGTGCTGTGTAACACATACACTAAAACAGATGATACCCTATGGAGTAAAGACCCCATAGCCCATAAGCACACAATAAGTCAAAGACATACCTCAAATCATGCCTAAGAGTGGGAGGAAAAGAGTCTCACTCTTAGCAGGAGAAAAAAACAAACCCCAAAAATCCAGCAAAGCTGCTGGGGGACTCACTAGGTTTGAGAAATTAGCCCTATAAGAGAATTCTCCCTAACAGAAGGCCCTTCAAAAACTGGGCCACGATAGGAATGGAGAAAAATAACTTTGCTCCGGTGATCTCCTGAAAAGAGACAAGCCAGCCAGACAGCCCTTGACTGTGCATATTTGCAACTCTGACGTAGCCAGGGATAACAACAACACCATGAATGTGGAGGTGAGGCATAATACAGGGTTCTTCACCTTTGTTCTTGCACCATGCCTCAAATATTTTCCATCTGCATACATAAGAGAGACCTGATGGAAGGTCTGCGCGCAGCTGTGAGCACCTCCAAGATCTCATTATTCAGGTCCCAATCTTCACCTCCATGGCTTGTTGAGCTAGTCCATGGTCACTGTGTTGTCTGTCAGGATCAGGACATTTTTCTCCCCTGAGGGAAGGCGCAAAAGCTGCCCGGACCTGCATGACTGCTAGCAGTTCCAAAAGGTTGATATGCCAGTGACTTTCCACCGACGACCAAAGACAGCTGTGAGAAACCAGAGGGTATTCTCCCAAGTAGATCTCGGGAGTCCTTTATTCAGGTGGTCACGGAAGGACTGGCGCTATCAGATCCCAACCCTGGGAGTGGATGAGCGAGGGAGGATCGCCTGGGTATGGGAACCCAGGGGTGTGATCTGGGAAGGGTCCCAGGTGAGACGCTGTATGGTACCAGAGAGGAAGAAGGAGAGGAAGACGAGATCCCTAATATAGGTTATAATAAATCTGCCTAGCTTCCTCCCATTAAAACACTCCTGCCTGGATACAACAACCCCTCCATGTATAACCAATCCTCTAAGGTCCCAAACCCGGTTGCACCCAAAAATATATCCCAGAATCCCTGATTTCTATCTGAATACTCCCAATCATTCTTCTCCTTTTTATTTTCCGAACTCCTAGTCTGCTTTGACAATACACTTCCATTCCCACAATTCCCCCTATTTAGGTCACGATAAGAACTCCGGTCATTCTCGTTTGTCTCACAAACCCCACCATTCTCACCCTTCCGAAACTACCTTTACCCCGTAGGATACTCAAAATCCTACCACCCCCTTTTTCCAACACAAACACTTGCTTGCACGGTAACCGAAAAGGGACTAATGTTAAAATTGTTTACCGGACATGTCCCGACACAAGGATCAGGCAGAGTCAGGCAATTGACCAGAATCACACACACCTGACGGCCCTTTCCCTTCCCCACAGGGATAAAAGGTGGAGCACCAGAGCACAAGACGAGCAAGGCAGACCACACAACATGAGAGCTAACTCAGCACAGCAGTTTAGAAGGAGGTGAACGACGGCGCACACAGCAAGGGTGACAAGGAGAGAACTGACCTTGCCCTTTCCCACCGCGACCCCACCTCCGCAGAAAGAATTATAAGACCTTGAACAATAGCCAGCGTGTGTTGTAGCAGATGTCTATGGTACGCAAGACCCTCCTCCGCTGATAACCAAGCCGGGGAAGGACGCTGGTCTTGGTGGTACCAACCTTGATTTCAAGGATAAAGAAAGGCAAGTGGTTCATCACAGCCGGTGAGTCGAGGGGAGAATCGATAAGAAACTGAACTGTGTTGAACAAAAAGTAGCAACAGCTAATTTGAGGTTTGAAAGACTTAAAGATACGTTTGAGGAAAGAGGGAGGAAACCTGCAAAGAAGGAGGCCGGCACCACCCGGGTGCTCTAGCAGGAAACTCTGGGCGATTACCCGATGGTAGAAACTACCGTATCCAGAAGCCCTTGGGAAGAGGCAAAAAGAGGTAAAAGTGGTCATACAAGAGTCTTGTAAAATCCTCTGTACCGTCGAAAGGCTTTGACCTACAGATGATTGCGAAGCTAAGGGGAATAAATCCTGCTCTATGAAATGAGCATATGAATAGTGTTGAAGTTGGCAAGAGTGAACGAAAAGGGGCAAACTCTAAAGTCCCAAAGTGAATTCTTTGGCAAAAGTTGTCAAGAGGGAACCTGACAGAGGGGCAAGACCTGAAGTCCCTATGAATAAGTGTGATGACCGAAGTGAACCCGACCACAGGGTGTGCACAGTGAACGGTCTGTAAAAATTGGCGAGAGTGAACCCGACAGAGGGAAGACGACCAAAAGAAGAAGTGTTTGGAAAGACATTTTGAGTCGTGAGTGCAAGAAAAGCCATAGTGAACCCAAAGGAGGCAGGCTGACGTTTGAAAGGGGTCCGAGCCCCAAGGAGGGAGATCCAGGGGTGGAAAGTTATCACCCAAAGTTGATAGGAAAAGGAACTGTTCAGTTGAGTTGTTGAAGACTATTTGTGAAGGGTATACACCCCGGAAGAAGGAGACTCAGGGTTAAGCCATCACCCAAAGTGTACATGGAATAGAACTTTCGTGTTTGTTTGTTGGATACATCATGCCTCGAAGGCAAGAGGCTTATTAACGAAAAGAGATTTAACCAGCGAAGAACCTGTTAGCTGATACGGAACTGTCGGTTTGTGGTGGGAAGCTCAAGCGTGTGCTGTGCTCAGGAGATCCGCCTTGTCCTGTGCTCAGAACGTGGGGAAGGGAGACCCCTGGCAATCACATCCTGACCTATTATTTGTGACCACTTCTTTCTTTATTGAAACCCTATCCCACACTTTTTCTGTAATTAGTACTAAAAATTGGCAATATTTTCATTTTAGTATAGGCCTTTTCATTTTGACACAACGCCACAAGGACTGCCTTATTTTTAATTTGATGGTCGACGATTGCTCCCATCTTAGAATTAGGTTCATCTTGGGTGTTTTTCCACCCTAAATTTACAGTTTAATAAACACCCTTGAACTGTGATCATTTGTGTCTGTCTTTAATGTTGCCACCATGAGTTCCTTACACAGCTCAAATGCAGTGAGCACCCCAGCGTTTCAATGAAGCGTCCATGACCGCCTGAGCTTCTGGCCAGTGGAGCCAGAAAGGTTCCCCCACCATCAGGCTATCCCTGTTGGTCTACCAAGTGAGGTTGTTGGCCACCATCCTCTATACTCGTAGGACATCCAACATCTCGCCAGAATATTGTGACCATTGGCTCCCCAGAAGTCACTGAAGGGACTGAATCCAGAGTCTGCACACTAGCACCAGAAAAATGCAGGAAGCCATGAGACTTGGGAGGTGGAGGAGAGATAATGCAAGAAGACTGCTAGATTTCTGGAAATGATTTGATGACCACCACAATGCAAAGACCACCCCTGCCGCCCACCCCCAGGTAAGTGAAGTCATTAGGCATTAACGTCCCCATTCTCAAGCCCTCCTTCCCCATGTAGACGACTACCCCGATCGCATCCGTTAATTTAATAAAAGAAAAATAAAAGGAACTTCCAAGCCCACTGCCCCACCCACCGACAAGAGCCCCAGCCCACCCTTCCCAGGCCCTGATTGGTGGTAATGCAACTCAAAACAGCAGCACCAAGCAAAACAGGGAAGCCTACTTAACTCCCACTGCAACGCAAAGAAGAACCCTGCCGCACGCCACCAGGTAAGTGAAGGCTTTAGGCCCAAACTTCCCCATTCCCAAACCCCCTACTCCCGTATACCCCAACTGCTGTACTTAAATTTGAATTTTGCCACTGTGAGGTTTGAACTTTGCATTCTGCCACTGTGGGTCTTTCATGACTTTGAATTATGCCATTGTGAGATTTTCACTTTACACTTAGCTACTGTGAGCTTGCAAACTTTAAAATATGACACTGCGAAACTCTGCCACTTTAAACGTTGCTACTGTGAGGTTTTAACTTTGAACTCTCCCATTGAGGGACTCTCTGAACACTCAATTTTGCCATTGTGGGACTTTTAAAAAATAAATCTTTCTTTATTAATGCACTTGGCTCAGAGCATTACATAGATGTGATCATGGTTTCATGAAAGCTATAAGCATAGGTAAGAGTGACTTTGTATGAAGACAATGTGATAGGAGACAATAGAGAATTGCATGATCAGTGGTGTATATGGACGGATGTTGAACCCCTGCGGAAGACAGGCAAACAATACGGTGGAGCGCACAATCACAAAATTAATCAGTCCATTCGGGGCTTTTCCTGTGTGCATGCCAGATAGGTTCTGAAAGGTTGCCATATGTCTTTCGGGTGATTCCCCATATTCTTCAGTATCACTGGCCCAAGTAATAGGGCGCAACCACTGGTCAGTCGATGGTGTAGTGGGCCTTGCGAAGTGCATAAGTAGACATTGCATCACAAGTATCAGGCATAAATTCACAAGCTTAGGCGCCCGCCCCACTTGATCTTCAAATACATGGAAAAGACATTGGGCCTCATCACGACTTGGGCGGTAACGCCGGCGGTATTACCGCTGGCGGTATTAGCCCTACCGCCGAACTCCCCGGCGCCAATAGCGCCGGATCACGAGTTCGGCGGTAAAGTAAATCCCATTCCCCATTGAGCCCATTCGGGAATGCCCCATTCCCCATTGGGCTCAATGGGGAAAATTCACGCTCTTACCGCCGGCAGATTTCCCGCCGGCAGTAATAGTGCAAATTTTCGGCGGATTTCCTCCCAGCTCAGAGCTGGGGCGAAATCCGCCAAAGTCCTGATTTGGTGGACCCTTAAATCCGGCGGTAATAGCGCTACCGCCGGATTTAAGGGTTACCGCCAAAGTCGTGATGAGGCCCATTGTATGGGGGTAGCATCCAATCTACTACCAGTCATGTCAGTGTAGTGTAGTGTAGTACAGACATCTCTCCAGTATCCATCAAGTTTAGAGCAGCGCCACACCATGTGAACGCACCCAGCATCATCCTTCCCACATCTACGGCAGCAGCCCATGCTTGTTTGGGTAAAGTGTTTTAGACGGGTGTTAGGCAGAAACCTGTGCAGTTCCCTTAGGGACCACTGCAAAAGATTTAGGACTACAGGTGGTTGGCAGTAAACCCAATTGGTAGCAGTCTGTCCCACCCAGATTTACCTGGTAGCTGTGGCTGAGCAGTCAGACTTCTCTCAAGATGAGTTAGGCAGTATATAGAGTATACACAATAGGTACAGAGACACAGTAGCACAAGCCAACACTGACCAGAGCTTTGGTGTACAAGTATATAATTATTTATTTAAAGACACACTTGTGAATTACACTAGCACAAAGAGAGGTAAATAAATTCAACACACAGTCACTATTATATATATATAAATATACAACCCTAATTACTTATTAGACAAGTCTTAATGAGAAACACCACTTATTTTCAGACACAGGTGAGCGCTTGACATAAGATGGCACTCTAATAAGTTATTAAAAAGGGAGGGAAAAAGGCAGAGTTATGAAAGCACACAATATTCAATACTTTTCAAAGAACCACAGTGAGGCAGTTTAGGCAAAGTCTACTGGGGAGCATGGAAGTTCAAATGCCAGGCCCACTCTTAGAGAGAGCAAGCAAAATGTGTCCAGGATCACACAGTGGGATTATGCCCAAAGAGTCTTTGTAGAAAGTTCACAAAAGATTGCGATAAAGTCAGGAAAAATTAGTTAACAGGCCCCAGGCTAGCCCAGGTTAGAAAGTCAAGGATTTACTGTCACCACGAACGATTTATCGCAAGGGAAGCCAGGCGGGACACAGTACCTGAAAGTGGGAAGAACGCTCCAGCGGAGGCAGTTGTTCCTGGCAGCGGGCGCAAGTCGGTGTTTCGTCCAGAGGAAGAGGAGGTCTCGACGTGGAGGAAAGCTGAAGGTCGATGCGCTGCCAGGGAAGAAACCAGCCGCAGAGTTTCCCGGTTACAAGGTACCACCCTGTTCTTCGCGGTAGTGGTGATCTGTGGTACTCTAGTTGCGGCGGTGCTTGGCACGGACAAGGCAGCCATGAGATGGTCCAGGAAGGCGAAGAGACTGGTTATCCCCACCAGTCAAAGGAAGAAGACTCTCCGGGCTGGAGATCTCCTCTGTCGTCGGGAAAAGTGGTGAGAAGGTTCCGCAGGGCTCCACCGGTGGTGTCGTCGTTGCAGGTCGGCTCGGCTTCTCCCTCCTCGGATTCTTTAGGTCCTCTGGCGACTTCTGAAGTTCCAGTCCCCAAAGCCCTGCTTTTATGCAGAAAACCCTCATTCATTCAGCCTAGTTGTCAATCAAACATGCAAAGTGGTGAGACGGGCGGCTCACCACTTGGGCCAATCACACAAGAGTGCGACTTGAGTTGCCGAGGCAACTCAGACCAGGGTGCGTAAACCCCCTCCTACATCCCCCGTGTTACCCAGACAGAGTGGCACCCCTTTTGGAGGCTTCTGTGGAGAAGCCCGCCAAAAAGTGGAACAAAAGGCTCGATTTGGGTTGGAGTCACAGAAGCGAACACAAACGCCATTTTGGAACCAAGTTTCGGCAAAAATTACCAACCAGTGAATTAATATTAATTTAATAAACCAGCGGTATGTTCGAGGCTATATTAAAAAGTGGTAGCCTCCAACAATGGAAAAATCCCATAGGAATATATTTGCGGTCGAATATAAAAAGTAGTATCCACTGCCACCAGCCAAAACTCGGTCAAGGGGGACTGGACAGTGCCCCCTCGAACAACAGACCCCGGGGCAATCAAATTGCCCCGACCAGTACGTCCACAATATGATGGTTTGTACTGGTTCTGTTTACAATTTGAGACTAGTAAAGCCAATGGTGACTTTACATGCCCGGGGAGACAGTAGTCAGTCCCAGGGTATGGAGTCTATGTTTGGGGGTTGCTACGACACCCCTGGGTTACGGCACGGAGGGTGCTGTGTAACCCACATACCAAAAACACATGAAGCCATATGGGGTAAAGGACCCCATCGCCCATAAAACACATACAAAGTCAAAGGAACACCTCAAATCATGTCTAAGAGTGGAAGGAAAAGAGTCTCACTCTTAGCAGGAGAAAAAAATAAACCCCAAAATTCCAGCAAAGCTGCTGGGGGACTCACTAGGTTTGGGAAATGAGCCTTTACAGAGAATTCTCCCTAACAACGGGTCAGAGTATAATGGTACCTGTGTAGGATTTTAAATTGTATTAGGTGAAAAGGGGAGTTGTAGGAGACCTCTGGGGTCTGCGCACACATGTCGCCCCAGGTCTCATTTGGAATATCGATAACAATGTCCTGCAGCCAATTTGGAGCGGAGCTTGGTTAAGGGGGACAACACTCGGCTTTTGATTAGATTATATAAAGAAGAAACCGTGACCCACGAGCCATCAGCATCCATAGCATGCCCCAATAAGTAGTCACACTCGGGTTCAACTGGGAAGCCCGCCCACTGAACACTCTGTGAATGGCGATATACTGAAGCCATTGTGAAAATTTGTATTGTGTGATTGCGGCAATGGTACCCAGTGATTTTAACGAAAAAAATTACAGAGAATGATTTTTAACGAAACAACAAAAAAAAAAGGAAAAAACATCAAATTTTAAAAATACATATTTACGGCGGTGGGGTAAGGGGCTAAAACGGGTGGGGAGGGTTTTAGGGTGGGGTTATAACCACGGGGAAACCCAGGGCTTCGGGTGGAGGGGTGTGGGGGGGGGGGGGGGGTAGGGGATCTCCAAATAAAAAAAAAAAACCATAAGGTGTTTTTTTCGATTTTTTTGTTTCATTAAAAAAATGTGTTTTCACTAAAATTACATAGAACCGTGGGAAACGACGTTCCCAGTGATAAACATGCTCCCTAGTGTGCTAAATCCTATTTGAGTCCATTGTTACTCAGTAACGGCATCTACCTTGGCAAAATCCAGGATACAGTTCCATAGCGGGAAATGTCCATGATAGGGATGAGTGACCACCACCAGCTTCCATACCTTGAACCGGGCCAAGGTAGTGACACTAGCAGGTCAAATGGGCAGGGGTCTGCAAACATAGGGGGCACCACCAAAGACCTAACTTCTAATTCGCCAGCTGAATACTTTTCAAGCTTGACATGCGGAATAGACACCTCCCTCACAAACCAGAAAGCTGCATACTGCGCCTGTGCTGCTAGTCAATCTATCTTGAAGTCAGGAGCAGCAAACCCCACCTTGTATATAAGGCATGTCTAAGGAATCCCACTTGAGGCACACCGCGCCTGAGTGACACAAGAAGGCATTGATGGCAGTTTCCAGCTCCTGAAAAAATTTCACTCATGGCCACAATGGTATATTTTTGGGAGAGTTGTCATTTTTTACTTACGCTATTTTACCCGCAGTGGTCAGCAGCAACCGTGCCCATGTCACAAGTTGAGTTGTGAGGTGCATTAAGTATTTAGCATAGTTACACGCAAATAAGGCATTGGGCCTCATTACAAGTTTGTCGGTCCAGCAGTAACGGTGCTGGTAAGCTACCGGCGCCGTTACTACCGGACCAGTAAACTACGAGTTCTGCTTGCGGGTGCCTTTGCAGCCACCTTTGTGGCCACCAGGTCTGACCTGGAGGCTGTAACGGCACCCGCGAGCAGAGCATCTCGGATGCCTCGGCACCATTCACGAATGGTGCCAGTGCATCCGGCTTCCCCATTCCCATTAAGGGATATGGGGCTCAATGGGAATAGGGAAGAATATTTTCCAGCGCCCAGGAATGGGCAATTACCAGGTCGACAAGGCCGTAATGACCCGGTAATTGCCCATTCCTGGGCGCCGGAAAAAAAATGATACCGGCGGCAGCCGTGTCTGTATTACAGGCATGGCTACCGCCAGTCTCGTAGTGAGGCCCTATGTGTTATCTAGTTACAGAAATCCCCAAGTACTGCATTTCAGCCGGGGCACATGAGAAACCAAGTAGGTTGCAGGGTTTAGGCACAGCGTCTATACGCAGAAACATTTCATACTTATTGCAATTAACCGGGAGGTCAAACAGCTCTCCAAAAGCAACAACGCCTTGCATGATAATGTTCAGGTGAGTTTGCAGATCCTGTACATAAAGTATTGAGTCGTCTGTATAGAGGGGTATCATTTTCAGGTTTGCCAATCATTCAGATGTCCCTATGCCTGTGCTTATGTCTAATGAGGTCTGCCAACAGTTCTATGGCTATGGCAAACAATAAAAATGACAAGGGGCACCCTTGGCGAGTGACCCTGGCTATAGAGAGTAGGACCGACAGCATTCTGTGCATACCCCAGCGACGGGGAGGTGTAAAGCAATCTTACAAAAGAGGCAAAGTTGGGGCCAAATCAACATCTCTCCAACTCTGCATACATGAAACGTGTAAAGACTGGGAGGATTATCTGTTCTTCTGCCCTCTATATGGTTAGGGTAAAGGCACAGAACACTCCAGCAAGGCTCTCAATTTGGTAGCAATGGACGAGCAGCCAGGTTTAAGCTTTCAGGAGATGATGCAGGCAGGTTCTTAAGTACAGTGAATCCCCAAAGCCCCCACAAAAAGGAAGGTCCACACATTATGTTAGGTGATAATACAGCTACTTTATATAAAATAATATTCAGGAATATATATACATTTAAATAATAATACTTTGTACTTAGAAATACGTATTCAAAGAATGGCAAATATGTACACCCTGTGTGGTACCACGCAATACTGAAATTCAGTAATAGATGCACTAACTGCAGACAGTTTTAAATAGGCATGTGAATTCTTAATTGAAGTGTATCAGCATAGAATAGGGAAGAAAGGCAGTTTAGTTGTGAACAGCTTTAGCCTAGATATCCCCCCACCTGGGCAACCTGTAATGTAAAAGTTGGAGAGTAACGTGTCTTGTCTTTTACAGCCCAGTCAAATAATGTTCAATAACCTTCTGCTTTCTTCAAAAGGTCCTACCACCCCAAAGTACCTGAGAGGCCACAGGAGAACAGGATCCAACACGATTCTGAGACCCCTGGAAGACTCCTGAGGCTAGAATATGCTCTTCCTCGTCACAGTACCTTTGGTGCCTTGGCAATAGTGGCAGAGTTTCTCAGTTTCACTCGACGATTCCCTCCGATGGTGGAACCCCCTTGGAAGAAGGAGCCACTGGGATGCTGAGTCCACAGGAAAAATGGAACCAAAGTCTTTCTGAAGTGCAGCAGTTTTACTCTTCGCGGTGCTCTCCTTTGGTCAACGATTTCTCTGACTGTAGAAGTCCTGTGAAGATGAAACTTGCTGTGGGCTCCTTAAAGGCTTGGCAGATGAGAGTCAGTCCCCTGGGACCCTTTGATGACTTCTGGTGGCGATGGGTGCATAGGTCACTTTTGGTGTCAGGTTTCAGAATATTGCAGTTTTCCGACTTTCGCTACTCGGTGCTGAAGACGCAGCACGGACCTCTGGATGGCTTCTGGCAACTTGCACAAGTCCGGACCCTCAGGACGTCTTTGTTATCTTCTGGTAGCGGGAAACCCACCGACGTACCTTCCTCCCCATTCCGCGACTTTGGATTCTCTCTGGAAGGAAAAAGTGGTTGGTGATGATGGCAAGGATGTCCCTTGAAATGTTCTTAGGCAGTTAGGAACTTCACAGCTCTGCCTGTCCAGCAACACTATGCCATGGTACCCCCCCCCTCTTCTGAACGGTAGACCGCAACGGCTTCCAGTGGTCACGAAATGCACCTCAGGAACCTGGGTGACACCAATGGACTTCTTTGACTCAAGATGTCTAGGCACTTTTCTTCAGGACTTACTAAGACCCCTTCTCCGGACGGCTGGCACACAGGACTGGCTTCCAGGGTACATCTGATGAAGAGTAGCAGTTTACACAATGGAGGTCCTCTCTGGATCAGTCCTTGGAAGAAAACGGTAGCTTTCGGATTACATTGAAGAAATGCAGCAGCAGAGGTCTCCTCCAGTTGGGCTTCAAAGAATAGCTTCTTTTTGTTTCAGCTTCGATTTCAGCTTCTGAACAAATTGATAAGTGAGAGGTCCCCAGATATACACATCTGTTCCCCATTCACTCTGGCTGAGCCAGGAGTCTGCCAGTCATGCAGAAGGGCATTCATGCAGGCAGGCAGGCAATCAGGCTCACAAGCATTCAGGCCATTCACTCCACCCAGACACCCATAACAAAGAATGTGGATTGGGGTAAGTACCCTGCCTTTCAGCACACTACACTGCAATCATGTCAGTATCAGCCAGGGCTGTCTCATTCATTGTGTCACACACACAGAAACCAGACACTCACAACAGAGAATGTGAGTGTACTCCCAACTCCATTTACACAGGTCCCACCCATAGGGTGTACCCACAGCACACAGGCCCTGGGAAGGCTCCAGTCATTCTGACGGGAGGCAGCCCCAGAGCCATGTATGGAACAAGCTACTTACCTGTAACTATTGTTCTCCAGCATGGGTCTGGCATGGATTTACATGTCTGCCAGGCCCCATGCTGGAGAAGGTATTTCCACCCAACAGCCAGTCAGGAGGAATGGACAGAGACAGGGCTTCCCAGGACTTTGGGAAACAAGGTAAAAGGCAATAGAAACAAAGAGACCAGAAGGGCCATCTTGCCTTCTTGTAGGAATCCATTGATTCCTATGGCAGGTCCTGGGTATCCCAAAAATGGAGGACACTCAGAGCCACTGCCAAGTCAGAATGTAGCTGCCACCAGCCCAAACCCTACTTTGTAGGCAATACGCAGGTGCCCAAAAACACACATTAGGGGTACACCCACCCATGGGTGCCATATGGGTATCCCATGGGAATTGTTCACCAAAAGATAAAATGAAGAGCTGCACTGCCAGAGGTCCAGGCTGGACCTCAGTGGCAGAAACATAAGGAAAACACACACAGAGAATTGGCAGGACAAGGACTACGAGGCTCTGTCCCTCCATAAGGCATTTCCAGCATCACAAAGCGCCACAAGACCGAATCAAAGGCCTTCTGTATATCTAGCGTGGCCGTCATTGCCTGAGCTTCTGTATCAGTTTGACACAGTATATTGAAGAGAAGACGCAGATTGAGCGCCCGGGTATAAAGCCTGATTGGTCAGGATGAATGATGTGTGGCATGTAAGGTGTCGGGCAAGTAGCTAAAATCTTAGAAAAAAACATAATATCTGAGTTTATTAGGGAGAGAGGGCGGTATGAAATGCAGTGTTCAGGTGATTTATCGGGCTTAAGTAGCACAATGATGACTGCTTCTCTCATGGTGCTGGGGAGCTTGCAGGACTCAAGAGCTTCCACCCATACTTTCTGGAGGTAAGGCACCAGGGAAGGCTTGAAGTGTTTAAAATAAATTTGTCGGTTAGGTCATCCGGGCCCGGTCCTTTCCCAGTAGCTAGGGAATCAATTGCCCGATAAATTTCCTCATGAGAAAGTCCAGCTAAGCACTGGCCTCCTATGATTATGATATAAGCAGGAGACCCTCCAGGAATATGTCAATGTCTGCATCTGAATAGGTTTCTGTGTTTGTGAAAAGCTCAGAATAGAAGGCTTCAAACACCCTACTAATCCCAGTCAGCATATGGATCAGGGGTACCAGATTTGTCCCTAATATGCATGATGCAGTAACCACCACACATCTGGCGAATCACACAAGCAACCAGCCTGCCAGGTCGCTCACTCTCACCATATCTCCCTCAACACATTTTCTCTAAATGTGTCTAATGCTTCCTTGGCCTGCGAGAATGTGGCGGGGCTAGGGGGACGAGCCGACTACCGCTGCTCCAAGCAGCAGAGATTTTCCTTGCTGTCCCTAATGTCCCACCGAATGGTTTTGAGGCCCCTGAACTATGTGGACATTGCGAAACCACAAATGTAAGCTTTTGCGGACTCCCAAAGGGTACCCACAGAGGAAACAGACCCCACATTTGTCTCGAAGTACAGTTTTACGGTTTTGCAGAGGTTGGTTACAAATGTGACATCTCTCAGTGCCTGAGAATGAAATCGCCAATGAACACAGATTTAGGGAGCTTGTCGAGATGAAGAGTGATCAAAACAGGAGAGTGATCCGAGTAATTTATGGACAATATTCACGACCCAGTAACCGCACCAAGGACACCGGAGACAAGCCAGAGATCTATGTGGGAAAAAGAAGTAGAACCAGTAGGCACTGCCCCCTGGATTAAGAGGCCTCCATACGTCAGCCATTTTATCTCGTATTGTCTACGCGACTTGGTAAGCGCACTATGGGTCTGGCCCGAATTATCGAGAGTCACATCTAAACTTGTATTGAAGTCTCCTCCCCACAGAATGGGCACCAGCGGATAGAGGGCCAGCATGTCAGTAATGTCAATATAAAACGCGGGCTCATCCACATTGGGACTGTATACATTCAAAAATAACACTTCCCTCCCTGCTAAAACCCCATAGACCAAAACGTAGCACCCCTGAGGATCCAAGTAGATTTTTTATGCCTGAAAGGCAGGTCATTGTGAAATAAATTCATCACCCCCTAGATTGCATGGCGTATGTGGTGAAATACCTATTTTTGCCCCAATTCCTGGCAAACCCCTCACACCCAGCAGCCAGTGCATGAATTTCCTGCAAAAAGAAGAGTAACTTTATGGCATTCCACATAAAGCATAATCTCCTGTTTAATTGGGTTCACAAGCCCATTCACATTCCAGCTCATACACACGGTTTCACCCATCTTCCCAGAGTAATACAGACATTCTCATCAATCTGTGTTTTGCTGCAGTGGGAACACACCACCAGCTGCCCCCCACCCCACATTGTCTGGGTAACAATAATGTATTTTCCTTGTTACCAAGTGCAATTTGAAACCCCAGTATAACTGCCTCACCCTCTTCTTCGCCTGAAACGTTAAGATCACTCCCCTGCAATTTAGTGTGGGCAGTGCACAATGCCCGTTGTGCAGGATTCCACTACAGCAAAGAAAAATGTCAGAGCCCAGCACAGCAGGGGTCAAGCGTTCAGGAGGACACCACTCAACCAAGAGCAAAGCTGGGATAATTCAGTACCCACCCACACTCCAGCCCAAGGGGTATAACAGGAGAGATCCAGCAAACAACCAGACTTCACCATTGGCAAGAGGAAGAAGAGAGAAAAGGAAAGAGCAGTTTGCATATCCAGCCCGCCTCCTGTTGAGCTGCATACATGTATGGGACAGTACAGCAGGTCATGGAGTACCTACATGCAAAGTGCTGGTGAGAGCAGGGCACACCAATCGTCCGTTGCATGGCTCACGAGGGCTGCGGGCTCGCTCAGTACTGAAAAGATTCATGCGGGAGGGATGGATCCAAGTTCAGGGGGGGGGGGCCACGCTGCACATCCCCAATGAATGCAGCAGGGTTCAGGGGACCCGGACAGCTCAGCAGGTGCCTCCTGCACCTCCTCCTCCTCCACAAGCCGTACGACGTGACCCCCTTAATGCTGGTCCAGCAGGGGATGGGGGGTACGGAAGGGTTTGGCGAGCCCCTGAGCCCCCTCTGCAGAACCTTAGGGGGCTGCGGGACACCACCAGTCTCCTCACCAACTCAGCCGGGCACAGCAAGGGCACTCCTCAGCCACCTCAAGGCATCAGTCATATGACGGCCGCCATTCTCACTATAGCCCTGTGCTCGGCTTCAAGAGGTGCAGGACGGGCTAAGGAAGCAGACGTCGCCAAAAATATATATCGAAGGGTGATTCCTGACTCTTCGGAGCACAAAGCCCTTGTTCAGTTGCAAGTATGGTAGCGACCAGGAGCAGATACTGGCTGTCACTGGGACCGGGCCACAGGAGCCCTACTGCAGAGTAGCCATTTTAACTCGCATGGAACAGTGCCCCGCACCCCTCATTGTGGGACTTTTTTAGCACACCCGCATCACTATAACAGTGAGCAAAATTAAGGAACACAAATGCAGAGGAGGCAACCAGACCTGAGACCCTCAAGCACTTCCGTCCCATCCAGATCGTAGCATTCCGAGATGCTGAGAACGAAACAGCTGCAGAGGGTCGGCTTGTTAACAGCCCTGCCAGCACGAGCACTAGAGTAAACAATGAAAAGCTGGTCATCCATCCTAGCCACTTGTAATGGTGCAGAAGTAAGACTGATACTGAGCGGTCATCGTGGTTGTTAAAAGACTTTTATTAATGTGAAAAAATTAAAAGAAAACCCTATCTTGCCCTAACTCTAAGAGGGGTGTCACTGCCTCAAATAATACTAATGTCTCTGTCAGGATGTCAAAAGCAAAGGTCCACAGTCCTATGTCAGAATCCTAGCTCTGTCCCCAACACACTATGCTAAACTAAATCAAAGGGGTTATCTTCCTGATACAGAGAAATTATTCTGTTCCCCTGGACAAAAAGGTACTTCTGGGTTTGAAAGTTCTCAAAGTTCAGTTTCAAGTGGTGGGAAAAACTGTCTCTCTTCCCCAGACCCAGGTTTGCAGACCTGTTTAACCTCTAACCCAGGTACTGCAATGAAGAGTAGTGGTATGGATGCTTCTCCAAACTGCGTTGGGTCCCTGACTCTGGTTGACAGACCTGGTTCCCTTCTCTACCAGGTACTTTTAGTAACCAACACAGACTTGGTTTACTTGCATGCAAAGTTCAGTGTTCATTTGTATTACTCGCACAGTTTTCTTCACAGTCTCTTCTGATATCTGACAGAGTTGAATCACCTTCTCTCCAAATACGGTCATGATGAAGATTAAGTATCCTTGTTACGTGACATGTCCTTCTCCTGTAAGGGTCCCAGCCCCTTTTCTCCTCGTTATTGTGTCTTGATAATGTTTCTCTTAATGTCCCATAGGGGTTACCCTCTTTCCCCTACTTCCTGTACACTGTTGTCTTTGGGGCTCTTTGTACCCTCTGGGGACCCCCAACCGTAGGCTCAGCCACTCAAATACCTTTAGGGTCTTGGCTGCATCCCTACAGTCGGTTTTGGGGTTCCCGGTGTCTCTCGTTGGCTCACCGGCACTGTGGGGCTCTCTCCAGCATAATGCAGCATCTCCATGGATTCGGCGCCTGTTCGGCCTGTCTTTCCCAGCCGGACTGCATGTTCTCGCAGAGATGCACTGCTAACGCTCACCCCAGGGAGCTTCTCCGTTCTCGGTCTTTTGGTGTGTCCCCTGGGCATCGTGCTTCTCACCTTCCAGCATTCTGCTCTCCTCCTGCTGTTCTCCAGAGGAGGATCTGACTCTGGAGTGAGTCCATTGTCAGTTTTTGTGTCGGTATCCAGCAAGCTCTGTAGCTGGAGACTAGACCATTTATGAAAGTTCATCTGATTGATCCCCGAGGATCTGCACCTCTTCCTCATCACAGTTTCTTGGCCTGGATCTTCATTTTGATTCTTTCTTGTCTCAGTCCATTCTACTTCTTGAGTCTTATATAAGTAAATGAGATGAACAAGTTACTTTCTTACCTGGTAACGTTCTTTCGATGGGATGGTCCGACGACGTATTACATATCTATAACAGTAATCAACACAGCTGTGCTGCTTTTGAAAATCTTTCGGCGTCTGCGTCCTGCGTCGATGACGTCGATATGCCGTCCTCGAGGACCTCCTCCGAGGGCCGACGTCACCAGATGTTATAAGTAGGACGCACGACGCCCGTAGCCTCAGTTGTAGTTTTTTCCCAGAACGTGTGGCACCAATCTTCTGCCAGTATGACCACAGAAAGCCTTGTGGAAACATAAGCTGCAATCGCATAAGAAATTCTGTAGCGGGGTAGGCAGGGAGGGAGCGATATGGAATACGTTGTCAGACCATCCCATCGAAAGAAAATTACCAGGTAAGAAAGTAACTTGTTCTTCGAGGGGATTGGGTCCTCTGACGTATTCCATATCTATAACAGACTCCCAAAGCAGTACCAACGTAAGGAGGTGGGAAAAGAATTTAGAATATGCAAATTTAGAATGCCCAATCAAATTGCAGAGTAAAGGACCGCCTTGCCAAAGGCCAGATCCTGCCCCTGGATAGAATCGAGGGAGTAGTGACGTACAAAAGTATGGACCGAAGCCCAGGTGGCTGCATCACAGATGTTACGAATAGGAACACCCCTCTGCAGGGCAGTTGAGGCAGCCATACCCCTGGTAGAATGGGCCCGCAAGCTTACCGGAGCGTCCTTACCCACCAAGCATTCGGAAATTGCCAAGATGATCCATCGAGACAAAGTCTGCTTAGTAACAGCTTGTCCCAAACGCCTTCCAGCGTAACCAATAAAGAGTTGATTGTCCACTCTGACCCGGAACATGCGTGAAATGTAGAAGCTTAAAACTCTCCTAGGATCCAGCCTACGGAGCTTATCCTCTTCCTTAAAAGGATGTGGAGGAGGATAAAATGGCAGAAGAATACTCTTCTGGCTTAAATAAAATCCCGACACCACCTTCGGAAGAAAGGAAGGACGAACTCCAAGGACAACCCTGTCCTTATGAAACACAGTGAAAGGTGGCTTAACTGAAAGTGCCTGTAACTCACTCACTCTGCGAGCGGAAGTGACCGCAACTAAAAACACAGTTTTAAGAGTTAACAGTCTCAAAGGACAAGAATGCAAAGGCTCAAAGGGAGCACCCATTAGAAACTTGAGAACAAGGTTCAGATCCCAACAAGGCACTTGGAAAGGTGACGGAGGGAACACATTAGTGAGCCCTTTCAGAAACTGAGAAATCATAGGGATTTTAAAATAAGAACACTCCTCAGACGAGCGCTTAAATATAGACAGCGCCGCCAGGTAACCTTCAACGGTACCCACTTGCAGGCCCTTGTGGGCCAAAGAAAGCAAAAAAGACAGAACGACAGGAATGTCACATGAAAAAGGATTCACATTCTGAACCCTGCACCAGTCGCAGAACTTCCTCCAAGCAACACCTCCATCACATCTTCAGGGAGGTCCCAATCCTTATACCTCAACCTTTCAGAAGCCAAGCATGAAGGCTGAGGGATCTGACCTCTGGATGGAGAACCTGACCCTTCCTCCCGTGAGAGCAGATCGTCTTGGTAGGGTAGACGACGTGGAGGGCAGATGGACAAGTCCAGAAGGTCCAGGTACCACGTCCTCCGGGCCCATGCCGGAGCAATGAGGATCATCCGGGAAACGAACCTTCGTAACCTCCGCAGCACTTGGGGGATGACGGGGACTGGAGGAAACACGTACAGCAGTGGGAATGGCCACTCCACCACGAACGCATCTCCCAAGGCTCCTCTTGGAGGAAATTCCTGCGAGCAGAACCTTTCGCACTTCCGGTTGACACTGGAGGTGAAGAGATCCACTTGAGGGGTCCCCCAAAGGGCGAAGATCTCCAGGAGAATCTCCTGAGCCAGCTCCCACTCGTGGGAGGTCGTGCTCTGCCTGCTCAGAGCGTCCGCCGTCTCGTTTTCGTCTCCGGCCAGATGAACTGCCGAGATCGAAATTTCCTGCTGGATGGACCAGAACCAGAGCTGCATCGCCTCCCTGCACAGAGGAAGTGACCCTGCCCCCCTCCCCCTTTTTGTTGAGCTAGTGCATGGCCACTGTGTTGTCAGTCAGAATCAGGACATTCTTTCCTCGCAGAGTCGGCAGAAAAGCCTTCAGGGCAAGCCTGACGGCCCTCAGCTCCAACAGATTGATATGGAGTCTGGACTCTGACGGAGACCAACGACCGCCGACTGTCAACTCGTTGGCATGAGCTCCCCATCCCGTGAGGGATGCGTCCGTCACGATCGTCACCTCCGGCCAGGGTAGCCAAAATGGAGCCCCCTTCATCAGATTGCCTTCGACGGCCCACCACAGAAGGTCCTGGGCGACCGAGGGCAGCACCTGAACGGGGTCAGACATCCTGCGGAGGACTGAGACCACTGGAGCTTGAGTGCCCATTGCAAAGATCTCATCCGCAATCTGGCCTCCGGCACCAGAAGAATGCAGGATGCCATGAGGCCGAGCAATCTCAAGAACTCGAACGCAGGGAGACTCAAGGCATGTTGGAACTTGTGCACCATCTGCTGAATGTGATGAGCCCTCACCTGGGGAAGAAAACACTGCCCCAGGGACGTGGCGAGCACTGCTCCGATGTACTAGAGCCGCTGAGTTGGCGTCAAATGGGACTTCTTTAAGTTGAGGGAGAAGCCCAGCACTGTGGAGGGAGTGGCAGGTCACGGACAGATGATCCAGGACTTGCTCGGGAGAGCGCGCCCTGATCAACCAATCGTCCAGGTAGGGGTAGACGTGAATCCCCCCTTTCCTGAGATACGCTGCCACCACCACCATGAGCTTGGTGAAAACCCTCGGGTGGAGGTCAATCCGAACGGCAGGACCCAAAACTGAAAGCGCGAGTCGCCATCAGCGAACCTCAGGTACTTCTTGTGCTTGGGATGGATCTGCACATGAAAATAAGCGCCCTTGAGGTCAAGAGACACCAACCAGTCCTGAAATTGAAGGGCCTGGAGGACTTGAGAGAGAGTAACCATCTTGAACTTGTCCTTCCTGAGGAGTTTGTTCAAACCGCGCAAGTCCATGATGGGTCTCAATCCACCGTCTTTCTTCGAAATCAAGAAATAAGGGGAATACCATCCCTTGTTCCTCTCTGCTACAGGCACCAGTTCTATGGCGCCTTTCTCCAGCAGGGAATGAATTTCCTGCGCAAGGAGCGGATCCGGACTCTTCAAAGAGAGATTGCCTGGTGGATTGTCATGAGGCCTCTGCCGGAAATGAAGACAGTAGCCGTGAAATTGAAGGGCCTGGAGGACTTGAGAGAGAGTAACCATCTTGAACTTGTCCTTCCTGAGGAGTTTGTTCAAACCGCGCAAGTCCATGATGGGTCTCAATCCACCGTCTTTCTTCGAAATCAAGAAATAAGGGGAATACCATCCCTTGTTCCTCTCCGCTACAGGCACCAGTTCTATGGCGCCTTTCTCCAGCAGGGAATGAATTTCCTGCGCAAGGAGCGGATCCGGACTCTTCAAAGAGAGATTGCCTGGTGGATTGTCGGGAGGCCTCTGTCGGAAAGGAAGACAGTAGCCGTGGGCTATGATCTCCAGAACCCACACATCTGAAGTAATGGCACGCCACTCTACAAGATGCTGTGCCAGCCTTCCCCCAACCGGCGAACCATGGGACATGGCCTCTTGACTGAGCTGAAGCGGCTGCGGCGTTGCCTGAGGGCAAAGAGGCAACTGCCCGAGCGGCCTTGGCACCTCGAGTACCCTGCTTTCCACCTCTGGCACTCCTACGGTGGCCCCTTTGACTGGCATCTCCTCTCGCTTTACCAAAGGATGAGTAATAATGAAAGGAACCTCCCCTCGATTGCTGTCCCCTAGGACGAAAAGGCAGAGGTTGGCGAACTGCAGCGCCCAACGACTTCGCTGCAGCTTTGGAGGTCTGCAACCTCTCAAGGCTCTCGTCAGCCTTGTTGCCAAAAAGATGTTCACCGTCAAAGGGCATGGTGAGGAGCCGGGCCTGCACATCAAGAGCAAACCCCGACTTCCGCAACTACGCAAACCTGCGTATTACGGTGCTCGCCGCCATGGACCGGCTGACGCAATCTGCCATGTCCAAACCCGACTGAACGGCCTCACACATGGCATCCTTGCCATCCTGGACCATAGCAAAAAAAACATCCCGTTCGTCCCCTTCGGGAATATGTTCAGTCGCTAAGGAAACACAGTTCCACAGAGTGTGCGTAAAACGTGACAAGGCACATACAGAGTTGGCCGCCTGAAGAGCCATACCCCCTGAAGAAAACACTTTGTTCGCCCAACCATCAAAACGCTTGTCGTCCCTACCAGGAGGGATGGTAGGATACGACGCCTGCTTTGCTGGGGCCGTAGCCACCTGCACCACCAAACTCCCCGGAGTGGGGTGCTTGGTCAAGTAGCAGGGGTCGCTACTGGCTGGGTGGTATTTTCACGGCAAAGACTTTCCCACTGCCGGGAGACTCTCTGGAGCAGTCCAAACCGCCACCACTCTCCTATGTAGAACCATATGGAACGGCAGTACCGGGTGAGTTGGTGGACCTTGGTCGAGGATATCCGTGAGGTCATCCTGAAAAAAAATCCCCTGGGGGAGCAGACCACCCCAAGTACTCGGTGACCCTAGACATATTGCGCCGGTATGAGGAGTCGGCATGGGTGCCAGGCTCAGGCACCCAACTCCACCTCCGGAGGTGTCCAGACCACTGGCGTCGCGCAGGGACTGACGCAGGTCCTCAATCTGGCTATGGCCCGAGAGAAACTCATCTGGCACCGTATCAGGAACCATGCCATCATCAGAGCCCTCATCCAGCTCCGAAATGTACTCAAGATGGCGGAAAGTGGGCACAGAATGGGGAACAAAGCCATGCTTGACCTTGGCCAGAGCCTTTCTAGGGGTTACCACCATGCCCCGGGGTACCTCCGACACCACAGCCTCGAAAGGCGTCGAGGGCATCGAGTGAAACGGCGTCAACGCCGAACGCGGTGCTGACAGCATCGACACAGGCCTCGAGGGCAGAGCCCCAAGCGTGTCCCTCGACATCCTGGGCGCTGATGGCGTCGACGACTTCCTCGGAGGCAGAGCCTCAAGAGAGTTCCTCGACGACCTCGGCGCCCCAGGCGTCAACGTCTTCCTCGAAGACATCACAGGCTCACACGGTCTCGAGCGCGTTGAGGACTGGGACCTGGAACGGACATGACTAGAACGATTCCCCTTGTCCGTGCGGAACCGCTCCCGCAAATCGTGCCGACCACCCGAGCCCGAAGGCGTACGAGTGGTGTCTCTGGTCCGATCATGACAGACCCCACTTGGAGGCGCGGACAGACCAGTGCCCTGCGATTTGAGAATCGCTAGCATTTTCTTACCGAAGGAAGCCCATTCCTCCGGCGTCGCATGTTTGGTGGGATAAGCGACCCGCCGACGGGCGGAGTCCTCGGATGAGGACGGGGAAGGCGACCGATGACGGCACTTCCGGGAGTGCCTCGAAGAGCCAGAGGAGTGGCGGGACCCACTCCGGGACCGAGACCCACTCGACTTCTGACCACGATGCGGAGTCTCGCCCCTCGAATCGTCCGTCGAAAGCCCCGTGGTCCTTGACTTCCGGGGCTTGGACACCTTACCGACCGACAGTTTCTTCTTGCGCTCCCGCAAGGCTTTGGACGTAAGCGACTGGCAGTCGACACAATCATCCGTGTCATGGGCCTCCCCGAGGCACCAGAGGCAGGCATCGTGCGAGTCCGTCACTGACATCTTGGACCCGCAGTCCCCGCACTTCTTGGAGAAGACGCGGGGTGGAAGAAGAGGTAGACATCTTGAGTCGAGGCGCGCAGAGATCGCGGAAAAAACGGAACTGTGGCTACGGGCATTGTGCGTCCTTCTTATAACATTTGGTGACGTCGGCCATCGGAGGAGGTCCTAGAGGACGGCGTATCGACGTCATTGACGAAGGATGCAGACGCCGAAAGATTTTCAGAAGCAGCACAGCTGTGGTGATTACTGTCATAGATATGGAATACGTCGGAGGACCCAATCCCCTTGAAAGGAGAGTATGGATGGCAAGAGTGGGGGGTGAAGGAGAGGTGTAGGTGTTAGGCAGATACTGCGTTCTCCCACAATAGTCGTCACTGATCCCACAGGAGGTTTCCCCTCCCATCCATAACATCCACCGGCTGAGTTCGACCCCCAGGGGGACTATCGGGCAGCGCTGTCACCCCCCGGTCCTCATGAAAAGGGGCCCCCCTACGGAAGCAGTGACAAAACCGTGGGATTCGTCACACTCTCTAGTATGACAAACGTATAACTTCAGATACCGAACCAGGGGAGAGAGGGAAATCCGAGATCACCTTTGCAAAAATGAGGGTTTCACTCTCAACGTCACTTTCTCTTTAGAAAAAGCCAAATAGGGAGGTAAAATAACACCTGGAGTGCACACACCTGACTTGCGGAAGTGATGGCAACTAGGAAAATCACTTTAAGGGCGAGAAATCTAATAGATTAGGAATGGAGGGGCTTAAACAGAGCGCTAGTAAGAAACATCAAAACCAAATTCAAATCCCATGCCGTAACCACAGACTGACGGGGAGGAAACTGATTACACAAACCCTGAAAGAACTGCATAACAGTGGGGATTGTGAAGAACGAGCCCTGCTCCGGGGACTTCTTGAAAACAGAAATAGCGGCGAGGTAACCCTTAACAGTGCCAATCTGCAGGCCCGGCTAGGCCAAAGAAAGCAGAAAATCCAACACAGGAGATAGAGGACAGGATAAAGGATCCCGGTCAATCTCCCGGCACCAGATCGAAAATGTATGCCACCCGCAGGCATAAATGGAATCGTAGTGGGCCTCTGAACTGAAAGAGGCACATCAACGACATTGTCCGACAAGTCCCACTACATGTATCGCAGCAGCCAAGCATGAAGGTTCAGGTTGTTGAGGTTTAGGTAAAGGACACGCCCCTCCGAATGGGCGAGCAAGTTGACTTTCTTCGGAAGGCGACAGGCAGGGCAGATGGACACGTCCAACAACTCCGGATACCACATTCTCTCGCCGCGTCTGGGGCAATCAGATCCACGTGGTTCTGAACAGGCGCAATCTCATGAGAACCAGCAGAATGACAGGGATCGGTGGGAATGTATAAAAGAGGTCGAAAGTCCACTCACGTCCCCTAGAGCTCCCTGATGAGGAAATTCCCTGGAGCAGAATAACTTAAACTTCCTGTTGACACTCGAAGCGAAGAGGTCCACTTGAGGAGTTCCCCAAACGGAGAGGATCTCCTTTAGAACTTCCCGACAGAGCAGCCACTCATTGGGGGGCCGAAGTCTGTCTGCTCAAGGCATTCACTGTAACATTCTCTCATCCAGCCAGATGAGCCACAGTCAGAAAGACACTGTTCTCCAGAGCCCAGAACCACAGTCGCATTGCTTCAAATCACAGAGGTAAGCACTGCATGCCACCTCATTTGTTAGTGCATGGCCATGGTGATGTCCATCAGGATCAGCACAGTCTTGAGTTTCACAGAGGGGAGGAAAGCAGCGACCAGGGCCAGCCCGATCGCCCTCAGCTCCATCAAGTTGATGTGCTCCCGAGACTCTGTGGGAGATCACAGAGCGCTCACAATGGGGTCTGACAGGCGAGTGCCCCAACCGGTCTGAGATGTGCGGATGACGGTCACCTGGGGCCAAGGTTGGTGAAGAAATGCACCCTTCAGCAAGTTGTCTCGCACAGCCCACCACGCAAGATCCCGACCTACCTGATCCGAGACCCGCAAAAGGCCTGACATGTGACGCAGAAACTGCAACCATTTGGAAACAAAGCAGTCACTGGAGGGATCTCATGCACAGCCTCACCTCTGGCACCACTAGAATGTAGGAGACCAGGAGGTCAAGAAGGCACAGGAAGGCAGAGGCCGGGACTTGTTCCTGAAATTGGAAGACAATGACCACCGAAATATATTCACCACTCAATCCTCGGGCGGGAAGGCGCTGCCCAGGTGTGTATGCCAAGATTGCACCGATAAATCGGAGGGACTGGGATGGCAAAACCTGGTTCTTTTTGAAGTTCAGGGAAAGGCCTAGGTTGTGTAATAGAGTGCATGTGGTGAGTAGGTGCTCCAATATTGGATCTGGAGACGAGTACGACAAGGTAGGGAAAGACATGAATGCCCTCCCTCCTAAGGCAAGCAGCCACCACTGCTACCAGCATGGTGAAAACCCTGGGCGCCGAAGAAAGGCAGAAAGGTAGGGCCGTAAATTAGTAATGGTGTTGACCCATCATGAACCTCAGGTACTTCCGGGACATGGATATAGGCATCCGGAAGGTCTAGGGAAACTAACCAGTCCTACCGATCGATGGCTTGCAGAATCTGGGCTAGAGTAATCATCTTGAACTTGTCCTTGCGTAGGAACAAGTTCAGCAGCCATAGATCCAGGATGGGGCGCAAGCCCACATCCTTCTTCAGCACCAGAAAATAGGTGTAGTACCACCCCTTCCCTTGTAATGAGAGCAGAACTAGCTTGATCGCACTTTGACAGAAGCTGACTGATTTCGTCCAGTAGAATGAGGTCTGGAGACAAAAGGGTGATCTGAGGACTTTGATCCCGGGGGCACTGCACAAATGTAAGGCAGTATCACTGCCGAATGACCTCTATGGCCTAAGCGTTGGACGTAGTCTTCGACCATTACGGGCTGAACAGAGTATGCCTACCCACCACTGGCGACAAATGGCAAAGCCAGACACTGAGGTTTGGCGCCCTGAGGTGCAGCAGGAACAGCGCCCGTTGTAACATCCCCTTGCTGGACACTGCTTCCTCTCCCTCTTCGGAATATCTGCTTTGTGCTCGTTCCAGGGTCGACTCACCACAGAGCCTCGGGTGAAGGTTGGAAAGGGATGAAAACTACTGCCCCGAGATGACGTATGTGCGGAAGGCTGTTGCACTGCTAGCCCCAAAGACTTAGCAGTTGCCTTTAATGACTGAACCTTCTGGAGGGTGTCGTTAGCATTAGCACCAAAAAGGTTATGATTGTCAAATAGCATATCCAACAGACTTGACTGGAGGTTGGCTGCAAAGCCTGACGTCCTTAGCTATGTGTGGTGCCTGACCACAGTGCTAGAGGCCATGGCCCTTCTCACACCGTCCACCATGTCCACTCCCAACTGTAGTATCTCATGTGCTGCTTCCTTGCCATCAGAGACCAAGGACTGAAATCTGTCCCGCACCTCTCCTTTTGGGACATTCTCAGCCACATTGGCCACCGCAGTCCAAAAGCCAAAGGAGGACTTTGCGAAGTGGCATTCACAGACAGCAGTGCAAGAATGCTCCAAGCCAACGTCTTCTTGTCTCATGCGCCAAACCCATTAATTTGATATCCTTTTCCCAGCACAGCTGTTCTCAGGAAACATTTCCGCCTCTAAGCGGCCTTCACTGGATAGAACGCTGGGGCCAATTTACATAGTGACACTGCGCCCAGTGACCTCAGTTCTATTTTTTCCATGCAGTCCTTTCGCTGATCAGAACATGCTCGTCAACACGTTTGAAGTACGGCATGCCTACTCAATCCAAGGCCTCGGGCTTCAAGCCATGCGCAGACTGCGGCCGGCAAATGTCGGTCTCAGATTTGCTCCGAATTTGTTTGCGTTGCTTGGGTGAGGACCCCATCACATAGTGAAAATAATCACCTTTGCCAGCCTATTTGTTCATTCCACCTCGCCCCCCTGTCATAAATGCCATTTCCAGTGTGTACAGACTTTTTAATATACATTTTCTTTTGTGTTTCCTTTGGTGTATCAACCCAATGATGTCACTGCAGCAAGCATGCATGTATTAATTACCAGTCCCTCTGGAATACAACCAATCCGTGCATTTGAAGTCCACCAATTTTAGAACCGATACCTCTGTCACCTAATGTTCCACCTTCTTTGAATAATAAGATGTGCTCTATGGGGGCTCCTCACAATGGGGCCAGTTCCCCAGACTGAGCGGACTATGCCCCGACATAGAAGTCTTCTCTTGACTCCCACAATGCACAGTATCTAAGGATCCTTTTGTAGAAGGACTCCAACAACTCTCAGATGATCCAAAAGGCTTTCTGCAAATTGTCAGGATTGCCTGATCCCAACATGCCGGCTGGCGAATATTACCCTCCTGAGCCATCTCCCTGAGTTTTGGGCGCCACCCACAACTCCTGTCCCTACAGCCCCGTTTCTGCAGCCCTGCGGAACTTAGGTGAGTCTAACCTCCCTCTCCTCTCGAGGGGGAGGGAGAAGAGTGAAGGTGCAGTTGTGGGGGCGATATTAGGAGGTGCTGCGCGACTTGGAGGCTAAAAGTCAGGTGCTCTGCTTCTCCAGTCCCACTTAGAGACTCTGCCTGGCGGAGCACCTGGGGGGTGAAGCTCAGCGGGGGGCCATGTGATTAAAGAGGATCAGCAACAGTGGGAGACCAGCGTGCCATTAATTCATTAGACGCACCCTGCCTGGGATCACCACTCCGGAGGTTGACTTGCTGCTCACCCAGCGCAAACCAACATCCTGACCCGCTACAAAGCACGTCTTCCTCCATCCATGGCACGTTAGGAAATTTAGTTTCTCCCACTAAGAAGGCCTTAGCTCACCAAACTCTCAAATATTACTCACAGCACAGAGAGGAAGACGTCATTAACCTCACAGCTTTGCTTTCCGCAGGCTGCAAGTATTCCAAAATACTGAAGCCACATAAATTCTCCAAAGGGGGCAACAATGTTTCCCTGATGCAACGGGATACATTAAAAAAACATCTGGTTGTCACAGCCGTACAAGTCTATGCAGATCCTGAAGAAGAGGGTGATCTTCTGGCTAAGGCTACAAAAACAATCATCATGCAGATGTTGGCAGAAATCGAAAAAGAAATCCACACTGGCATTCTCAAAACTATGTCACAAGGAAGCCAAATTAAAGAAACGCATAGAGTAATCTGAATCTCGCATCAAAGAACTAAAAGATCTTTCCTGCAGACATGGCTACATTCTCTCTAAATTGACCAACCGTGTGGAGGTCTTGGAAGCTCAAACCAAATTTTTACAATTAAAACAGGAGGATGCCGAAAACAGATTGCGGTGCAATAACATTTGTATACCTGGGAACCACGATTCAAGTGAAATACTTGGACCTGGAACGATATGTCCGACACCTGTTTTGGTTTATATTAAAAGGGGAAAAGGAATCATCTATCAGACTAGTTAACACAGATGTTCTCACCAGCATTAATTACTTTCAAGGGAGGGAGGATATCATGATGGCAGTCAGGAAAACGTAAGACTTAGCAGGACGAATTGCTTTTCCTGCAAGACCTTGCACCCTCAACCATGCTCAAAAGGAAATCCCTTCAGGACTTTACCTGCTGGCTGTGTCAAAAAGACAAAATATAGATGGGGTGCCCCTGCACCATGATGTTTATGCTTGAGGTTCAACAAAGAGTGATACAACAACGCAGGCAGCGATGAACCTGATGAACCCAGAGACCAGCATGGACATCTGGGATGATCCTTCTCCTAGAAAGACATTTCAGAAGATTGCTCCGGCACATATTCTACAGCTGGAAGAGTGAGGAGGGCAGAAGAATGGGAGTGTGGAAGAAGACCATACTGATTTAACCCACAACATTTGTACAAGGAACTTCTCCAATTTTCACACCTCATCGCTTATCTCTCTTTTTCCTTTCACCTCTTGAAACTATTCTGTTTTTCTCACTGCGCATGAAGGGTTGAGTTTCCATTCATCTAAATGTTCTGCAATGTAACAGATCTTATTTGAATGCACTTGATACCCGATGGCAGTTCATAATACCCAGTGTATTGATAGTTTCGGAACTTGGCCCCTAGTCCCACGCCTAAAGTAAGATAGAGACTGAAAACATTGCAGCCAATCATTGCAATCCTGATACAGAATCTATAAGGGTGCACCTGGAGTGTAGGAAACAGATAATGGGTAGATATAGGTTTGTTTTACAAGTTATTTGATATTGTTGATTTAATATGGGTTTCTTATTGCCACAGTGTACATATTAGCAAAGTGATTATGCCAACACACAGATTTGCACTTCTAGATGTCAAATTTTCCATACACACTGAACACTTCACGGTTTTTACCCTAAATATTCAGGATTTGAATTCTCAGGCGAAGAGGAAATCAATAGTTAAAAGGTACTTAACATCAAAAACAGATGTTATAAGGCTGCAAGAGGTCCATCTCTTCCCATGAGATGAATGTAGCTATGCAACAAAAAGTTCACAAACAATGTTTTGTTTCTGCATCTACCAAGACGGAGGGGGTGGGCATCTTATTTTTCAAGAACACACCCTTTGTTAAAAAAGAAATTCTTACAGATCCAGCTGGTAGATGCATAGTATCGAAGGAAATTATATTTGGGCACCTAATGACGATAGTCTTGCTGTACTTTCCTGATGAAAATCAACACAATTACTGGGCCCGCCTGCTACCAACGCTAGCCTCCTTTGCTGAAGGTGAAGACATAATAGGGGGTGATTTTAACTGAGTCTAAGACCCGACGGTGGACAAATCATTGCTGGCCACTCCCTTAGATTTTAAGAAATCACTAGCCTTGGCACAATTGCTGCAGTGAATAGTTCTCAAAGCGGTATGGGGCTGGTTCCATGGGCACGACAGAGAATACACTTATTTTCCACATGCTCAGAGGGGTTTCTCCCATATCGACCTGTTGCTGTTCTCGGCTACGCTAATCCCCTAAACCACTGAAATTGATATAGGTCAAAAGAATCTTTTCAGACAGCTCCATGGCAAAATCCTCTATCCACCCAACTAGGGAAATCCCACGTCCTAAGCCGGAGTGGAAGGTTTAGGGCCAACTATTGAAAGGCCCGATATTTTATAAGGACATAGGCACATCCATAGACAACTATTTCCAAGGAAAATACAATGGGGAGACCTTGAAAACATTATTCACGAGGCAATGAAGGTAGTAATCAGGGGAGAAATATTGGGGGACACATCATAATAACTTAGGACAAGACAAGTCAAAACAGAAAGACTCAAGGCCCAAGTCCAGGAGAGGGAACATGCCCAGCAATGCTCTCAAAAAAAATATAGGGAATTCAGATTGGTCAGCTCTACCCTGGAATCACATTTGGCATCGGACATCGCTCAAGCCATGCTCCGAACCAAACAATTCTATTATTTCGGAGGCAACAGGGCCAATAAGATCCTCTCGTACAAATGAAAACTGTCGAAAGGACCGAAAAACATCTTAAGCTTGATAGATAACTAATACAAGGCACATCATTCTGAGCCTAGGAAAATGGGAGTGGTGACTTCTTTTTATCAGGCGTTGTCTTCTGAAGAAACACTTGATGGGGATTTACAGGAAACATAGATATCAAATGGTCACCTACCAAAGATTTTTGGCGGCAGACCGGGATAGATTGGACTCTTCAATCATGAGGGAGGAACTGGCCCAAACAATCAAATCTATGCTAAAATCCAAAGCTCCAAGCCCACATGGGTTCCCTGCATTGTTTTATTACAAGTTTCAACCTCAATTGCTGAAACCTATGCTATTCCTATTCAATTATATCCTTCACTCAGGTAGGGTTACAGACTCTATGGAGGAATCCCGAACCATCCTCCTTTTAAAACTCGGTAAGTCTCCCTCCAAATGTAAATCCTACAGACCAATAGCACTCCTGAACCTGGACACCAAGATATATTCAAAGATGTTGGCCTCTAGACTGATGTTGGCTGTCCCTTCCATTATCAGTCTTGACCAGACTGGCTTTGTTACAAACTGAAACACACAGGACAATATACGTAGAATAATTAACTTCATCGAACTCGCCAGGAGGTAGGGCACTCTGATGTCCGTCTTAGTCTTGGATGCCATCAAGGCCTTGGAAAGGATGAACTGGCAGTTCATACACACGACACTGCTAAACGTTGTATTTGGCCCTAATTTTCTATCCTACATAAAAGCGAATTTTCAAAACCCCTTGACGAGGACCCGGCTGAATGGCTTCCGTTCCTCTAAAATTTACATTTCCTATGTAACCCAACAGGGATGCCTCCTCGCTCTGCTGATTTTTTCCCTGGTGATGGAGCTCCTATCTAGGAGAATCAATTCAAAAGCCATTATACAGGGAATAAAATGTGAACATAATGTCCACAAAGCAGCCCTTTATGTGGACGATGTCCTATTGACAATGTCAAGTACAGCCAGTGGTCGAAGTGTAAGAAAAGAAGTAGTGGAACTATGTTCCCTGCTAGCCTGTCCCACTCCTCACAAACCCCATTTCCCTGCCCCCTCCCACACACAATAAAAGCCCCCAAACACATTTGCCTGCTGTTTAAGGGAATGTTCAGTGCACTGCACTGAATGTGCAAGTTTCAACTTCTTCCTACACTGTTATTTTAAAACGAAACCGTTCCGGAACGGTTTCTTTTTAAAATAAAGGTATAGGAGCTGTAAAACATAATTTAAAAAAGTAGAGGAGCACCGCTCCAGACCGCTCCCGCTCACTTCGACCACTGAGTACAGCCCACACCCTTCCAGAGGCGCTCAAAGAAATGAAATCCTTCCAACTCACATCTGGATTCCAAATAAAGTATAGTAATTCAATGGGAGTGATTATTTCAGAAACACATGCTAATCTAGATCTTCTGGAAAATACTGTTGCAATAGTCCTTGGCTGTCAGGGTTCACTCTGATGCTCATAAACCTTGTTGTATGGAAGAAGTGGGGTTTCCTTTCACAGGGGGCCTTCCCCCCACCCCCGACAGAGCAGCCTGCAGAGGATGTAAAACAAACCTGACAGGCTAGGGGCTCAGGCGAAAAGGCAGGGGTAACCAGCAGCACTAGAAAGAGCGAAAAGAAACAGATACAACAATATCAGCACCACTGATAAGCAACATGCAAAAAGTAATGAACACCTACCTCTGCCACTACCCGCTCCCTATCGGATGTCACAAAGATGAGGGTGGATAACCTACTTGACAAACTCCTGCCAGGGATGTGCAGATGATCAGGTGGTCCAAATGGAGATTGCCAGGGTGAGTTTTAGGAGGCTTTTCAGTAGAGCGGTGTATAAAGGAGGGTAAGTCCCAATTTTTTGTTAAAGCGGGATTGAGCTAAAAACGGGACTTGGTTCTGGAGGGAAACAAAGTAACAAAAGCTCAATTACCCCTCTTTTCGTCCGCCTTGCAAGGGAACAGGGACAGAGGGATTTTTTGATAGATGTGTTTCTTATCTATCTAGGAGTCGCATAGAAGCATTTCATTATTCAGAGAGCAGTCAAAGTAAAAACACAATTTTTAATAGTTTAAGTTATACACTTTTATAAGTAGTCAGTGCTTTCCACAAGACACCTCCAGACTTAGAAAGAAATACATGAAATTAAAAAGTCCAGCAAAAACAAACACTCACATATTCTGCTTGTGGTGTCTAGGGTTAGTAAAGTGACAATTCTGATAAGACACTTTGCCAATTTAATTGTTAAATTCCTTGTTCAGTTTGGGGAAACCAAGACATTAAATGTACAGCATAGAAGTTTTAACGCTGCAAAAAAACACAATTATTTTAGTGTCAGGATGTCTACATATGTTTCGGCACACAGTTTGCATCAACACCATCCCTGGTGTTCTGCTGTTTTAATTGTGGCCCTCTTCAGGACGAGGTGTTTTTCAAAATGACAAAAGTTCAGAAAACCCCAGGTGTTCACGCTATTTTCCAGTGCTGTAGGGGATGGAAATATGGAATTTGTGTTAGTGTTTCGTCTAGAACTCGACTCACATTAAAAGCTCTTCTGGTAAAAGTTTGTGCGACATGGATACAAACTTCTCCACATTCCCACTTGCCACTGACCTTTATATGCTTTTATAGTCAGACTCAAGATATTTAGTTTTATTTGTAGCGACAGGTGGATTCATTTCCATTCCCTGTATGTCGTCGTACAGTGGATTGCTTTTATCTTGTTTTGGCTTAGTGGTTGGTCTTTTCGTTGCAATAAATCAGACTTTCAAACCTACGGACACAATTCATGTATTGAAATTTTGACGAATCATTGTTGCGTTTGTACATATTGATGTTTCCAAGCACAAAAGTCATCTTCATTATTTACTGACCTGATAGTTTTATCGAAGTCATGTAATTCAGTTTGGCACCGGTTGTTTTCACAATTACACATTTCCCCTGTATGTAATTTCCTAGGGATACCGTCTTTTTCTATTCCAAAGACCTGTAGGGACAGATGGAATAGAACCTACGTTAGGAGAAATAATCTCCACAATAGCTGTAATATGCTATACTCTGCTCGTTTGTTAGCGTAATTCGGTTGTTGTTTTTAAGTTTCGAATCTTCGGCGTTTTAGTTTAGTTTACCTTCTGAATAATTCAGTGGGACGATCTTTTCTCATCGCAGTGCAGCTCCTCTCAGTTTCGGCGCGGGAAAGCCAACTCGTTTGAATTTGGTGCCGCGAGAGAGGGCATTATATTACTTCCGTGTTTGCATGTCATGTGACTGCCACGTACGTGTTCAAAAAACGCATATTTCTTTCTTGGTGTTCTGTTGTTTTAATTGTGGCCCTCTTCAGGATGAGGTGTTGTTTTTCAAAATGACAAAAGTTCAGAAAACCCCAGGTGTTCACGCTATTTTCCAGTGCTGTAGGGGATGGAAATATGGAATATAAGGAGCATCCACCGTCTTGCTCAAACACTCCAAGATGGCCGCATGCACCACCAAGAAAGAAATAGGTGTTTTTTGAACACGTACGTTGCAGTCACATGACATGCAAACACGGAAGTAATATAATCCCCTCTCTCGCGGCACCAAATTCAAACGAGTTGGCTTTCCCGCGCCAAAACGGAAAGGAGTTGCACTGCGATGAGAAAAGATCGTCCCACTGAATCATTCAGAAGGTAAACTAAACTAAAACGCAGAAGATTTGAAACTTAAAAACAACAACGGAATTACGCTAACAAACGAGCGGAGTATAGCATATTACAGCTAATGTGGAGATTATTTCTCCTAACGTAGGTTCTATTTCATCTGTCCCTACAGGTCTTTGGAATAGAAAAAGACGGTACCCCTAGGAAATTACATACAGGGGAAACGTGTAATTGTGAAAACAACCGGTGCCAAACTGAATTACATGACTTCGATAAAACTATCAGGTCAGTAAATAATGAAGATGACTTTTGTGCTTGGAAACATCAATATGTACAAACGCAACAATGATTCGTCAAAATTTCAATACATGAATTGTGTCCGTAGGTTTGAAAGTCTGATTTATTGCAACGAAAGGACCAACCACTAAGCCAAAACAAGATAAAAGCAATCCACTGTACGACGACATACAGGGAATGGAAATGAATCCACCTGTCGCTACAAATAAAACTAAATATCTTGAGTCCGACTATAAAAGAATATAAAGGTCAGTGGCAAGTGGGAATGTGGAGAAGTTTGAATCCATGTCGCACAAATTTTTACCAGAAGAGCTTTTAATGTGAGTCGAGTTCTAGACGAAACACTAACACAAATTCCATATTTCCATCCCCTACAGCACTGGAAAATAGCGTGAACACCTGGGGTTTTCTGAACTTTTGTCATTTTGAAAAACAACACCTCGTCCTGAAGAGGGCCATAATTAAAACAGCAGAACACCAGGAATGGTGTTGATGCAAACTGTGTGCCGAAACATATGTAGACATCCTGACACTAAAACAATTGTGTTTTTTGCAGCGTTAAAACTTCTATGCTGTACATTTAATGTCTTGGTTTTCCCAAACTGAACAAGGAATTTAACAATTAAATTGGCAAAGTGTCTTATCAGAATTGTCACTTTACTAACCCTAGACACCACGAGCAGAATATGTGTGTGTTTTTGCTGGACTTTTTAATTTCATGTATTTCTTTCTAAGTCTGGAGGTGTCTTGTGGAAAGCACCGACTACTTATAAAAGTGTATAACAAACTATTAAAAATTGTGTTTTTACTTTGACTGCTCTCTGAATAATGAAATGCTTCTATGCGACTCCTAGATAGATAAGAAACACATCTATCAAAAAATCCCTCTGTCCCTGTTCCCTTGCAAGGCGGACGAAAAGAGGCGTAATTGAACTTTTGTTACTTTGTTTCCCTTCTTTTCAGTAGAGAGGACACCTGACCCGTACGGCACGAGGGCGCAATCTAGTGAGTGCAAAGGCAGAAAGGTTACTGTTCACTTCTTGAGATGAAGGCAGTTCTGTTCCTGAAGGCGATAAATCCGCGGAAGAGTCACTGTGGTGAGAAGCTGCGAAGCAAAACAACAAAGAAAAAAACAAGAGTTCAGAAACAAAGAATAGTTCAATCCAGGTGTCTGAGGGAAAAAAGAAAACAATGCAATCCAAGGCTTGAAAACTGGAGTTCCGGATATAAACAAGCGAGGAGTCTGTTGGACAAGGTAATGTCTCTGAATCCAAAGGAGATACAATTTAGCCAGTCCAGGATACGTAGAGCCAGGGTCAGAGGAAGCCAGGATATCAGTCTGTCAATAAGAAGCCAAGCTTCAGGATAGACGAGGACAAAGGTAGATGCAATCCAAAAAGCCTGTAAGGAGGGTCTGAAATGGTCTGTATCCGGAGTAGCAGTAAAGGCATAGAACAAGAAAAGCAGTACCCGGGCAAACGCAACGGTTAAAGAGCGCCACATGGCTTGTTCAGTGCGTTTAAATACAAACACTGATGCAAAATTAGAGGCCTCCAGGTTGCATCGGCAGGAACACATGTGACAAGTAATGTGCACGACCTGCCAGACTGTCTGGGTATTGGAGTCCGCAGCGTCCCCCGCAGTGCTTTCTGGCACAGTCCACAGCAGGCGCCACTGCTGGTGCTGACTGGTACATGGAACAGGAGGGACTGCTTGAGGTGGGCGGACAGTGACATGGGCAGAGCTGGATTATCTAGGTGTAAAGGTTAACGCCTCTCACGAAACACTGCTGACCTAATGTTCCCTGCTCCTTAGAGAATTAAAGGAGGAATTTGCAAGATGGCTCAAACAGGAGATATCTTGGTTCGCTGCATCGCAGCCTTAAAAATGAACCTCATGCCCAGTTTGCTGTATGTGTTCTCTGCTCTTCTCATTAAGTTCCAGATCGAACCCATGCAGGAGCTCCTTAATCAAATGTTGAAATTCATTTGGCTGGGCTGTCAACAAGGAATGAGAAAAGCCATCCTACTCAGACGTTCTTTTAGCTGCCTGGGATTTCCAAATCCACTCAGATGCATAGCGGCAGCACACCTATCGCATGTAATGACCTAGGGCAATCCAAGCAACCCATCCCAGTCGACCGAAATGGAAACGACTGCTTCGGAATTAAACTGCGGGACCTCTTTCACATAGATAAAGCCTTGACAAATACCTAGCGCATGCTACTACCATCTACTCATACATCTCTTTCTTACTGGGAAAAGCCATCAAATTGTGTGGGTTCGCCTTGGCCCGCATTCCCAGATGGAAGGCAATCCGGGAATCTCACTTGGAATGCATACAATCCTTTTTTGAGAATGGACAAATGGAAGCCTAACAGAATTGTTGGAACTCTATACCTCAGGGGCCCCTTTTACTTTTGCTGATTTCAACAGAAAATTTCACCTAACCAAGAAACTATTCCGCTATGCTCTGGTCAGGCACTGGATCTCACATCTACGAACTGATGAAAAGAGATGTGAAGCAAAAGGGCAGAATCACAAAATTACACAAGTTAGTGGACAGAGGTAACTCATCCCAAAGTTTCTGTATATGGATGCTTGGGAAACAGACCTGAATGAAGAAATCACAAAAGATTCCTGGGAGATCATATGGAAAAGGGCAAATCGGTCCGCCCACTGTGTTGCTAACAAAGGATGCACGTTCAAGGTTTTTTACAGATGGTACTAATACTCAACACGATAGCACAAGTTCAAAACCTCAATATCACCTCTTTTCTGGAGAAAATGTGGGGAGTAGGCGACCATGGATACACATGTGGTGGTCTTGTTCGACGGTTAAAGTCTTCTGGAAGGGGTCCTACACTACATTAGCAACATAAAAGGAATGCTTAACCTCTCTTAACCACCTTGTAGTGATCCTAGGTGACGTGGCTGATGGTACTTACCCATAAAGTAACGCTTACTGCTCCCTTATGAGACACCTGCTGATAGCAGCTAGACTAACTGTCGCAAGGTGTTGAAAATAGATTGAGGGCCCCATCCTTAATCTCTGGTGGTATAACCTTTGGGATATATCGGCTTCTGAGAAAATTCACCACACTAGGTTGCCTACTGCAATTTATCAAAGATTGGACCCCTTCCATTGTTGCAGCATTAACTTTCCTCAACAGGTCATTAAATCTTCGTTGCTGAAATACTTCTATGTAATTTGATTACAGAGGCATTTGTCGTGTCACACTGTGCTTTGTTTTCCCACATTTCTGGGGAATTTAGAAATGTACCTAAAACCCACATGGAAGCCTTAAATATGAATGTGAACTGCTGTCCTAAATTCACATGCATGTGTATTTGTAGAAATGCACATGTGTGCACAACTGCAAATACTATAAAGCACTTTTGTCAGTATCCGATTACTTAGATTAATGATTTATATGTTCGATGCACCATTACCATATAAATCAATACAAAATTTCCATAAAATCCAATAGGCTTGCATCTTTACCTTTTCTATTAAACATGACTGATTCAAAATCAGATAAGATCACTACACCATTAATCCACTGTTGGTTTCTTCCTGGTCTTCCATATTTTCAATATCGGTTTCAATGCTATCACTAGGATTCTATCTATTCAAGATCCATACAGATGAGCCGTTAAACAACGCCGGTCTTCTTGGGAATTTAATAGATAAGGTCATATCCAGGGACGTCATGGGTCGCCAGAGGTCGCAAAAGGTCTCCCTTGCGACCTCTGTGGTCTCCCTACTAGTCAATTCCCTGAACAAAGGGTCTCCCATTCATATCCTTCAACCTATTCGCCAATAATCATCCACTCTTGTCACCAGTCTCCCAATATTTTTGTCGTGAGCAAAATAGACCCCGTTCTGCCATCCAGTTGGTTGCATTTGCCAATTTTTCACGAACAAGATTAATATCAGACCTATCTTTAGTTCTCCCTAGTCGGGCATATTTTTGTTGTAACTTTGACAGTTTTGCCTTTAATAAATTCAAGTCACTCATGGATTTCTTCCGAAGGCGGGAGGTCCAATCAATCATATGACCCCTAATCGTTGCTTTAAAACTGTCCCATATAAACCCTTGATCAGCAGAGCCTTCATTAATTTAAAAAAAATGAGTCATATGGGACAGTAAATCTTCGATTAAATCTTGCTCTAAAGGTTGGAGCTGTTATATCTATCTGCAAACAAAGATCAACTGGCGCGTGATCAGAGATTTCCCTCTCCCTAATATTGACATCAAGAGTTTTGTCCATTAACATTTTAGTGATCAATACTTAATCTAGCCTAGAGAAAGAATTGTGTACCGGGGAAAAGAATGGTAATTCTTTTTCTGAAGGATTTAGCTCCCTTCATATATCAACCAATCCAAATTTTTCAAGAAAAAAAAAAATCAAATTCCTTACAAGTGTAATCGCAAACACAGTTAAAACCTGCCCCCAAGACAACTGTCTCACCATGCATTTCACACAAAAGTTTTGAAATATCATCAAAGAGGCCCTTACCCGACGTGCACGGCCCATAGATGCATCCTATGGTGATCAATTTCTCCTTGTATATTACATCAGCAAAAATCATACGACTTTCCCCATCCATCACTACCTTTGCAATGTTATATTGTAAACCTTTCCTGAATAGAATACTTACTCCCCTGGAATTGGTAGAATAACAATTAGATAGATCTTTATTATATCTAGAGTTAGTCAGCCTTTGCCTAGTCTCATCTACCAAATACATTTCTTGTAAAAGGACTATATCAGCCTTGTCCCTCCATAATCTCGCCATCATCTTTCTTCTCTTCCTAGGACAGTTCAGTCCCTTAATGTTCCATGTTACTTCAATCAAGTCATTCACTCCCATCTCGGCCTATTTCAAGCACTCATTAACGCATAGTCTAACAAGATGTCAGTAAGCAATATAATACCTATCTCAAGGATGTAGGCTATCAGTGTACAAGGAAAAACATCAAAATCCTGAAATGTCAGCAAAATAATTCTAAGCAAGTACAACATAAAAACAGACATACAAACCACACATCCACAAGACACAACATATAAACACAAAGCAAACAAAAACATTAACAAGATAGAACCCTAAAGAGATCCTCCAGGTGACCGTGAATACCAATCATCTCTATACACCCCACAATCCAACCCCTCCAAGGTCATACCTGCCATATTTACTGCAAATACATTCAATATCTTAATCCCTTCAAAGAATTTAAGGCCAACTATAAATATTATAACTATCAGAAAAAGTAAGATAAGTTTCAACCAAAACTATTCAAGCTACCACTAAGATCCCAAACAAGTCTAAATAATACCTATATGTATGCTAAACTGTTACCCAAAAATCCATATCACTGTACCCCTCTATATCGTTATCTATAGAACTAAACATATTAGCATATCAAAAGGTACCGTCCTACTTGGCATTCATTCTGTTCACATAATAACCCAATAAACTTTTAAGTACCAACAGAATAGTTTGACTATCTATTGCACAGCACCCTTGATATTCCCCAAGCAGATAGTCCACATTCACATTACTATAACCTTATATCACTCCCATCTGAATCTAGTAAAGCTACCCATCCGAATCAGACAATTGTGACCTAAAGGAACTAACACCCGTCCATGTGATCATCTAAGCAATCATTAAAAAGGTCTATGTTTTGTTTCCCCGTCAGAGTTCACCAATTATACTCAGTCAGAAATAACATTTCCAGATGGAGCTTGACGTTTGTTGCCTATCACATTCTAGTAACAATAAAATAACATGCATCAGTACATATATAAAAAAAACCTTATCACATAATAGATTGGCATGAACATTAATAAGGCCAGTGTAACAGCAAATCAGATTTCTGAAGAACCAAGCCCCATATGTATCAACTGTATGTACCCATGGGTGTCCACATACAAACTCTAACCTAACTCCAGATGTTCGGGCTTAAAGTACAAAAAAAATAAAAACAGGACACACCTTACCCTCTGCCACTTTTACATATACAAATGAGAAGTGCACAATATAGGTGACCCTATATTTGTCTGCATAATGACCATCAACAGGATAATCATCCATCAATAACAGTAATAAAGTACAAAAAATGCACAAATGAAGTTTCCCCCCGTCCCCCCTGTTAATGCCCCTCCATAATATACAGTAGGGTATACAAAAGGTGGACCCCAATAAAAAGTTGAACACAATAGCCTATAGAAGGAGTTCCAGCTTTTAGAAAAAGGGGGCCCATTACATCACAAGCTGGTATTAACTTTAGTAGGGGACCTTCAAGAGCATGCCTCAGACTGCCTACATATTCATTAAAATCTTAATATGAGTTGAGTTTCATAATATCACCCACTCGAACGGTTCAACCACACTGATGCCACTCCACTCCACCATCCAGCAAGAATCACAATCTGTCTGCAACTCCCAACTAGTCAGCACATGTGTAAACTATATCATTATCCCGTTAGCTGCTTGCCACTGCAAATGCATAACTCATTCATAAAACATATATTTAGTATTGACATTAACCAATTGTCACAGTAATGCATTCGAGCAACTCCAGAGTGCACGACCCAAGCTCTAAGTCATAATCGCTTCACACCCTGGATACTGACAGTAGCTACCAACTCGCTGTTGTCTTTCGTACCGAGCGCACGTTTTCTCAGTAGTATGGACCCACAAAGTAAGGGGTGTGGCCGGAGCTCATGGAGTGAGGCAGCAGCAGAGCTGAGCTCCCGTCCTGATTCTTACATTGATCCTTGTAATTGCTACCAAAGGCAATAATTCTGGCAAGAAACCACTGCACCAGCTAGAACAAGCGCTGCTATGCCTTTCGGGCGAAGACCCGAAGAAAATCGGAGCCTGCATACCCCGAAACAAGGTTTGCGAATGAGCCCCAGGGGTCCCACTGTAATGGTGGCCTAAGCGGAGCCGGGGACTGCTGCGGGGGAGGAGCTAACTCAGACGCTGAAGGCCGGAAGCACGCCAGATGGTGGAAGTCGGCGGAGACTGCCACGGTCCAGATCCGAGGACCGCTGACACCGGGAGACCGAGGAGGGCACAGCGGCCCTCTGAAATAGCTACACAGAGGTGCTGCCTCGCATTGAGCCCGTCGTGGCCCGGCCCAGTTGACTGCATAGCAGATAGAGGCGCGGCGGTGCGGTCGTGCTACGGACCTGCTACAGCCCTTCCCCAGCTGCCGCATTGAGAGAGGAGACCACCGGCAGCACAGAGACACCACCGGGGAGAGGAACGACACACCTTCCTCCCCCTGCAGCACCCGTGCAATCTGCTAGTTCCCTGCGTGGATGAAGATCGGGACCATAACAAGGCCTGTGTAACACGAAATAGGCGGAATAACAGGATTCCCTGCCAGAGCGCATACACAGCTGTACTCAAGCGTTGGAGCCTGGATACACTTGCAGGCGAAACCCGAGAAGGCCTGAAGGTGCGCTGTGTGAGCACTGAAAGAGCTTTGGACTGCAGCACTGTTCGCACCCTCAGGAATAGCTCCCCACTTGATGGGCCCCATCTACAAGGCCGCAGGGGTCCCAAGGAACAATAGCTGGCCCAGGGGTCAGGGAGCAGGGAGGGAACCTGTTACCCTATAGCGTGGTGGGGTGGCGGGAAGTCCCAGCGAAGTGCAGTGCCCGTGGTGAGCTTGGAAGCACTGGGCACTGGAGGCTGCAAGTCACTGGCATCCAGGTAACACAAGGCCTGACACCAGGGCGAGGACTAACGCTAAAACGTGGGAGAAGGGGCTCATCGCGACACGCCGAGGGCCACCTTGCAAAACATCGGGCTGAGCCAGAACCTGCTGGAATAACCCACGCAACACAGCGCAAGATGTCCGCCTCACGACACAGGAATAAAACGGCGACAATTATGGACTCCTTTTCAGGGACAAGACCCAAACAGCAACTCCAACATGAAAACACCACGCAAACGGAACCACCCCCACCCGAGGACGACCCTAAAAACACTCAGGTACTGCAGGCTATTGCGGCGCTTCAGACATTTATTGAGACCAAAATAGGCGAATTCAAGGCTGACATGCAGCTCATGCGGCAAGATGCCCGTAATCTTACAGAAAGGGTGAGCGAAGTGGAGGTGAATTTGCAGGACACCACAGATACCGCCACGGACTTGAAAACCAAGGTAAATGAGCTAGAGAGGCAGGTTGCACTACTAGAGGCGAGATCGGAGGAGGCAGAGGGGAGGGCTCGTTGCAATAATATACGTATTCTAGGAATTCCGGAACAAATGGAGGGAACCAACCCAACAGAATACGTAGAGTCCATGATACTTCAGGAGATTGGGCCCAGCAAGCTCACACAGGGATTCTCAGTCGAGAGAGCCCATAGATCTCTACAAAAAAGACCCCCACTGGGATCACACCCACGTCCAATGATTGCGAAGATTCTAAATTTCCGTGACAGAGAGACGATACTTAAATTCTCGAGAGAGAGAGAGAGGGTGGTGAGATCAAACAGAATGACTCTAAGATCGTCATGTATCCTGATTATACCCCCAATGTGCAGCGAGCCAGGAATTCATTCATACCAATTAAAGCTAGATTACGCAAACTCAATCTCAAATAAATGCTCTTACACCCCTCACGCCTCAAGATACTCTACAAAGGGAAAGCGGTTTTCATGGAAACCCCGACTGCAGCCAACATGTGGCTGGAGCACAGCAACCTAGCCAAAGGCGATGAACGCACCTCAGGGGCCGAAGGACTAAGCAGGAATCACGAAACCTACGAATGACACCGCATCAAGTTATGAGACCAGAACATTGCACCTAATAGGTGATCCTCCGTTAAATAGACAGAAAGTGCTTCTACAGATGGGAGCTCAGATGATCACACATCGGCACTGTTACAACCCACCCCATCGTTACCTGTGCCGGCCTGTTGCCAGCACTACATCCGTATCTCATGACCTGGACAGGCCAGAAGGAAGGTATGTGATATTGTGAGGCCATATTGAGCAAACTGAAATATGCATTGTGAACTCATACCTCCCCAACAACAACATACCAGCACAGTTAGACCTGATGTATGCCAAGGTCACACAGTATAGGAATAGATTCTTTATCTGGGGGGGAGACTTCAACTGTGTCAGCAAACCGGATCTTGATAGGTCCACCCCTCTCCCCAGAGGTCCGTCGGCATCCACCTGGCGCTAAATGCCATGCTGAAGCGCCTAGACTTAGTGGACATCTGTCGGGAGCAACACACAAGAGACTGGGGCTACTCCTTCTAATCGTCTCCACATAACCTCCACACTAGGATCGACTACATTTTCACTGGTAGAGAAAGCCTCTCCCAGATCGACATGGCGTAATACTTGGACTGGGCCATCTCCGATCACCCCCCCTTAACAATAGAATGGAGCACCGCAGGGCCCAGATCTCCAATACCCACATGGAGGATGCCTACGGAAGCACTAAAAGACCCAGCATTCAGAGACAACCTCAGGGAGTCCCTGGAGAACTACATAAAGGAAAACATGAATAGCGTTGACCACCTAAGCACATTATGGAATGCCCTGAACGTAGTTATACGAGGTGAAATCATAGCAAAGGCAGGGGGAATCAGGAAACACCTAAGAACTGAGCTAGAGCAATGGGAAAACGAAATAGAACAGCTGGAATCCGGCACCCGAGATCCCTAGCAAGAAGAGGACAAGCTCCAGCAAATTAGAACTGAATGCAAAAAGACTTGGGACAGGCTAGCCAAGTTTGACTACACCACCAGGACCAACAGGGCACACACCCAGGCGGACAAACCCGGTAGACTACTAGGCTGGCTGTGCAGAAAAGAACATCCCAGGTACCCAAACCACAGCCTTGAAAGGTGCAGATGGCACGCTATACCAGACCCAACAGGGCATCAATGACACTTTTAAGCAATTCTACGCCCAGCTGTACTCCCACGACGCCCAGGTGCCCCCAGGCGAGATCTCAGACACCCTGGAAGAAATAGGACTGCCTAAACTACCGCTCGCACACAAAGAAGCCCTAGATGCAGACATCACCAAGGACGATATAACTGAAGCGATCAAGTCCCTGGCCATGTGCAAAGCCCCGGGCAGCAATGGGCTACCCACTGCATTTTACAAGACTTATGAACCTGAGTTAACCCCGCTGCTGCATGAGGTTTTTCAGGAGGCTTAAGAAATGGGGATCCTACCCGAGAGTATGCATGAGACTTTGGTGATTCCAATGCTTAAACCCAACAAACCCGCTGAAGATTGTGACTCCTACCGCCCACTTGCATTGCTCAATTACGATGTCAAGATTCTGACAACGTCCTAGCCAAGCGACTTTCCAGGGTAATAGGAGGTGTGGTGCACCCTGACCAAAATGGCTTTTTGCCAAGCCGTAACACCACCGCCAACCTCCGCAGGCTCCAACATGTCATGTCTCAGGCCAACTTAAACGGGGGATCCTATGCTCTGCTTTCCTTGGATGCCATCAAGGCGTTTGGATTCCATCTTCTGGGAGTGGCTGCTGGCGGTGCTGCGGGAATTCGGCTTTGGAGAGAAATTCATTAGATGGGTCAAAGTCCTCTATACTAAACCAGGAGTAAAATCCTGACGGCTTATCTCTGCAGCGTGGGACATACAAAGGGGCACTAGGCAGGGTTGCCCACTCTCCCCCATGCTCTACATACTTGGGCTTGAACCTATTGCCATCTATTTTAGAATTTTCTTTTTGATGATGGTATACAGCTTGACGGGATAGATCCTATAATATCCCTGTACGCGGATGATGTCCTCTATGTAAGAGACCCGAACCTCCCGACCATGCTGGAGGTCCTCAGCAACTTTGCCAAACTATCGGGCATACAATTCAGCAGAAGTAAATCCTGCCTCTTCCCGCTGGGAGGCCTCAAAAGCAAACACATAGATGACCTACCTTCATTGGAGGTGAGTTGGCACCTCACCACATTCCGCTACCTTGTAGTAAACATATACCACACGCCTGAACTCATGCATGAAAACAACACAGCGGCAGCGTTGCCGCCTCTACGCAAGTCAATAGGGTTCTGGTCCCGGCTCCCCCCGTCCATGATGGGAAGGGTGTCCATCATCAAAATGATTGTTCTCCCCCAGATTTCTCTACGGATTCCAAAATGTGTTCTATTACATAGTTTTCCGACTATTAGAGACGATACTTAAGGACTTCTTATGGGGAAAAGGCAAACACAAATTGGCACTAGCCACATTAACCCTCCCGTACAGACAGGGCGGCATTCAACTCCCTGACCTGGAGAAGTATTATCTGGCAGCTCAGCTCAGCTTCGTACCCAAATGGTTGGCTGATGACGTCACTCAGTAAACGGCACTACTGCAGCGCCCAATTGCTCCAATCCGGCTAAAGGAACTCATTTGGGCTCCCCTACATCTGACAAGCGAGACCCCCTTTTTAGCCGCCCTAGGTAAGCAAATATGGCACAGAACAAAATCGCTTCTCCACCTGAAGCACGCATATACTCCGGACATTCCGCTCCTTTCCTATTTGTGCCAGAACAGTGTAGACCTAGCAACCATCAGATACTGGGAAAGGCAGGGAGTGTACACATGGGGGGACCTATATAACGAAGGCTCCTTCCGAGACTTCTACTCCTTGCAATCCGAAGATGACATACCCAGTGGCCAATTCCTCTGGTATCTAAAGATCCGGAAACTAGCGCAAACCAAATGGGATACTTGGCCTGAGGAGCCCGAGTCCAACCCCTTCGTAAAACTCCTACACAGTTTGGGAGAGGGATGGAGACCAGTGTCTCAAATATACAGTCACTTAAGAGACAGGCCTAATCCCCGCAGCCCTGATCTAAAACTTAAATGGGACAGAGACCTGGGGTGAGAAATGACCAATGGAGAATGGGAGAGCGCACTGGCGTTCCCCAAGGAGGTTTACAGGAACTCCAGATTCAGACTGCTCCAACTCAACGTGCTGTATCACTCGTACCCAACGCTGCACATAATAGCGAAGATCTACGAGCAACCCCAGCATAACTGTCCATTGTGCAACAGAGACAAAGCAGACCTAATGCACCTGTTCTGGGAATGCGTCAAGGCCCGACAACTCTGGGCCGAAGTGGAGCAAACTTGCAGGAGGGCTGGCATGACCAAGTACGAGTGGACCCCCGGAAAGTGCCTCCTGGGGACTTACCCCAGACTAGCCAAAATTAAGCACACCGTAAAGCTCAAGGACTTGGCATGCATCCTGACTAAAAGGACCATCGCCGGATTCCAAGATGGCGGGCGGTGAAGAGTAGACGCACCGTCCGCAGCTCCCAACTCCGAAACGGTCACAGTGCGGTCCACCACCCCAGCAGCTGTGTCAGTGTGAGGCGCGGTGAGGAGGGGACACCCCTTGAAACAAAGAGCCTGGCGGTGTAGCGGCCCGGTGGCATCTCGGCAGACCAGTGCAGTGGAAGATCGGGCCGCCCGCTTGCTTCGCCACGCGGCTGATGCGTGGGGCCATCGAGGAGAGAGAGGGTGCCGGACGTCCCCAGGGATGGTGCCTGCCTGCGGGGGCGATTGGAGGCAAGCGGCCGGGATAGGCGGCCGGCGGAGGCTCGCGGTCGGCGAGTCGAGAGTGGAGTGGCCCTGCGGCATTGGCCGAGTGCCCGCCCCGCTGGAGGAGCCGGGGGCGGCGTCACCGTAGGAGGCGATCCTCGGAGGTTCCGCGGCCTCAGGCGGGCGCCCCTACCTCGGGGGCAACTCGGAAAGAAGACGGGCAGCGGCCCGAGCATGAAGTGGGAGAGTGGAGCGACCTGGAGCTCCGGAGGCTGCGGTAAACTGGAACTGCAGCGGGAGGCTGGTGGGGATCTAAGGGCCTCCAGGCCAACGCTTCTGATAAGAAGGCGCGAGAGGAGGGGGCTGCTCAGGCTGCTCCACAGGAAGTGGAGGTCCTCGAGGAGAAAGGAGTGACGGCCTGTAGAACTTGTGGGCTGGGGTGGCCTCCAGAGCTTTAGTGACTGGATAGTTTAAAAGTGCTGGCGCTGCGTCTTGATGTTGGCCCTAGTGCAAATTCACACCCGAGTGGGGTGGCGCCTGGAGATCATTGCCATTGAGCCCAACCTGTGGCCTGATTGCCTGACCTGGAAACCTTTGGAGCGGGAACGCTTGGTGGCACGCTGGGAGGCAGGGGAGGCAGGAGACCCGAGCTGGAGGTACTGGGCGGTGGGCCCAGTGTGGAAGGGCCACCCCACGGAGCCTCGCCTGGCGAAGGGAGCACATCGGAGAAGGAGCAGGAAAGACGGGTACAGGGTGGAATCAGCTCCCACGCCGTGGCCCGCGGCTCGGTCAAATGGCAACGCGCCACAAAGGAAAGAGTGGGAAGCCCCTGCAGCTCCTACGGGAGCCGCAGGGCACCCTCCGCTCACTATGGTCAGTGCAGGATGCAGGTGAGCTCGGACGGGGGAACTGGCGACTTGGAAGATAGAAGTATGGCGGAGGAGACGCGGCAGGAGCCGCTTCCAGTGGCTGGACAAGACGTACTGGGCGTGATCCAGGCGCTCCACACGAACTTGGCAAAGGCATTCCAAGATCAGTTTCAGCTGATGAGGACAGATCTTAATGAGGCTCTCGGGGAAATAAAGCGAGACCTGCGGCAACTGGGTGAAAGGACTGATCTTTTGGAAGTGGGCCTCCAAGAAATGGAAAAAGATATAACGGCTAATAGTGAAGCCATACAGCGCCTGGATGTGGCAACCCGGAATCTTGAGATCCAGATGGAGGACGTCAAAAACAGGTCGCGCAGAATTAATATAAGGGTGGAACAATTACCGGAATCAGTCTCGGATAGGGATCTGAAACAGGAAATCCAGGGCATCTTCGTGGACATTATAGGAGTGGCGGGCCCGGACACCATTGAACTGGATCGCGTCCACAGGATTGGCAGGCCGGTTGGGGGCCCACCCCTAGACCGAGAGATGTACTCGCCGCCTTTGCTAGATACGCTCAAAAGGAAGCTGTTCTTCAAGCTGCACAGAAGCAGGAACCAATAGTGTACAAAGGCCAACAAATAGCCCTATACCAGGACCTGGCTAGTATCACCCTAGTCAAGAGGAGGCAGATGGCGCCTGTGCTGAAAGTGCTGAAAGGGCGTGGTATCCGCTACAAGTGGACATTTCCATTTGGCCTTTTATTTGACTGGGAAGGCGTGCAGAAACGGATAACAACCCCCCAGGAGGGAGCCGCTTTGCTACAGCTTGACCTTGATGGAGATCCCTCGAGCGGGGTAGGACGAGCAGGAGATAACAGGCCACGGCACAAGCCGTGGGAGTGGTCCACGGTAGGGGGCAAGAGGAGGAGGAGCCCGAGAGCGAACAGTGGCTCCCCACAGGAAGGGGGGCGGGGGGAGTAGGGTGGAGGTCGGAGCTGGCAGTGGGGGGAGCTCCTGATCGAGATTCTGGAGTGTTAGGGGTGGTGGACCTCTAAGAGTGCCAGAGGGACGCGGAGGAGGGAGGTGCAACATTTTGGGATCAGAAAGGGCAATGTGGCCCGGTAGGAGAAAGGAGAGGGAGCAGAAGGGGCATCTGCTCTGGGTCAGTGGGGGGGAGAGAGAGAGAGGGCGGATCCTAGTCCTAGGTGGGGGTCGGAGGGCGGGACTGGTGGGGGAGGGAAGGGGGGTGGGGCGGGGAGGTGGGGAGGAGGCGTTCTCACCCACAGTTGGGGTTTTTGGGTGGAGAGGGGGAGGGCGGGGGGTTGGGGGGGTCACTATGGTTGTCAATGGACGTGAGGGGGGTATAGGGCTGGGCAATAAGGCAAGAAAAGGAGAGAAAGGAGTGGAAGGAAGGGATGGGGGAAGGTATTCTTCCCACATGATGGAGAAGAGCCGCGGGATGGATCAAGAGGGGAAACAGATGGCAAACTGCTTCACAATGCTGTCTTTAAGTGGCTAACGCATAAGGTGAGGGGACTGAACTCCCCCCTCAAGCGCACAAAACTGGAGCTTTTCACTAAATCTCAGAAGCCGGACGTGCTGGCGCTGCAGGAGACACATTTGTTAAAACGATATCAGGGTCGTCTGCGCCTAAGGGGCTTCCCACTGATATTGTTTGCATCGGGCCCCACAAAAGGGGGTGGGGGTTGCCCTGGCTTTTGGGAAGGGTATCAACTTTAGACCCCATGAAATCCTCAGGGACAGCAATGGGAGGTACATTATGGTCATGTGGGAGATATTAGGATCTCAATACACCATTGTCTCGGTGTACGCCCCTAATGTGGGCCAAGACCAATTCTTGCGGGAGACATTGGGGACTTTAGAGAATTTTGCTAGGGGGCGGGTGATAGTGATGGGGGACTTTAACCTCGCCTGGGATAGTAAGGGGGATCGGTCCCGACTTGATAGGGAACGAGGCGGCGCTGTAGCGTCTCCTCAGCGGAGGTCGAAATGGGAGGAAGCTGGGACGCATGATGCATGGCGCGCAGATCGGTGTGAGGAAGAGGGTTTTATTTTTCTATCAGACGTCCATAGGACGCAGTCCCGAATTGATTATATCTGGATCTCTGCCAGTCTGGTTGGGCAGGTCGAAACTGTGGAGATGGGGCCCCTCGGAATTGCCAACCACAAGGTTGTGCAAATGCACATGCGGCTGGGGAGACGCAGGCCGGGGGTATGGAGTTGGAGGTCCCGGGGGAGCTTCTGAGAGATCAGGTGTTGCGAGAGGAGATTGCAGATAAGATCCGGGAATTCTTCGAGAGGAATACCAGTGGGGATACAAGTCTGAGCGTAAGGTGGGATGCCTTTAAAGCGACTTTAAGGGGAGACATCATTGCTATGAAGGCGGAGAGAAGCAGGTTACTGAGGGGCCTGGAAACCCAACTGGAGAATGAAGTTGAAGAGGCCAGGGCGGCCGTTCAGGAGACCCCAACTAGGAAGGCACATAGGAGGTATAGGCAGGCGGAGGGGCAGTTGGGGATCTTGTGCACTAAAAAGGCGGAGGAGGCAATGCTTAGGGTTCGTTAAAGATTTTACGCCAAGGCCAATAAGGCGGACTCACTCTTAGCTCGTCTCTTAAGGGGCCATAGGGAGCAGAAAGCCATAACGGCAATTAAGGATGCGGAGGGAAAGAGACTCGCCCAGACTGAAGGGATAAAGGAGAGACTGGTAGAATTTTATGAGGCGTTGTACTCCTCACAGGCTCCGCCTACTCAGCCGCAGAGGGAGTTCTTGGAGGCGCTCCCTCTTCCGAGACTTTCCAGAGAAGAAGGCGAGGAGTTGGGCCGCCCAATCACAGAAGATGAGGTTAGGGCCACAATAGCGACGCTTCCCCTCGGCAAGGCCCCTGGGCCAGATGGTTACCCGGCCTCCTTCTATAGAGCTTTCTCCCATCTCCTGGTCCCGCATCTAACGCAATTATTTAACACATTCGACGGGGAGGGTGGTATCACTCCCTCGATGGAGGAGGCAAAAATTTCTCTCATTCACAAAGCGGGGAAGGACTCGGAGGAATGCGCCTCATACCGTCCCATTGCTCTTATAAACACGGAGGCCAAGATCTTTACCAAAATCCTGGCGAAACGCCTGGAGAGGCACCTCCCTTTCTTGATCGATCAGGACCAGTCAGGCTTTGTCGTGGGGAGGCAAACCGTGGATAACATTAGAAGGGTAGCCCACCTAGTGGAGAAATCATGCAAGACGTCCACTCCGGCGGTGCTCTTGGCGCTAGACGCCGAAAAGGCGTTTGACCGGGTGAAGTGGTAGTTCTTATTTGAGGTGATGGAAAGGATGGGCCTGGGTACGGGATTTATACAAATGGTTTCAGCCAACTATAGGAACCCCACATCGCGGATCTTGGTGAATGGGGAGATGTCCCAACCGTTTAGATTGGGGCGGGGGACGAAGCAGGGATGTCCCCTCTCCCCATTAATATACGCACTATATTTGGAGCTACTCCTGGTGGCTATTCGGGAAGCGGAGGAGATTCAGGGCATACCATTTGGTGGGAGGCAGCATAAGGTAGCAGCTTTTGCCGACGATATGCTGCTCACCCTCACAAATCCTAGGGTCTCTATTAAAGCGAGTATAGCTTTACTGACCAGATTTGGGGAATTATCGGGTCTGCGAATTAATCTCCTAAAATCGGAATGAATGAATATATCCCTGGGAAAGCAGGAGGCGATAGAGACGGAGGCGACCTCCCCGTTCAAGTGGAGCCCAAATGGGCTGCGGTACTTGGGAGTCCGAATAACACCCTCTCTTGCGGGATGGTGCGGAGCAAACTATGAGCCTCTATTAGCGAACATAAAGAAAGATTTACGGAGGTGGGGTGCCCTGCGGCTGTCCTGGCTGGGAAGGGGGGCTGTCCTCAAAATGGTGGTGCTTCCCAGAATAATGTACCTGTTCCAAGCCATCCCACTTCCTGTCCCGGAGAGCTTTTTCAGGAGACTGGATGGGGCGGCCAAAGAGTTTATCTGGGAAGGGAAGAGGCTGCGTTTGGCCAGGCGGCTGCTGATGGCCCCAAGAGAGAGGGGAGGCCTGGGTTTCCCCGATTTCCGCCGCTATTACGAAGCAGCTCAATTGAGCGTGATCAGGGAATGGTTTTCTGATACCTATCTTAAGCACTGGGTAAAAATGGATAGGGCCGTGGCTCGGCATCACTTGGGGGAAGTACTATGGCTCCCACGAAGATTAAGGCCTTCGCATCTATATTTAAGTTCGATCACAAGGGGGGTGGTAGATAACTGGGACAGGGCAGTGGAGAGGCGGGGGATCACAACCTTCCCATCCCCGTTTACCCCAATTTTCAATAACAGGGATTTTACACCGGGGATGGAACACGGGCCTTTTGTACAATGGGAGAGAGGGGGCTGTAGAACGCTGAGGGACATGTTCAGCGGGGGAAGTGTAAAAATGTTTGAGGAATGTAAACATGAGTTCGGGGTGGAGGAACGGGAGAGGCTTTGTTACTTTCAGATCAGGCACTGGGTGTTGTCGGGGAGGTAAGAAAGGCGGCGACGCAAAGCCTCACGCAGTTTGAGCAATTTCTTATCACCCATGAGGGCTCCAAAGGGCTAATTTCAGATTTATACAGACAACTAGAGCAGGCAAGCCCAGCACCTACATGGGCGTATATGAGGAGCTGGCAACAGCAACCGGGTCTTAACATGGGGCAGGAGGATTGGGGAAGGCTTTGGAAGATGATCCCAAAAGTGGCGAGAGTGACTCAACTGCAAGAGGCATGGTACAAATACTTGTATAGCTGGCATTACACTCCAGCCCGCCTACATGCGATGTACCCGACGACTGAGGCAAGTTGTTGGAGGGGTTGTGGGGGAAGGGGATCCGCGGCCCACATCTGGTGGGACTGTCCCGCTATCAAACCCTTCTGGAGTGGGGTCGCGCAGGCCCCTTCTCAAGCGCTGGGGGAAGAGGCCAACCAGGACCCACGGGAAATTCTGCTGGGGAAGAGAGGGCGGGGGGTGAGAAGCAGAGAGAAAGGGTAGGATAAAAGCGAAAGTTATCTTCACGTTGGCTGCGATGACCTTTATTGCTCAGAGGTGGAAAAGCCCCACAATCCTGACGGAACAAGACTGGTTGCGGAAAATCTGGGACATAGTATCGATGGAATGGGCATCTTATGCGGTAAATAACAAGTTGGGGGGACTTCCGGGCAGACAGGGGAGAGACACTGGCATATTTGAAAGGAGACTTTCGGGAGCAGTGGTGCCCCCAGAGACTGAAGCTTTTGGACATTCATGGTTAACCGGGAATGGGGGGTCAGGACTGGGGGGGGGGATCCATTGGCGCTATGGTGGGGGAGGGGGGAAGATGTACAGATGTTCTAGATTAGAGTTTGATTTGTATTGTGGTTGAATTTTCCTTTTGTTGTTGATATAAAGATGAAAACAATAAAAAGAACTATAAAAAAAGGACCATCGCCATGGCATGGAAGCGACCGGGTGGCCCACGATTCCATGCATGGCACAGCGAACTGGAACGCCTGAGAGGAAGGCATTGCCAGGTCCCCTGAAGATGCAAGCCAGGCACTGGACGCTTGGAAGGCCCTCACATGGGCTCTGTTCCACCCCTCCAATGACGACAAACCCCCTGGAATAATTCACCCCCATGCTAACCGACCTATCCATCACAAGACACCTGAATAGACTACCGCTTGAACATAACTGGTCCCCCCTCTTCTTGAACTCCCCCACCCCCCCGTGTTCACCCTCTCAAAATGAACTATTTGCCAACCACCTGGAGACAATCACTGTTATTGTTAATTGTTTATGTTGATGTTGTTTATTGTTCAATTAAATGACTGGCTTTACAGAGATAAGTTCACTCCATGCCGCAGTTGGCACCCACTGCCACACTGCTGTTGTACCTATAATAAATGCCAATAAAGAAATTTGAAAATAAATAAATGGATCCACAAAGTAAAGCGCCATTGTTCTCCTTTTCCTCCTCGTTGACCGCGTAGCGTGGGTATCAGTACACGGAAGTAGCATTCCAAACTCCACATTAGCCACGTTATCTAAGTAGGTGCTAGATTCTATCCTCTAATCTCAGTAATGCTATCCATAGCAGCATCCCGTGCGCACAGTTCAAATGAAAGCAACAGCAAAACAGATTCAATGACACTGAACTAACATCTAGCAATATTCAAATAAATATTTATAAATAAAACAATTAAAATAAACATGTATTAAAACAAAGTCAACTAGAAACAAAATAAAACATGGACCAAATCCCTTCATCTTTTTTTCTTTGAAACACATCCTGTTCTTAGAATAGGCACCTCCTCCATAGGTTGGTGGTCCAAATCTGTGTGGAACGCCTCAGTTCCTTCATGATCTGAGAAGGAGTGCACCGTGCCATTGAGCACCACTCTCAATATTGCTGGCTAGATCATGTAATATTTTAAATGTTTTCCCCTCGCTTTCTCCTTGGCAATGGTAAAGCTTTTCTTTTTTTCAATACATCACGACTCAGGTCTCCAAAGATCATGATTTTATGGGCTCCTCATGACAAATCACCTTTCTCTCTCGCCTTCCTCAGCACCAATTCTCGCAGTGGGAACCTCAAAAACTTTATGATGAAGTGCTGAGGTCTTTTCTCAGGTGCTGGCTTAGGACCCAAATACCTATGTGCCTTTTCAATCTCCAGCGGGTCTAGGGATCAAGACTGAGCAGTTTAATCAGACCTCTCTCCAGAAAATCTGTGGGGCAACCCTGCTCAATATTTTCCGGAAATCCAGCCACCCGGATGTTATTTCTCCTGGAGAAATTCTCCTGTTCAGAGCACGAGAGTCCGATTTTCAACTTGAGCTTGTGAATCCATTATCTGGATAGCCATTTTCTGGGAATCATCACTCACCACTGTTAGATGATTTTCCATGGTGGTAAATTTCCCCGATAACTCATTCTATCTGTCTTCAGAGGCCACAAGGGAGGCTTTAATGTCAGCAATGTCTGTGGTCACTTTGATCAGTAGTTTCATCAGTTTATCTTCTCTTTTCAGAGTTGATCTCTTCCCCTTTCTTAGATGGTTGTGAATTTCCTGAAGTTTCCTCAGCCATTGCAGTGAATTCAGGGAGATGAAGGCCGGTAAAGGAGCTCAGCCTTCAAGCAGCCATCCCCTTGGGCATGTTTTTTTCCTCAAATTCAGTTCTTATTGGTGTATAATACCATTACAATTCCACACATTGTTCCAGCAGATATGACCATTCCAGAAAAAAAAAATTAAAGAAAAGGAAAAAAGAACACCAAACAATTTTCTGTATATTCGCTCTTCTCCCTCAACCTGTAAAACCCCTCTTACTCCCTAACCCCAAATGTTCTCAAAGGGCTCCAGTGCGATTAATTCCGAGTCATAAACTACAGTCCTTGTGGGTACATTCTATAACATCCGGGTCTTGGTGGCAACACAAAAGTTATGTTCATTATTTCAGTTCCCCCTCAAATCTTCATATGGGCCTCCCATTGCGCCGCACTTGTCATCCGTGGGGGTGGTGAGACAGTTGCTTCCTCCCTCCCTCTAACCCTCCTGTACCCCATCCCCCTCTCTCACCTCTATCCCCTGTGGGTTTTTCAGGGTCATATTTTGCCAAGGAGGGGGCCCATTCCATGGCTCTTGTCGGGCCCCGATTATGTATTTGCCTAGTCAGTTCCTCCATCCTGTACAGGTCTAGCGCTTTCGCTGCCCAGTCTGACTCACTTGGGAGTCTCATCTCTTCCATCCCCCTACCATGCATAGCCTAGCTGCTAATAGAAGGTAGTGCGGCATCTGAGGGAGCCTCATACACTCCTCTTCAGATGATTCCATCCCAAATAAGACCAGTAGGGTGTCCATACTTCTTTCTATTCCCTCCAAGCCCTTTATCCACCCTAGCACCTCCTTCCAAAACTGTTGCACCCTTTCGCAACTCCACCACATATGCCAGTAATCAGCTATTCGTCCGAATTTCTTCGAGTAGTGAGGGCCCGCCCCTGGAAACATTTTCTCCAATCTCACTGGGCCCCAATGCCATCTGTACAATAGCTTAAACACATGCTGCTTATATTGACAGGCCACTGACGTGCCTTCAGGCATAGCTTCCTCCAGTGGTCCGCATCCACTTCCCTCCCCAAGTATCTATCCCATTTTATCTTGAGGGCGGCCCCCTCCTCCCCTTTGGCTTCCAGCAGCGTTTGGTACATTCTTGAAATGAGACCCCTGGTACCCCTTGGCGTGTCCAGCACCCTTTCCGTATGTGTCAAATCCCTCTGGAGTTCCCCCATCCAAGCCTCTGCCATCAGTACTCCCTTTAGCTGTAGATATCTAAATACAAAGATATTCCCTATCCCAAGGGCTGTTGCCAGGTCTGCTACGCCTATGAATTTGTCGCTTTTCAGAACCTGTCCCACCCTCTCCAATCCCACCTCGAACCAATCTTGGTATCTTGTCCCGTATTGGGGGCCCATATATGGCTCAGTGGCAACGGCCATGTAGTAACCCCTTCCACCTCTTTTCTGACCCTCCATAACCTCCACAACTGGCCCAAGATTCTATTTGTACGGGCTTTACTTGGGATCGCCCTGGGCGGGGCCCAGAGCTATTTCCGCACTCTGATTGGTCGGAAGAGGAAATTGTCTATCTCCACCCACTGTTTGTCAATATCCATGCACAGGTGCGAGACCAGGGCCCTACATTGAGCTGCCTGATAGTAGGTTTGTATCTCTGGCAGTCCAGCACTGGGCATTGTTTTTAATGTAATCCCTGTTATGTTCTGAAACCGGATGTCTGCACCCAAAAAAGTCCCCCAAAAAATAAAATGAACCAATGTGATTAGAATTTCCTACATTTGCCTCAGGGCACTATACATAAATATATATACAACCAGTTTTATTTGTGTGGAACATTTACTAATATCTGTTGTGGATACATCGATATGCTGCTTAACAATGCGACTAAGATGCAATCTGCAGGGACCCTGTTAATCTTCAGAAATATGGTCTATGAAATATGCCATATCTGTGAGAACTCTTGACAATGCCTGCGTTCACTCACTGGTCAAATTCACTAAATGTGAACAAACATGTTTGCATTTTGGAACTATTTAGAGACATTTTAACAATTTAACACAGATTAACAGTAATAAGCCTAACAATAAAACATTTATATGACATTTCCAGAGTAATACCTCAAAACAAACTCTTTGTTTTTGTGTCCAACTGCAGTGTCTTCAAATGAGTAGTTTTCACTGCTGATCATGAAGGGATACACAAGTGCTTGAGGGTAAATATCAGCAATCTCTTCTACAATGTGCTGTATAGCCACTGCCTCCTTTTTGTCAAGCATAGCCATCATCTGGCTCATCCAGCCAATGAACTGCCAGCAAGGAATCAATGCTATCTGCAAAAATCAAAACATGCACCTGTTAGCTTGGACTACTGCCTTTTCAACAAAATATTTGCTTAACAGAATTTGACAGCAATACGCTTTTGAACAAAATACTTTTAAATAATGCAAGACAGCTCCCCAATATCATATACATGCCAAACGCTTATGCCTCTATTTAGCACAACAATAGTAATATTTGTGTAAAAGCTGAACAGAAAAATGTAACATATAACATAGCCAGAGGTTTCTCATATTCAACAATAATGTACATTATCCCAATATGTTGTAAATGAACAAAGTTTAAGTTACTTACCTGTAACTATTGTTCTACAGCATTGATTCACAAGCTCATGAATATTCTCCGTCGCCAGGATGGGAATCCTCAGTAAAAAAAATAACAGTTTCACTTTAGCTTTAGAACTGTGCATCTCCTCTAAACCAAATAGAGTCCTCTGCCTAAGCTCCACCCCTGGTGGCCATCTTCAGATTTCTACGGCACGCTTCAGTGTTGGGAGTCCCCACGATGCTCTCCGAGATATTTTTGTGCATTTTCGAGTTTTTCTATAGAAAATGTACTAGTTTTGACCGATTTTTGCTTATCGTTTTCGACCAAAGGACAGCTACCGACAACAGACATCCACTGCCCGCGAAGATCTTCATCCACCGTCAGATCGTTGATTGAAGTTTCACTGTCCTCTGGGTCATACTGCCCCAATCCAATGACAGTCCACTCCCTAAACTCCACCCCTGGTGGCCATCTTCAGATTTGGTAAGCACGTAAAGAGGCAGTATGAACCAACAAGAGCCACAGAGGGGAAGGAGGGAGGGTTTACATGTGAATCCATATCAGACCCATGCTGGAAAACAATAGTTACAGGATAGTAACTTAAACCTTCTCCAGCATGGGGTCTGGCATGGATTCACATGATCATGAATAACGATTACACAGCAGTACATGTACACAACCACGGGAGGTGGCAAGGCTCAACAGAATCAATAAAATATCACCCCTGGAACAGACTCACCTCACGAAAACATGTTGCGTAGCACCGCTTGGCTGACTCTGGACTCCTCCCTGGAATCCCTGTCGACGCAGTAGAACCTTGTGAAGGTGTGCATGGGCCTCCACATAGCAGCCCTGCAGCTGTCCAGCAGGGGCACACCACAGAGTAATGCCATTGTTGCTGCGATGGCTCTGGTGGAGTGGCCTCTCGGCCGGCCCCATGACAGTGCATGATGCAGTCGGAGAGCAACCTGGAGATGGAAGCCTTCGAAAAGGCCTTTGCGTGATTCACAGGTCCAAAATTGACGAATAGCTGAGTAGTCTTCCGAAAGCTATTCATGGTTGCCACATAAAACTTGAAGGCACGAGCAACGTCCAGCGAATGCAAGGCGCACTCCGATGGTGACGATGGATTCGGGAAGAAGACAGGCAACAGTAAAGGCTCTTTCAGGTGTAACTCCGATAGCACTTTTGGCATAAAGGTGGGGTGTGTATGCAGTACCACCCTAGAAGCTTGGAAGGACAAGTACGGCTGCTTGCACCACAGGGCCTGAATCTCCCTAACCCGCCTGGCCGAGGGGATGGCCACAAGGAAAGCGGTCTTCCACGTTAGAAATGTGAGCAGGGCCTTATGAATCGGCTCAAAGGGCACCCCCATGAGTCAAAACCACAGTGAGCTCCCCAAGCTGGGGTATGAGCATTCACCGGCAGTAAAGTCCCAAAGAGGTCTTTGAGGCACTGCTTGATGGGTCTGTGTGACCACAGAGAAGGTCTACCTGGTTCCCCGATGTAACGGGATATGGCGGCCAGGTGTACCTTGATAGAGGCATGAGCCAGTCCAGCCTTGGCCAAGGAAAGCAGGTACGGTAGGAGCTGAGGGGCTGTGAGGGGTAATCTTCTGAACCCGGCACCACACAGCGAAATGCTTCCACTTTGACCGTATCATGTCAATGTTGAAGAGGCCCTGGCCTTGGTGAGGATGTTCTTACACTCCGCAGGTAAAGAATAATGTCCAAACTCTAGGGCTGCGGGAGCCAGGCCCATATGTTCAGCGACGCTAAGTCGTGGTGCAGAATCGCTCCACTCTCTTTGGAGAGAAGTTCCTTAAGTAGTGACAGCCTGATGGACGGAACCACTGACAGACGTAGCAGGTCTGGATACCAGATTTGGTGCAGGCACACTGGAACAACAAGTATCATCCTGCAGTGAAAGAAAAGTATACAGGAAAAGTTCCTCCCACGGGAACGAGAATGCATCCCCCATGCTCCTTGGCTGCAGGAGCCTGCTGGCAAACTTCTGACACTTGGAATGTATCACCATTGCGAAAAGGTCAATCTGGGGTTTACTCCATTCATGGAATAGAAGATACACCTGGTGCTGGCGAAACACCCACTAGTGGCAAGAACGTAACTCCCTGCTCCTTGTCCATTCCGAGCCAGGACCGACAGTGGCAGCGAACCCAGTGGGACCAGTGGCGTGCAGCCTTGCCTTCTTTTGGACCCCTCGCGGGTGGGGCGTCCTCAAATGACCTGGACCTCTTTTCTGAGGGATTTTGATTGTGGAACTGGCTGGTTCTGGGCGAAGCATGACCATGCCCAGAGGCCGAGTCAGAGGGCTTACCAGATTTTAACCACGCCACCAGCATGCTGTAGCGAACCTTCTTGGTCTTTCAAAAAACCACGGCAGACCTTGCATCCCTCCTCATCATGGTCCAGATGAAGGCAGTAAAGACACTTGTGGTTTCGATCCTCCACGAAAATGTTCCTTAGCTCACATTTCATGCAGAGTTTGAAGAAGCATCTCTTCTCCTATGTCATGGTGAAAAGGCGCAAAATAGGCCAAAGCTTGGGCCGTCTCTGATCCGATTAAAGATCCTAGATGTAGTATGATCTTCACTGAGAGCGGATCCCCGCTGCCGGTTGTCGACCTCCAGTCGAACGATAAATACAAAAACCGGTCAAAACTTCTCAAATTTGACCAAAAAACTCAAAATATTAGGAAAAAAGATGAAGAGCACCAAGAGGACTCCCAACACTAAAGCGTGCTGTAAAAACCTGAATATGGCCACTAGGGGTGGAGCTCAGGGAGAGGACGGTCATTGGATGGGGGCAATCTGACCCAGAGGACAGAGATTGGTTTAGAGGAGAAATACAGTTTCAAAGCTAAAGTGAAAGTGTTTTTTCTTTTACCCAGGATTCCCAGCCTGACAAAGGGGAATATTCATGAGCATGTGAATACATGCCAGACCCCATGCTGGAGAAAGAGGAGAAACAGATATGAAGTTTATTCACCAAACTGGTATAACCACCAAGCTCTACTACTTCTGGATATCAGTACAAGGAAAGAAACTTTTTGTTAAACCACATGTGAAAAAAATAACTATTCAGTCATTTACTTGACATAAATACCTAGTGGTTACTAAGGCACATGAAGCAGCACCTGAACATTGTGAGAAGCTGGTCGGTGAAATTGTACATTAGGAAGACTATTGTTCAAATACTTGTAATTTTGCATCCTTTCATTTTTCACATTTATTCTGGATACTGCAATGTTAAACCATTCCCAACTGCAAAGGGGGATTCTAGATTTCAGGGTATTAGACGGTTATTTTAGCAGAACTGTGAATTCATTACTACCTTTCTGGCCTTCCAATCAATGTTAGGATTGTGGTGTTCTTGCCACGGTATTCCCAAAATGACTTGAAAGTTAGGGGCAGATATGTTGTTGAGCGCACTAAACTCCGAGTCATCAAGGGGCTGGTTACAAGACAAGAGGTTACAAGCATATCAGGTACTTATGGCAATCAGCTCAGGTGGGGAGATAAGGTAAGCAGATTGTCAGACGCACGGCCAGTTGCCAGAGAATAGTAAGGTCTTGAGGTGTTTTCTGACGGTCAAATATGATTGTTCACAACTAAAGTTCAGAGGAAGAGTGTCCAAGTTCTTGGAGGCAGTTACCGAGAAGCTGCCCTGCCAGATCTGTTTCTTCTGAGTCTAGGGATGGTCAGCTGGTGCAAATAAGCGGAACAGATGGGTCTGGTGGATTGAGATTTGGAGAATTGTTGCGGGAGATACTTTAGCACCGTGTTGAAAAGACATTTGTGCGTGATGACTAGAGATTTAAGATGGATGCTCTCCCGGATGGGGAACCAATGAGCACTTTTTACTGCTAATATATGCTCACACTTAGGGATGTTGAGTGTCGCTCTGAGGGCGTTCTCCTGAACGATTTGTAGTTTATTGATATTGCGTGAAGAGGTCCCTACAAATGGGGCATTGCAGTAGTCCAGCCTCGAGCCTATGATGGCTCTGGCAATAGTGACACAGCTTTTGGAGGTTAGGAATAGTCTGCAGGCGTTGATTAATTTAGAGGTGTGGGCTGCAGAAGAGTTGATTGCATTGAACTGTCTTGAGAGGGACAGAGTAACGTCCAACTAGACAACCAAGGTCTTAACGCTACTAGACCTGGATGGAGATGCCCTCAATCGTGAAGGATTTGTAGGCATGGTTGAGCTCGTTAAGTGCAGAGTGCGACCTGACAAGTCGGATTTCAGTTTTTTCGTCATTAAGACCGATGGTGGGAGGCCATCCAAACCTGCAGGGTGTGATAGAGAGAACATTGCGAGAGTCACTCACAGCACCATGCTTGCCAACAAACTGATTATAATGTAATAACCAAAGAGTCATGAGTTGTAATGACTAAACTGTTTGTAGCAATCATAATGTGCCAACGACTGCTACAAATCTTGTACCACCTGTAACTAAGTTCCTGCAAGTAACAGCGCCACAATGCCCCTGGGCTGTCTGCGCGCTATATAAATATAAATAAATAAATAAATTAAATACTCAACAGTTTAACAAAAAAACAATAGAAAGGGGAGAGCATGGACATACACTACCATTCCTCCTGTGTGGGTTCAATAAAGTCCTTTTTTCTCAGAGTGCAGCCATTAAGTACATCTACCAAAAATGCAATTACAATATCAGATAAGGGGGGAGAGACTTGGAAGGGTATGGTAGCAGAACCAATAAGAACAAAAACACATTCTTAAACTTGAGCATTTTAAAGGGAAACTAGATTTCTAAATACTATTGTAACACTCAAAGTGAGAGACTAATAAAACATTTAAAAATCCCTTACCTTTGGTGATGTACTTTCAGAAGAGCAAGATAAATCTTCTTTGAAGTAGTGCCAAGCATTGGCTATGTGTGCCCTTCAGTTGCACCTAGTTTCACAAGTTCCATAGAGAGTATAAGGAACGACAGGACAGTAACAACATGTGCAAAAATGCATGTTGTTGAACAATAGTGGTATTATAATTAGATTGAGGGGTATACCGGAGGAGATTAGGAATCTGTTGAGGGAATACCATATTTAGCAGAAACAACACTACATAAGGAATGTAATAAATGTGTCTAAAGGATAACTTCCACCCACAGATTCCTCATCTTTCAAAGACTCTTAGAAAAGTTCATCTGCGCTATAATCTAGTGCCTGCCATGCTTTATTTTGAAACTGTTATAATACTGATCATCCAAGATGAGCATTCTCCCCTGTCAAAGAATCCAATCAGTACTGTGTGTTACATGTATGGAGGTGTAAAGACTGGAGGGGGTGTCTGTACTCTGTCCTCTGCAACCCCAGCCAAGATTCTCTATACGGTAGCATGGACGAGGAACCAAGGCTTAAGCTCTCAGGAAGTGATGCGGGCAGGTTCTTAAGTACAGTGAGTCCCCAACCCCCCACAAAGGAATGTCCACACACTATGTTAGGTGATAGCAAAGTTTCTTTATATAAAATAAGATTCAGGAATATATATATAAATTTAAATAATAACATTTTGTACCTGGAAATACTTGTTCAAAGAATGGCAAGTATATACACTCTATGTGGTACCACACAATACTTAAATTCGGTAATAGATGCACTAACTGCAGACCGTTTTAAATAGGCATGTGAATTCTTAAGTGAGGTGTATCAGCATAAAATAAGGAGGAAAGCCAGGTTAGTTGTGAACAGTGGCACAATGCTTTCTTTATACTAGACATACAATTCTGTGTGAAGATCCCCGTCCGCTCCCACCACCCCCCCACCTGGGCAACCTGTAATGGAAATGTTAGGGAGTAACCTTTCTTGTCTTTTACAGCCCAGTCCAATAATGTTCAATAACCTTCTGTTTTCTTCAAAAGGTTCTACTACCCCAAAGTACTTGAGAGGCCACAGAAGAACAGGATCCAAGACTCGTCTGGGACCCCTGGATGACTCCTGAGGCTAGAAGATGTACTTCCTTGTCACAGTACCTTTGGTGCCTTGGCAGGTGAAGTGGCAGAGTTTCTCAGTTTCACTCAAGGATTCCCTCGGAGGATGGACCCCCCCCCCCCCTTGGAAGAAGGAGCCACTGGGATGCTGAGTCCGCAAGAAAAATTTAACCAAAGTCTTTCTGAAGTGCAGCAGTTTTACTCCTCACAGTGCTCTCTTTTGGTTGACGATTTCTTGGACTGTAGAAGTCAAACCTTGCTGAAGGCTCCTTAAAGGCTTGGCAGATGAGAGTAAGACCCCTGGGACCCTTCAATGAGTTCTGGCGGTGATGGGTACATAGGTTACTTTTCGTGTTGAGTTCGGAATATCGCGACTTACACCTTTCAGTTCTTTGTGCTGCAGCACGGACCTCTGGACGGCTCCTGGTGACCTGGACTAAAACACTGGAGTGGAGCCCAGCCCTTCACCAAGCCTGGACACTCGGGATATCTTTGTTAGCTTCTGGTGGCAGGAAACCTACAGACGAAACTTCCTCTGCACTCAGCGACTTTGGATTATCTCTGACAGGAAAAAGTGGTCAGTGATGATGGTGAGGATGTCTCTTGAAATGTTCTTAGGCAGTGTGGAACATTCGCAGCTCTGGGTGTCCAGCAGCACTATGCCAGGGTACCCCCTGTTCTGGTAGATAGACAGCAACGGCTTCCAGCGGTCATGAAACACACCACCGGACCCTGGGTGACACCAACGGACTTCTTCGACTCGCGATGTCGGGGCACTCATCTTCAGGACTCACAAAGACCCCTTCTACAGATGGCAGGCACACTGGACTGGCTTTCAGGGAACTTCTGTTGTATTTTGCATGATGGTCCCTTGTAGCTCAAAGAGAGGTCTCCTTTGCAGGTCCTCTCTGGATCAGTCCTTAGAAGAACAACACAGCTTTTGGATTACATGAACAAATGCAGCAGCAGACTTCTCCCCCAGCTGAGCTTCAAGGAACAGCTTTTTCTAGCTTCAGCTTCTGAACAAATTGGTGAGTGAGAGTTCCCCTGCTATACACATGGGTTCCCATGTACTCTGGCTGAGCCGGGCTCAATCAACCAATCACACAGAAGGGCATTAATGCAGGCAGCCAGCCAATGAGGCACACAGGCATTCAGGCCATTCACTCCACTCAGACACCAATACCAAAGAATGTAGATTGGGTTAAGCACTCAGCCTTTCAGCACACTACACTGCATTCATGTCAGTTTCAGTCAGGGCTGTCTCAGTCATTGTGTCACACACAGAAACCAGACACCCATAAAACAGAAGAACAGGTTACTTACCAAACTGGTAACATTCTTTCGATGGGATGTTCCTCCGACATATTCCTTATCTTTGATAAATCCACTTCCATCTTGCTGGCCTCGGGAAATGTTTTCCACAGTAGAGGTCGCTGCGCGTCGACGTCCCTCGAATCGGTGTCCCTCGAAGGCCTCTGTATTGGCGCAGACATCACCAGAGGTATAAATAGTCTGGCGCAGCATCCGTTGCTCAGTTCCATTTTGAGGTGCTGTTATGCTTTGCATGAATTGGTTAATAACCTTGAAGGAGCGTAGGCTGCAAACACAAGGGAAGTATTACTGCGGGGAAGGATGGGAGGGGCGATAAGGAAAATGTCAGAGGAACATCCCATCAAAAGAATGTTACCTGTTTGGTAAGTAACTTGTTCTTCGAAGGGATTGTGTCCTCCGACGTATTCCTTATCTTTGATAGACACCCATAGCAGTAGTATATAGAGGAGGCGGGAGTAAAGTGAAATGTTTCCCTTTAAAGATGCACAGAGTGCAACACAGCTTTTCCAAATTTCATCTCCTGGCTAGAGGAGGAATCAAGACTGTAGAATTTAGTGAAAGTGTGAGTGGACGACCATGTGGCAGCCGCACATATGTTCTTAATTGGAACTCCTCTTTGGAGAGCTGAAGAGGCTGTGATACCCCTGGTTGAATGAGCCCTGAGATGTTGAGGGGGCTCTTTTCTTCCCAATTTATAGCACTCTATAATTGTTATATAATCAATTTTGAGATGGCTTGTTTTGTAATAGGTAAACCTAATTTGTGCCCTGCATACCCCACAAACAATTGGTCTGCTTGCCTAATTCTCGCAAGTCTGCTAATGTAAAAACTCAAGGCACGCCTTGGATCCAGCCTGTGTAATCTCTCTTCCTCTTTCCCTGGATGGGGAGGAGGATACAACAAGGGTAAGGATATATTTTGTGTGATGTGGAATTCTGAGACCACCTTTGGGAGAAAATTCGGCTTCACTTGGAGCACAACCTTACTTTGTGAAAGATTGTATGTGGAGGTTTGCAAGATAAAGCTTGTAATTCGCTCACTCTTCTGGCCGACGTTAAAGCCACTAGAAAGACTGTTTAAGAGTGAGAAACTTTAATGAACAGGAATGAAGGGGTTCGAATGGAGTACCTATTAGAAATGTCAAGACTAGGTTTAGGTCCCACATTGGAACTTGAAAAGGAGTTGGGGGAAAAACATTAGTTAACCCTTTAAAAAACTGAATCACTATGGCCAATTTTAAGTATGAAGGCTCCTCCGCAGTGCGCTTGAAGATTGAAAGCGCTGCGAGGTAGCACTTGATTGCGCCAACTTGAAGACCTGAATTTGCCAAATATAGCAAAAAAGATGACAACATCTGTGTACTACATGAGAATGGTTCAATATTCTTTTCTCTACACCAGCTGCAAAATGTGTTCCAACGGCAGCGGTATAAAGATTTTGTTGCTGGTCTTCTGGCTGAAAGCAACACCTCCATTACATCTTCCGGGAGATCCCAATCCTTGTATCTCAGCCTTTCAGAAACCAGGCGTGAAGGTTGAGGGTCCTGATATCTGGATGGAGAACCCGACTTCCCTTCTGCGAGAGAAGATCCTCTCTTTGCGGAAGACGAATCGGAGAACATATGGACATGTCTAGAAGATCCGGGTACCACGTTCTCCTGGCCCAATCCGGGGCAATTAGGATCATGGGTTTCCGGAATCTTCTCAACCTCCTCATCATTTGAGGAATGACGGGGACTGGAGGAAACGCGTACAGAAGTGGAAACTCCCAATTCACTACGAACGTGTCCCATAGAGCTCCTCTCGGGGGAAATTCCCTTAAGCAATACTAAATCGCACTTACAGTTGATACTGGTGGCGAACAGATCCACTTGAGGGGTTCCCCAAAGGGCAAAGATCACTTGAAGGACTTCCTGAGCTAGTTCCCACTTGTGGGATACTGTGTTCTCCCTGCTCAGAGCGTCCGCCGTCAAGTTCTTCTCTCCGGCTAGGTGAACTGCCGATAGAGAGATTCCTTCTTGAATTGCCCAAAACCAGAGATGCATTGCCTCTCTGCACAGAGGCAGTGACCCTACGCCCCCTCTTTTGTTGAGGTAGTGCATAGCCACTGTGTTGTCCGTCATTATCAGGACATTCTTTCCCTGTACTGATGGCAGGAAAGCTTTCAGCGCTAGTCTGATCGCTCTCAGCTCTAATAGGTTGATGTGTAGTCTGGACTCCGATGGAGACCAACGACCACTGATGGTCAAGTCGATGGCATGGGCTGCCCACCCAGTGAGTGAGGCATCCGTGACTACTGTTATCTCCGGCCATGGTTGCCAAAACGGTTCTCCTTTCAAGATGTACTCCCGACAGGCCCACCACTGAAGGTCTCGAGCTACTCTGTCTGGGATTAGTAGGAGATCTGAAATCTTTCCTGAGAATTGAGACCACTGGGTCCTTAACGCCCACTGGAGAGATCTCATCCTCAGGCGAGCCTCTGGCACTAAGAAAATGCAGGATGCCATGAGGCCGAGCAACGTCGAAGGCTGGTAGACATTGGGAATTTTGAAACCTGGTGACCATCTGTAGAATATCTTGAGTCCTCACCTCTGGTGGCAAGGCTTTTCCCAGGGATGTGTCCAGGACTGCTCCAATGAACTGGAGTCTCTGTGATGGTATAATCTGTGATTTCTTTAAGTTGAGGGAGAAGGCCAGCTTGTCGAGGAAATGGCAAAAATAATCTAGATGAATCTGAGCTTGTTCCGGGGACACTGCTCTGATCAACCAGTCGTCCAGGTAGGGGTAGACGTGAATCCCTTCCCTCCTTACACTTGCAGCTACAACCGCCATTAGCTTGGTAAAGACCCTCGGGTGGAGGTCAGCCCAAATGGCAGAACTCGAAATTGATAATGAGAGTTGCATGCGAACCTCAGGTACTTCCTGTGTTTGAGATGAATTGGCACATGGAAGTGAGCATCCTGAAGGTCTAGAGATACCAACCAGTCTTGAAGCTGGAAGGCCTGAAGAATCTGAGAAAGGGTTACCATCTTGAACTTGTCTTTCCTGAGGAATTTGTTAAATTCTCGCAAGTCCAAGATGGGTCTCAAGCCTCCATCCTTCTTTGATATTTATAAGTAGGGGGAATACCAACTCTTGTTCCTCTCCGCTAAAGGTACCGGTTCTATGGCACCTTTCTTTAGCAGGTCTAAAATCTCCTGCATAAGGAGCAGGTCTGGAAACTTCAAAGAGTTGTTCCCTGGTGGATGGCTCTGAGGAGTTTGTAGGAAAGGCAGGCAGTAACCTTGGGCAACTGTCTCCAATGCCCAAGCATCTGACGTAATAGCCTGCCATTCTGCCAGATGTTGAGTTAACCTGCCTCCTACTGGTGTCTTGTGAGGGGAGACCTCAGAGGGGTTTAGAAGCGGCTGACACAGATGCAGAGGGTAAAGCAGCACCTGTTGATGCAGGTTTGGTACCTTTGACCCGTCCACAACGGGTGAATCGTCTCTGGCCCCTTTGAGCTGGCTGTCTTCTGCCTTTTCTGAATGCGGAGTAAAAGCGAAAGGACTTAACCCTCCAGGATGCACCTGTGGGGCGATTTGAAGTTTGCCGGATTGCAGCCCCAAGTGATTTCGCTGCTGCTTTTGATGTCTGCAATTTCTCCAGGCTGTCATCAGCCTTTTTGCCAAATAAAGAAGTGCCGTCAAAGGGCATATTCAGAAATCTGGCTTGCACATCAGGAGCAAAACCAGACTTCTGCAACCGCGCAAATCTGTGGATTGTGGTACTCACCGCCATGGCTCTGCTGATGTTGTCAGCAGAGTCGATGCCTGTTTGGAGGGACTCACACATTGCATCCTTCCCATCCTTGATGATGTTCAAGAATGCTTCTCGTTCCTCCCCTTCTGGGAGACAGTCAGCCGCTGATGAAGCACACTCCCAAATGGTGTGGCTGAATCTTGCTAGCGTGCAAGTGGCGTTGATAGATTTAAGTGCCATACTACATGCCGAAAAAGACTTTTTGACATGGCATCAAATATTTTGTCATCTTTTTCTTGTGGTATAGTGGGGTATGCCGATTTACTGCTTGATGACGTCGCTGCCTGCACAACTAAACTCTCTGGAGTTGGGTGCTTGCTTAGATATTCAGGGTCTGAAGCTGACGCTCCGTATTTAGCAGAGAGTTTTTTATTTACTGCAGGGATAACTTCAAGTGTCTCCCAATTTGTGGATATTTTCCACTGCAGTGCAGCATGAAAAGGGACGATAGGATCCTTTTGGGGTCCTTTATCTAAGATATCAGTAAGATCATCTTGCTGGAAAGAGGGTGCAGGTGTAGTCCACCCCATAAATTGCATAATTCTAGCCATAAGGGCCATGTAAGGTATGTTCTCCAGGTTCTGGTCTAGCAAATGCCGCCTCTGGAGAGGTATCTATACCACTGGCCTCCTGTAAAGACTCTTGCAGATCTTTCAATCTATTTTCTTCTGAAGTTAGTTCCTCTGGAATGGTACTGTTGTTCTTTGTAATCCAAAAGGTCTCTCATTGTCAGAGTCCTCCCCTTCCTCATATATAGAGGATAATGCTCTGAAGTAATCAGATCTTGGATAAGGAGTAAACCCATTTCCAGAGAAGAACGAGCCAAATTGGTGGTTACTGCTTGTGAAAACGTTGTGGTTGTCGATGGAGACGTTGTAGGCCTCGACAAACCCGTAAAAGGTGTTGAAATGTCGAAACGGGCCTCAATGTACTCAAGAGTACCGTAATCCTACTCAGCGTCGTCGAAGTTGTCGACGCCACTCTCAACGCCTTGTTCGGAACCTTCGATAAATCTGGTGCCCGTGGTGTAGTTGTGCTTTGAGAATCTTTCATCGGGGTCGACGACGGCGTCGATGACACAGATTTGTGCGTCAAAGGTACCTTCGACGATGGCGTTGATGACGCAGCCTTATCCAATGATGTTTTGCCTTTACTCAAGGGTTCATGACGCTCTCGAGGATTTTTGCTCGCCAGGTTCAACGACTCATGGCATTTTTGTTTTTCGGGTCTTTCACCCAGGGTATCACTTCCAGGCATCTCCGTGGGGGTCAAGGGCGCTTTCTCGAAGACCCTAAGCATCCTTTTACGAAATTCTTCCCACTTAGCTGGAGAGCTGTGTTTTGTGGGGCGGGTGACCCTTCCCAGGGAATTTGAAGAAGAGGAAGAGGGAGATCTATGACGCCTCTTCTTAGAGTGTCTCGATTTTGAATCGGGAATGTTTCTTTTAACGGCGAGGAGACGAATGTCTCGACTCAGCCGAGGATAATTTTGAAGGGGTAGAAGTTTTAACAGCCTTACCCTCTTTCTAACTTCCCCTTACGCTCCTTCAAGGCTTTCGCCGTCATGGACATGCAGTCCTCAAATTCTGAACCCTGATGCCCTGATCCCAGGCACCACAAACAGATCCTGTGAGGATCCGTTAGAGACATCGTCTTTCCACAATCTCGACATTTTTTGAAGCCGGATCATGGCGTCGATGGTTCGGGTGAAGATGGCATTGTTAGAAATTTTCGATTTTCGAAGAATGGAACCGATCGGTACGTCTCTGAGGCTCACAAAGCACGGAAATGGAACTCAGCAACGGACGCTGCGCGAGACTATTTATACCTATGGTGACGTTGGCGCCGATACAGAGGCCTTCTAGGGACACCGACTAGAGGGACGTTGATGTGCAGCGCCCTCTACTGTGGAAGCTGGAAGTGGATTTATCAAAGATAAGGAATATGTCAAAGGACACACTCCCTTCGAATGTGAGTTCACTTAAGTCTACATTCTCACAGGTCCCGCCCCTGTGGCGTACCCACAACACACAGCCTCTGCAAAGGCTCCAGTGAGTCTGACAGGAGGCAGCCCAACAGCCATATATGGTATTTCCACCCAACAGCCAGCCAGGGGGAAGGACCGGAGGCAGAGCTCCCCAGGGTTTTGGGGAAACAAGGTAAAAGGCAATAGAAACCAAGTCCCTGTCCCTCCATTAGGCATTACCAGCATCACAGGTGGGATGACCTAAAAGAAGAGTGATAGATGTTGGAACATCCCTCTGCATGGCAGAAGTAGCTACCTGACTCTGGTTAATGGATACTCTAGCCTTCTGGAATCTCCTTATTCATTAACTCTTTGCAGCCCTTGATGCATGTGGCAATTCAACAGGAGATGGCATGGTTGGTGATGGCCATCTCCTTATGATGCGAAGCAAAACTGCTGAATATGGAAGGGGTTGTTAATTCTGTACTTCTTAAACCAAAGCAGAAAAAATGGCCAGCAGGCTGAGAGCAAGTTAGATAGTCCATTGAACTGCAGGCCTAAATGAGATACAAGCAGGAAAGTGGCTCAGAATCCACCATCTGGAAAGAAGGGCTCACGCGGAACCAGAAATCCAAAGCATGAAAATCGAAGCAAGAGACTTTTTGACATCTACAACACAATGTCAAGACGGTGGCCCCTGCATGGTGTTGGCTTTCCATGGGGCTTACTGCACCGGCGTCCGTGATTAAAATCTACGTTCATTGCTAATGCACAGGCCAACAGCAGACAATCCTGATCTGGTTCCCTATTGGACATGTTTGGGTATGCTTCCCTGCTTCCTCGCTTAGCAGAATCTTCATATTTGCCCCTTGTCCTTTGGCCGGTGGTCTCCTGGCTTTGAGCTTTTCATCACTTTTTTCACTGGGTGACTGCGGGGCGTGGTACCTTTGAGCTTGGTGGTGTCAATTTGGTGGGCATATAACTTGAGAGTATACTATGCACTGATGGGAATTGTAGCTTTAATTTTGGATTAACTGTATTTGGTTTTGGGCAATTGTTTGCGCACCCGGTGACTGCGGGGTAAATTACTCTTTGAGCCAGCAGCGCCCAACGGAACAACTGAAAACAACAGATTTTTTGGAGGGGAGGGAAAAAAACATTTGTTTCCAGTAAACAGCGTTCCATAACTTTGGCTTTGGGAATAGTGTGCATTCTTTTGCGCACCTAGTGACTGTGGGGGTAAATTACCCTTTAAGCTGGCTACGCCCAACAGAAACAATGGAACATTTTAAAAAAAACATAAGTTTCTTGTTAAACGGCAATCCATTAACTTTACAAATACTCAAACGCTCTGACTCATATGGTTCAGGTCGGCATGACTGCTAGGTCCGGTTTGAGAAGCCAGGCCAATTTCTATTTACCTGATAATATATCTGTTACTGGACCTAGCTCCGGATCCATTCAGGGAATGGAACTCATGGAAACTGTGGAATTGCAAGTGGAGGAAATTGTGGCAGCCCTCGCGTATAATCTGGGGGAGGATGGAATCATGCTAAATATTAGATCCTTGGCTTATAAACAAAACAAAAAAGCATTTGCTGGGGGAAGAATATCACTTTAACAAAACCTTTATTGCCATGCAATTTGGGTGTTTCTTTAACCATGATTCCTATTGCAGGGACAAGATAACTGATTTTTATATAGTGGTTGGTTCTAGCACTGAAATTAGGATCCCCAGTAAAGCTCTAGCATCATTGGTTCATAAAAAATATGAACGAAATGACTGACCTGAGCCTGATTGAACACGTTGATTCTATTGTAGATTTTGAAGCGGAGGTGATAGCAGTCTCTGCAGTCAAATCTGTGCTTGCAGCGTTTGGATTACCGAAGTCTATCTACCATTTTCGCAGACCTGGCAGCAGGATGAGCTTGTCTTTAAAAGCTCATTTGCACCGCTGAGCGGCAAGCGGAGGTGCTCGCAGAGGTGATGGCAGTCTCTGCAGTCTACAGCAGGCGACCAGCAGACCAGCTGATGACTGGTAGGTGACTGCAGCTGGACCTTATGCACTCTGCTAATTCCGGATTGTTTACTCCCATAGCAGTTAACAAAGTGGCAACTGCGGGCTCAGAGCCTTTGAGCCCCTTGTACTTGCTAAAGCAGGGAGTGTGATTGAGATCTTGACGTTGAATGACGAATGCTGTGTGACAAGGATCCAAGGAGCTGAGCATTTTAGAACTGTTGGTGGACTGGAATGGCACAGTGGTGTCCGAGCACAAAGGGGAGTGCTACGTAACAAAAAAGAAAAAATTGCTCGCTTTTATTCCCCCCAGGACTGTGCATGAAACATTGCCGTTACTTTTAAGTAGGCGGCATATAGCACGAGGTGCGACAAATCATCAATAAGAACTGAAAGTAATTGCCTATAATCAAGCTTCCATATAACTCTAATACACTTTGAACGGCAAGTTAGTCGTTTTCTCCATGTTCTGACTCTATAGTGCAGAACACAAGCAGCGCAGGATACATGCAAACTAATATATAGCTGTTCACATTAACATGGCTGATCTATTGCATCCTTAATTGGGATTTCAAAGGCAAATGCATGCTATCATATAAAGACACGCGGAGCTAACAGATTTCTTTTCTCTCTTCTACCAAGCTATAAAGTTGATTAAATCACTAAACCAGTGCATTGAGTGAAAAGAGATAAATCATGCCGGCTAAATATTTCCTACAGAGTGGTGCGCTCACAGATGATCCAAGAGCACCAGAGTGGGACGGTTCATTTCTTACAAAAGAAAATTATACCCAAACAAAGCAGGATCAGGCTATACCAGCAGGGCAGGAAGTAACCGTACAAGCTCAGGTGCATGCTGCAGTTAACACCAACACACAGCACCTGGGTGGTACGAGTCAAGTTGGGATAGTCAAGCTAGATCAGTTACTGAAATCAGAAAAAGATTTCACCCTCACAGCAACACACATTAAGAAGAAAATCAAAGAATGCTTTCTGAAACGAAGGCATTGGAGTGAGGGCAATCTGGACATAGGAGCATTAGAAGATCAAACTACACTGGTAAGGACACTGGAATTGGACGGAAGGATGGGTAATGCCAGCAGGGAAAGAGGATTTCCTCTAGATTAAAATCCATCGCCAATAACTACAAAAGAAACCCAAAATTCTGTGCAGGAATTGAACTTTTGGGAACAACACTTATTAGATACAACAGCCGCAAGGCACAAGGTGGGTGAAACAATACATCAAGTTACCCCAGGAAGAACTATCCAGGACACAAATCCAAATGAGGTTACATTAGTAGCTCTTAATTTCGTGTTGAACTCACTAGTAAATTGTTGATTTTAATCCATCAGCCTCTGTAAATGTAGTTCAGCCAACGTGTGATAATTTCCGTTTGGCTCTCCTACTGAATTACTTAACTTGATTGATACTTTGAGAAAGGATCCTGGGATTCTAAACAATAGTAGTTTTGAGTCCTGTGCTGGGGAGGTGGGCATGCACCACACACTTTGAGAAGCTATGAACGTATTAGGTTAACCTCCACAACGGTGTCTGCATTCAATATGGTTTTAAGTTCATTTGTAGCTCTCTACGATGGAGGTAAAGGTACATTCTAGGATGTTGAGCTCGATTCACACTAAAATAGAAAGTATGGCGGCTATGTTTACCCATGCTCCACCTATTGGTACAGCTGCATCTAAAATTAAGCCCACCTTAACTGCAGATACAATGGTTGTAATTAATGACTCTGTAATTTTCATTGATAGTTCCTCAGAAGGTAATTGTGAGAGGTAAGATGGTAACAGAATTTGCAGCTCATGTCTCACAGGGCCCAACAATTAATAATACAGTACCTGTGAGTCTGTTACATGTGTCACCCAATCTGGAGTACTCAGTTACACTTGTAGGCACTGGAGTAATGTCACCACCTAAGAAAACTCTAACAGAAGCTATGAAACATAAGTAGTTGGTAAAAACGAACAAAGTGAAAAATGGTGACAGTACTGCCGTTTCAAGTAAGCAATATGAAATGCAACAAAAAAAAATCTAAGAATCTAAAATTGGACAAAAAAAGAATTCATCCTCCCGAACATCTATTAGGAATCTTACTTTTAAAGAGGTCCTTTGTGGTGGAACTACTTTGAACGGGAGGATGGAGGCTGTGAACACTAGTGCGCCAGGGATGGCGGGTGATACTGGCACTCAGATTAATGATGTCTTGGCACTGGAGAGTACGAAACCAGGGGTGAATTCTGATAATGTAAAGGTTTGTGCATCTGCAGAAGAGACAGGGATGTTTGGGGCGAGTGCAATTAAACACACCTGTACTACAGCCTCACAGACAGATGCACTTTTTGCTCAGGCTGTACATCATGTTTCAGTGGGTGTCCCAACATTACTGCTTTGACACTCCCGAGGCCTGTGACACTAGCTACACAGACTACTTGGGAAGGCTCAAGTAATACAGATGGATTAGAAACTCACCATAAAGATAACTTGAATGTATGTAGGGCGCGATTTGACCCAGAGCCGTCTTCTGAACAGTGTTTAAGTGCGGTTGTGAAGGATGTCTGTCAATGGACAGGCTTGAATATACGGAAGTTGAATGAGGAAGAATCCCACCATGAGGAAAATAATATGTGCAGATTGCTAAATAAACCTGTGTTGCCTGTCATGAGGGGTGTTCCGAAAGTTAATTTAAGGTCTGCACATAATGAGGTTAAATGTGATTTCTAAGAGGTCTGAAAATGGGAACATCTACCTAAGAAACCCGTGAAATCTATGAACAAGGAAGAACATTATGTGGAGGAAGTAATCATATTAAGCAGGTGCTTAACCAATCTTTTAGTGTGCTGAAGTTTGTGAGGAGTAAAGATATACATGAAACTGCTTTAGTTGTGGATAATCATAGAAATTACACAGAGAGGAACGATATTGATATACGATCTGTAACAAATAAAACGTTGACTCTCGCAAGCATGCATGGAGAGCCCGCCCAGGTCTGTCTAAATCGTAACGATGTACTCACAATATTCTACGAGATCCCATCTTTAACAGCATCGGCTTCTGCAGATCTGGTTAGGGTGGCATTTCCAGATCAAAAGCATACAAATACATGTACCCTTTATTTCTCCTCATTGCTGGTAAGGGAAATGGTTTTGTTGGAACGTTTGAAGTTGGAGAAATTGGGCATCTCAGTTGAGTCCTGTGAGGAATGTGATATTGAGAGGACAGCTAACGAGGGTGTGGGTCCTCTGAGAATTAGAATTTGTACGGCTGGCATGGCGGTTGAAAGTTTGCATAGTTATAACCAAAGGAAAGTGGATTGGGTGGTAGTTACCTCTGCGCTGTTGAAGTCGAGGAATCCCTGATCCAAACCTCGACTGTGCACAACAATGGGGCCTCACTGATTTGAATACATCACATTATGTGGTGGGCTGAAGGAGTGCAGATTCACAGTTTTATGAAGGAAAAGACAATTTGATAGTTACTTCATGGAACTCGAGAGGGAATTACGATCTTTTTAGTAATCCAGAAATTATAGCCTTATTGAGGCAGTCTATATGTGTTTTCATGCATGAGATGAGGCTCCTGGAAAAAACAGTATTGTATGGGTAGCAAATTTGTTTCCAAGCAGCAAAGCCTAGTAGAGGTGGTCATCCAGCAGGTGGATTTATTACTGTCTTACTTTCTGGGCAAGAAATGTATGCCGATATGGTGCCTAAACTCATGTATGGTATCTTAGCGATTAGAATATCAGGTCTTGGTGGGGATTTGAAGTCACTCCTGATCAACGTGTATTGGCACAAGGAAGTTTGCAATCTGGAGGTATTTTTACAAATTATGATTATGAGATTGAAGGAGAACCCTGGGACTGTAGTACGGAGGAGAAATCGCTAAATGAAAAAAAGAAAATGGTAGAAGGTAGTTTGTGGCACACTCGTCAATAGGTTTGCAGGCTCTAAATGGACAGGTGAAATGGGATATCCCTAGTCAACCAACATGGTTCAGGGGAAAATCTAAATCTACCTTGGACTGTGTTTGTAGATCATGGTCTCCTTCCAGAGTTGTACAAAATTATTATTATTTTTTTTTATTTATTGTGCATTTTAGTTTGATTTACAAAACTTTAAGCACATACAAAAAAGAAAATTCAGAACTAATTTAAATATAATAAATCACATATATATAAGCATTCATATAATATCAACATAAATACAACTTTCCATAACATTTCAAACATTAAAATTCTTTCTACATTCATCAAAATTAATTTAAAAAGTTCTATTATAATTTATCTCGTCCCCAATTCCTTTTCCATTTCTTTCTATATACCGAAAGCGGCGATGGTAACAACTACTGACTGAGCTCCATATATTGTTGACCAAAACTGATCATTCCAGATATTGCCCATATTGCTTACATAAGGTGAATATCCTTTGGTATAACTATCAGCTAAATGTGGGCAAGCAGTTAATACGTTGTAAAGCAGACCCGGGGAAGGAACCGTTACGCAAACACACCGTTGACCAAGAAACATGTCCCAAATGGAATGCACTGCCGATTCCAAAGTTAAAGACAACGGTAACAGCCACATGTCTTAGACAGTCACCCTACCGACAGCCCTCATCCAGCATGCAGACCGGCACGGGAGATCCCACAGACCACCGGGACGTTTACTCACCGGAGACAAAGGCAGACAGCCCGTGCCGCGGATTCGCCCCTCGCTTCCCTCTGGCAGGACAAGGACGCACACGGCGGCATCCTGAAGGACATCACGGTGAACTCTGTACTCAGATGTTACAGAGGTCTGAGGCGGCAGGGTCCTGCTGTTGCATCTCGAGGACGTTGAGACGCTGTACCAAGGGGCAAGGGCTAAGGGACAAGACATCCCCTTACCATACATAGCCCAGTCAGGGGAGGCAACGGACTCGGCCGGAGGACGGACACGCCGGACTTGATGGCCGGAAGGAAGTGAGTGAGAAAAGGACGGCAGCTCTTATGAGAGGCGGTGCTAACAAGCAACAACCAGGAGAAGGCAGAAGAGAGTGGTGGGCCTATCCAAAACCCAAGGAGTGAGAGTTAGTCCTGGAAACTTCCTCTTCCCTACCTACGTAGGACTTGACAGTGAGAAAACTGTCAAGAAGACATTATAATCAGCCCATTTCTAATTTAAATTGGAAAATAAAGATATCATTTCAGTATCAACCCACGGCTCCCGAGTCTTCTATTCCACAAGTGGTGACCAAGGTTGGATTTAACAACGTTAATGGAAAATCTAATGAAGACATTGGGCCTCATTACGACCCGGGTGGTAAGGGATTACCAGTACCGGTAATCGCTTACCGCCCTATTACGAGGTCCCTTTGCGGGTCCTCCCTTAATGCCTGGTTTTACCAGGCGTTAAGGACGGGACCCGCAAAGGGACTTAGAGGTAATAACGGTACCGCAATTTGTGGTACCGTTATTCCCGCCTTCCCCATTCCCATTGAGCCCTATGGGGGTTCACATGGAAATGGGGAAGGGCCCTGGTGAATAGGGAATTACCGCCCCCGCCAACCTTGGAATGGGGCGGTAATACCTCCATTCACCAGGGCGGAGTCGGTATGGGTTTGGAGGCAGCCATGGCGCTAATAGCACCATGGTTACCTCCAAACTCGTAATGACCCCTATTGTCTGAAGGGCGGCAGCAGCTGCAGCAATTTATACAGCTGCAGACTCAACAAGCCATTGCTGATAGGCAAGCATTTCAGCAGGCCATACAGCTACAGAGTAACTTACAAACAACGGTCCAAGATAAACATCATGAGAATGTTGTGCTTCCCACAGACGTAGTTGCCAGTTCTAGGAACCAACCGTTGGTACCATCGTCATTGTTACAAAAATACAAGGATGGGGAAGACCCTGATTTTTTCTTTACAACCTTTGAAAGGATTGCAAGGAACGTCCAATGGCCGCCTGATAGGTGTTGACAATACGTGGCACCCTTGTTATGCGGGTAATGCAGGGGGCATACCAGGCCGTAAACCCGAATGGAAGTACGCCCTATGGGGAAATCAAGGCTGCAGTGCTTGACCGATTGTGCTTGGATGAGGAAGTTTATCGGATACAGTTGCGAGATACCAAATTGAAGGGGGGAGAGAGTCCCCGACAACTATACTATTGTACCAAGGACCTCGATGAAAAGTGGTTACAAGGACCCACCCCGGCCAACCAGGAACTGCTGGGAAAGGTCACATTAGAACAATTTGTAGAGGTACTACCAGGACCCATGCAGAAATGGGTGCGACAACACCACCGGCCCACAATACCTGAAGCGGTAGACATCGCTTCAGCTTACCAGAAGGCCGGGGTAAACCGGATACCCATGCCTGGAGCAACTGGAAGGATGTCCTTGCCCAATACCGATGGTCCAAGGGGCGCGAGAACCACATATCCCAGATGGAGTCTTCCAAAAGAATCAGCAAGAAAGCCAGACGAGAAGAAACTGGGATCTGATGAAAAACCTAGTGTCACGGGATATCGACAACCCCAATGTTTCGATTTCAGTGAGTGGGGGCACATAGCGAGATTCTGGCCCATGAGGAGGACCTCGGAGCCCATGGAGATCGGATATATGAAGTCTTATCCTGAACAACATATCCTGAGTCCCTACATTGTAGACATCCGAGTGGACAGAAGTCCAGCACGGGCACTACTGGACAGTGGCAGCAAACAGACCGCGATCTCACCAACCGTGAGTACATCTCCTAATGTTCCTAATGTAGTGGTACCGATCAGATGCATACATGGGGGTGTGAAAACTTATCCTATGAAGGAAATACAGATCGAGATAGAGAAGGATATAACCTCCGTAAGGGCTGCTGTCTTACCGTCGCTATCTACCCCGGTGGTCATCGGTACAGACCTACCCACTTTGATCAGGTGATAGAAGGGAGAACTGGGAGGGAAGAAGCCCATTGCCCTACCATCACCCCTGAAAAACCCCAGAGAACCTTTTCCGAATACCCAAAGAAGGAACAGACTGGCATGGTGTCAAGCCAGCTATATGACGCGCCCAATTGATTGGAATGCCGAAGACCACGAAGATTCCATTAGGGCGGAAACACTAACTGACCTACTCTACGAATAGCCAGAGAAAGAGCCAGTAAGGAGGAAGACCCGGACACGGCCAAGGGTCCAGGATTCCTGTTTAAGCGAAGGCTACTATATAGGAAATACAAAGCAGAAGATAACACAACAAGGGAACAATTAGTGTTACCCAAAACCCATTGATCAATCGTTATACAGCTGGCTCACAATCACTCTTGCAGGGGCCATATGGCATCATTAAAAACACAACAGAACACTCTAAAAAGGTTCCATTAGCCCGGGATTTATGGGGACGTGGCACGATTCTGTAAGGAGTGCGCTACATGTCAGTTAACTAGCAGAACCATACCAGCCAAGGCCCCGCTACAACGCATGCCTCTAATATCTATACCGTTTCAGAGAATTGGCATGGACATAGTAGGCGCCCTGGAACCGGCATCTAGAGGATACAATTACCTGTTGGTGATGATCATAGACTGTGCTACACGATACCCAGAGGCCTTACCCCTGAAAGGGACCTCGGCTCGACAACTCTGTGACCAACTAATACCATACTTTGGTCGAGTAGGCTTCCAGTCTCAAGTCATCACAGATCAAGGCACTAACTTTATGTCCAATGTGTTACGAGAAGTATGTGAACGGTTAAAGATTAAACAGCTAAGGACGTCCGTTTATCACCCCCAAACGGATGGACTCGTTGAAAGGTACAATAAAACCATCAAACAAATGCTAAAGTGTCACCGGACCGGAGGGTAAGGACTGGGACTGAGTGGTACCCTTGGTACTAATGGTCCTCTACAGGCTTTTCCCCATTTGAACTATTGTTTGGTAGACAGCCATGCACCATTCTAGACCTAGTAAAAGAAGAATGGGAAGCCACGGAGGAAGTATCATTGACAGAATATACGGAAGAACTCAAGGAACATCTAACCTCCCTACGCAGTATGGCAGAGGAAAATCTGGGACATGCACAGTCGGTCCAAGAAAGGGGCTACAACAAAGGAAGCCACATGAGAAAGTTTCAACCAGGTGACCAGGTACTGCTTCTGCTTCTTACCAGCCATAACAAATTGTTGGCCCGGTGGAGGGGCCCTTACGAGATCAAGGATGTCGTTGGTCCAGTGACCTATCGAGTCCATCAGCCTGACAGAACCCAGACGGATAAAGTATATCACGTAAACCTATTAAAAGAGTGGTCCAAACCCCTCCCAGTAGTGGGGATGAACACATATGGGGGAGAGGAAAACGAACACACCATTCAAAGAACCCAAGACCACTTAGAGGACATACAATGGGGAACGACATTAACAGACATGAAATCCGAACTGATATCCAGGATGACCGCCCATGCAAAAGCTTTCTCCTCCCTACCAGGGAGAACCAACCTAATTGAACATACCATTGAAACAATACCAGGACAAACCGTAAGGCTCAGACCATATAGGATCTCAGAAGCCAGACATCAAATAATCCAAAAGGAAGTAGAAGACATGTTGCGTATGAATATCATCAAACCCTCAACAAGCGCATGGTGTTCCCCAATAGTACTCGTCCCGAAACCTGATGGATCAATCCATTTTTGCATGGACTACCATCAGTTGAATTCGATATGCCAATACGAGGCTTACCCTATGCCAAGGATGGACGAGATGCTAGAAGGGTTTGGTTCCGCACACTTCCTAAAGCACCCTGGACCTAACAAAAGGATATTGGCAGATTCCTCTAAGAAGCCAAGACCGAAAGAGAACTGTCTTCGCTACACCTCAAGGTCTATACCAATTCAAGGTCCTACCATCTGGATTGCACGGGAAACCAGCAACATTCCAGAGGCTAATGGATACGATATTGCAGTCCTATAACTGTTTTGCCGCAGTTTATCTAGATGACATTATAGTATACAGCAAGACATGGAACTATCACCTCCAACACCTGGAATCAGTAGTAGCAGCTTTATATAAAGCGGGCCTACACATAAACCCCAGGAAGACGGTGATAAGAGCACAGGAGACAAAGTATTTGGGTCACATAGTGGGAGGAGGGGTACTCCGGCCACAGGTTTCCAAAGTCGAGGCCATAAAGGAAATCCCAACACCATCCACCAGGAAACAGATCAGAGCTTTCCTAGGATTTATCGGATACTATCAAAGGTTCATACCCGACATCTTCACAATCGCAGCACCCTTGACTGATGCACTAAGTAACAGTGGGTCACCCAACCTATCCTCTAATGAAGAGCATTAAAGGCTATTAAAGTACTGAAAGACCGGATCACTTCAGAACCCGTCCTGAGCTGCTTGGATTTCCAGAAACGATTCGATCTACAGACAGACAGGAATTAGGGGCAGTCCTATCACAAGAACAAGATGGAGACCTCCAACCAATTTGTTTTATAAGCACAAAACTCGTTCCACACGAGTCTGCTTATTCTACTATAGAAGAGGAATGCTTAGCCATCAAGTGGGCTGTGGATAACCTCAAATACTATTTACTGGGTCGAAGTTTTACCTTATATACGGATCACACTCCATTACAATGGCTTGCCAAACACAAGGAAACCAACCAACGGGTTCTCCGTTGGTTTCTATCCCTACAGCCCTTTGATTTCGTTACCTTGCATAAGCCTGGCAGATTCCAGTTGGTGGCTGGTTATCTTTCCAGATGCTTACCCTTGCCCGATCGGCCTGGGACTGTGGTGGGGATGTGTAAAGCAGACCCAGGGAAGGAACCGTTACGCAAACACACCATTGACCACGGCGAATGCTGTCCTCAGACGTTACAGAGGTCTGAGGCGGCAGGGTCCTGCCGTTCCGTCTCAAGGACGTTGTGATGCCGTACTAAGGGGGAGAGGCTAAGGGGCAAGACATCCCCCTTACCATACACAGCCCAGTCAGGGGAGGCAAAGGACTCAGGGGCGGAGGAAGGACACGCCAGCCTTGATGGCCGGAAGGAAGTGTGTTAAAAAAGGCAGGTAGCTTTTATGAGAGGCGGTGCTAACAAGCACCAACCAATAGTAAACGTACTATGTCAGAACGTTGCAGATTGGTGGGGAAATAAGCTAGGGGCAGGCTATAAAAGCCCACACATTTACCGGGAGCTTTGTTCATTGCCTTACAGAACGCTGAGCAGGAAGAAGGAAGAAGAAGAGAGCGGTGGGCCTATCCGGAGCCCAAGGAGTGAGAGGCAGTGCCGGAAACAACTTCTTCCCTACCTATGTAGGATTTGACAGTGAAGAAACTGTCAAGAAGACATTATAATCAGCACAGTTATAATTTAAATTGGAAAATAAAGATATCATTTCAGCATCAACACACAGCTCCCGAGTCTTCCATTCCACATACGTGATGAGATGTTTCCGTTTCACAATGACAATCTACAGGGGTTTTCATAATCCCTGGCGGATTTTTTGCTATGGCAAATTCCTATGTATTCATATGTAGGGAGAAGGTTAAGTCTTAGATACAAAATGAATCGTTTTAATGCAATAGAACAGATGTTGGTCATTTAACTACAAGGTTTGTAATAAGAAAAGCTCTGGTGGGTGATTTCCTTGTAGGGTGTCTATATTCAAAACCCTGTCCCATAATGTAGTCTTTGTTTTTATTATTGCATCGAATTTTGGTGAGATTACAAAGATGTCTGGCCGAATAGCTAACGCTGCAAGATTAGTTTTGGGTTTTTATATCCTCAATAAAAATGTTCTTCTGATTATTAACCATGCCTTTGCCTAGTAATTTTAATAGAGAGTTTGAGTTGTGATCTGATCTCAACAATTTTGCATATAGCAATGTACGTCTGATATACCACAATGATTTTAATGAGCACAGACCGTACACCAATCTTAATGCTTCGACCGGGGCAGATTTAGGTAGATTAATAATAGTGTGAAGCAGTTTGCCCTCGATCTTATCTAACCACTGTATAGAGTAAACTTCAAGGAAGCCTTCGATATTTTGGCCTCCTCAACACTTTAAATATTTTTTTAGGACAAGTCACTTTTTCCATATGTTCTCCCTGATCAATGCTTCTTAATAAGATGGAGGTGGTCTAATCTTTCCAGGGAAACCCAAATATACAAATTATTTTGTCCTTTCCAAGTCTATTCCATCTAGATTGCAGACGAAAGGATCTTTTTCATGACTAGACTTAGTTAGGCACATTGGGGGTCATTACGAGATTCGCGGTAAAAAACAGTTTTTACCGGCATGGAGGAAATACCATGTCCGTGTAGCAATGACGCCGCTAACAGCGGCCGATTACGAGTAGGCGTGCACGCGCGTAGCGGCATACCAGTATCAACAGTACCGGCTTGCCGCAAAAGTCCCAAAAACCGCCCTTAGCGGCATCATGGAAAACTCAGACAGCCCTTCCACCGCCGTCCACCTCTAAATAACTGGCCCGGCATCAACGGGTCCGGAATTAGCGGCCACCGCTAATAGTGGAACCGGAAGTAACGTCATCGTGCCAGAACGAGAAATGGCATGGCGGCCATCTTGAAAAACACAATCCATTGCCATCCTCGATACACAGGACCTGGAGCCTCAATCCGACACAAGAACATCTTCTACTCCACCAGCATCATGCCAAAGGCAGTTAACAAAGGGGCATCCCGGCAGCGGAAGGAGCGGTTCTCGGAGGATGAACTGACAATGCTTGCTGACACTCTGGCTGAACATGCAGAGGTGGTCTTTGCAAAAGGTGGTCTGTGAAAAGAGCAGCACAGCTAAGAAAAAAAGAGATTTGGGAGCAAGTAGCCCAGAAAGTGAGTGCGGTTCCTTACATCATGAGCCCGGCACGTCCTGTGCCGGGACTGGGTCCCCTTATGAGCCTGGCGCCACTGGCGCCAGGACAAGGTCCATAAGGCCCCTATGGGAGCCGATGGGTGCCTGGAAATGAAGTTGTGACCCAGCTTCCGAGGCAGTTGGGCTAAACCTGACTCCTTGGAGGCTGCGGTCATGACAGGGCTGCCTGTGTGGTACCACAGGCTGCACTGTTTGGGCTTGCTGGGCCTGTCTCACCCTCCTTCTCCTCCTGCATCTCCTCTGTGGTGCCTGTTGTTGGTGGTGGTGTAGCAATGCAAGCATGTCCTCCAGCCCCAGTATTGCTACTACAAGTGGAATCATTTTGGTTTGGAAAGGGGTGTGGTGTGTGGGTGTGCTCCTTTTGTGCTGGGCCAGACCCCATTGCCTCCACCTGTGCTGATTGTGTTCACCTGTAGCAGTTGGGAACACTGCACATTGCTGTTTGCGGGTGGTTCACGATGCTGGCATTGCCGGAATCCCGGTATCCCTTATTACCGCCTTCATGATGCCGGTATTTGCATGTCCGCGTGACTTGTGATGTCCTCCTGTTAGCGTCATCCCGGTATTGCCGGACCGAAGGGCTGCGTGCCCGCACGCATGCCGTTACGGGGGAGCACGGTATCAGCGGTGGCGCTAATACCGGGTTGTTGAGTCGGAATAGCCCGGAGTGGTATGCAGTGCCAGTAATCCCTTACCGGCATCATTTTTCCATTACCTCCAACCTCGTAATGACCCCCATTGTCTTGGTTTTATCAGTATTTATTGTCATGTGGTAGTGCGCTAATCGTGCGCTGAATGCCAATTGAGGTGCAATCAAACAGTATTAAATTGTCCACATAAAACAGACAAGTTATACGAGTTCCATTTATTTACGGTTGGAAATTTCGTGCATGCTGTAATTCACCGTCAATATCAGCTAAAAATTATACAATATGGGGCCCAGCACACAACCCTGTTTTAGGGCCCTGTTAGTGGGATGGTATTTTGTATGATACTTTCCAAATTTAAACGGATAGTTATGGATGTATTTGTATACAGCGGTTGTATATTGTGGGATATTTTGACCCATTCCAATGTGCCCCACTGCATCACTTTACAAATGGGGAAAGAAACGGCCCAAAATGGATGCGCTGACTCCGTGCGTGCCAAAATCTGAAAAACTGCATTGGGTCACAACCACAAAAAGCTGCACAACCTGCCACACACAGTCAGGGGGGGTGAAAAACAGATTTCTCACTGCAGGAGCATGCCAGTGGGTTCTGCCACAATTCAACATGGAGCAAAGAAGCAGAATTGTGCTGAAAACCGAAAATGCCTTTTAAAATGTAGCTTTGCAACCTTCAGAAAGTGCTGTTTTTGGCGCTAGATCCATTTATGTTCATTGAATCATTGAGATTAAAAAGGGTACTGAAATGTCAGGATCATTTAGTATGGCTCAGAGGAACCGGGCCTCATTGACTGACAGCAGTTCTGAAATGTATCTAAGGAAAAGGCAGTCCAGGAGCATTTGTTTTCCGTTCCACGGGAAAAATGCGGCTAAAATTGCAACATGTAACAAAATCAGTTATGCAGACAGAAACTTTAAACAAAGGCTGGATACATGTATCCAGATTGCAAACAATCCCAGCACTCAAGGAAAGAAATAATGCTGAATTAAATGTGTATGTACTGCATAAGAAAAATTGATTTAACATAACTCAGTTTAATGTGTTTTTCCATGAAGAAAGTGCAAAATCGACTGTTGAAAAGCATGTTTTTGTTGAAAGGCTTAATCCTTTAAGAAATGTCAAAGGATTGCTAATGTCAAAATCCATCTACAAACTGTGTTCAATTTATATGTTTTAATGAAAGATGTAGGTAAAACTTAAGGTAACCCAGTTTGGACTTAATTACAATTCTGCTCGACAGTCCCCAGCCTGGGAAAGGTTGACACTTAAGGGTGACACTCCACTGCTGGCAGGAAGGCTTAATTGCTGTGTGGAGGCTTTGCATACTCAGAACAAAGAACTCATTAGACATTCGTCTGTGGCTCAGACAAAGACAATGGAAGGCTTGAACACTCATCCCTACAGGGGAGGGGCAGGATGTTCCATTCTCTGTGAGTAGCCTTCTCATTGAACTTCAAAGGACTAACCATTTGATCACACTTGTGAAGGAAGAAAAAAAAATGGACTTGTGATTTTTGGAGTTAAAATGCTTACCTTGCCTAAGAACTTCCTGACATTTAACTTGGCAGCCAAAATTTTTTAAAAAAGATTTGAAACTTGGTAGAAGTTCTTACCGCCTAAGGAACCAAAGTTATGCAAAAAGACTAATTGCGCAGAAACTATTAATGCTGCAAATGTAATATTGTGTAACCAGGTTCTAGGGGTGATTGCACATATATGTATCGAATTAGGAATTGTTAGGCCAAACCTTTATGATTAAAATTGCTAAAATTCAATAGAAAAACAAAGCCAGGTCTCACTGACTTGGGAATTGGATGTAAATGCAACCCACAAAATATGTAATGTATGTGTCCGATTTTATTAGAGGGCATAAGTATATAAAATGTGTATTTGTGGCAAAGTTAGATTTGGTCCAAATAACTGTTGGAGTTTCCCCAAGTCACATCATAAAATATGACAACTCTTTCTGTCATCCAACCAGCTAAAAGCAAGGCGGAAACTCTGCCTCTTACGAATCATGGCCTTGTGGTGTGGGTTGTAAGTCTGCCCCTACCATAAACTGAGTGATGTCATTTGGCAGGATAAATAAGGGAACCTCACACAACACATAAACACACTGATTCCTGACTTCATCCTGATTTCCGCGCGACGCTCTGTTCCTGAATTCTACATCCTATTCATGATCCAGATTTATTTATCAAGCCAAGGCTACACCATTGCTGAACTCTTTTATAGCTAGGCCCAAATCCTGAAACCATCCCAAACTTAAGGGAAATAATTCTGATCCAGTCTGGCTTGCTACCATTCATGCTTGCCTGCTGAAACTCACCATCCCACTGATCTACAGTGTCCAGTAACCAGAAGGGCCAATCCAATCCAATCCAATCCAATCGAGCCTGAGGTGTCAGTCTAATTAACCAGAACCGCCCAGCTGACCTATCCCGCCAGAAATGCCCTGCTGATGTAGACCCGATCCGGATGACCAGAGTACTTGACGGTCCAAATCTTAAATTAAAGTGGACTGTAAGTATCAACAGGAATCATAGTGAACCACAGCATATATTGCCTTGTCCTATCCCAACCTATAACCTATCCCATCTTTAACTTAAGAACCATAATCTTGTAAGAACCATTCTTGCAAACCTATCCAGAAACAGTGTATTTGACCCGTTTTTCTTAAAAAATCGCATAGTGAAATGTAGGCGGGAATTTGCAATTTTGCAAAAGTTTTACACGTGTGTTTTCCCATTCAAAGTATTTCCAAACTTCCATTCGGATTCAAAGTGTGTACTGTTGCTCATATTATAGGTTATGTTTGTTAGAATCTTTTCAGTCTTGCTCTCATAGGAATTTATATCAATTTAAGGATTTTTGCACACTTGTCATTGTTTCACAAAGCCATTTTCAAATGTCATTTTAAAAAGTGTAAAATTTCCCAAAACGTTTTTCTCTCTTGTTTGGGGAGGGACGATTGCATTGAAACCATGTACACTGATCTTTATTCTTTTTTTAAAAAACTTTTCTTTATTGGCATGGTGAGAGAACAGACAATCAACACACTGTACAGCATAGCAAAAGTGACAGGTATATACATAGTAGTGCAATACATGGGAATGTTAGGCAGATATCGGTGGGGCCATTGCCCAGCTCCAGGCAGCACAGCAGTGGATTAGATTACTTCACCAGGAGGAGGGGAGGACAATAGTTCTAGGTCGTCCTTGTTATTTAAATATGTACAAAATTCTGTCCACACATTCCTGGGGCGGGAGGCCAGCGAGAGGGTATTGATATAGTCCTCCTCGCACGATTGAGTCCAGGTGAGGGTCCTCATCCACATCTCAAACGAGGGGGGGGGGTCGGCGCTTCCAACATTGTAATATGCATTTTTTGGCTATTATGGTGGCGACATTGAGAAACCTAGACCTTTTCCTTAATTCTGGGCTATCCCACATGGCCGAACAGTACAGCTAGGGGTTCTGCAGGGATACGGGGCGCTATAATGTCTGAGTGAGCATCAATTATGGCCTTCCAGTATGGGCCCAGCGCGTCACAGGACCAGAACATGTGTGTATGATCTGCAGCAGGAGAACCGCACTTAGGGCAGGCCTGGGTGTGTGCAAACCGGTCTAGTCTTTGAGGTGTGTAATATAGTCTGTTAAGGAGCTTGTATTGCATACACCTATGCCTGGCATTTAGAGAAGTGGACCAGGTGTGTGTGCACATTTTCCGCCACATTGTGTCCGTGATGGGGAGGCCCAGCTCCTCACTCCAGGTATCTCGCGCCTTGATTGGCACGTCTGTGGGGTCGGCCATCAACAGTTTGTACAGCGCGGACACTATCCCCCTAGCACCAGCCGAGTTGGATATATACTGGATCTGAGGTGAGTCTGGAGGCTCATCTGGGTATAAAGGCCACCAGACGCGGAACGCCGCTCTCAGCCTGTAGTATTGTAGCAGTTCCAATGCAGTACCTAGGTGTCTGCGGAGTGATAAACTTCCCGTCGGGGTAAAAGTCGGTCAGAGCTCGATAGCCTAGATCATGCCAGTGTTTCATCAAAAGCTTATCATGTGTGGGGCTGAGGCCCGGGAACTGCCAGATGGGCAGCCATTTGTAGTACGGGTGGTGATCAGGTATCTGCAAGATATGTTTCCAGGCCCTAACAGTGGCCGCCACGCGTTCTGCCGGGGCGTCGGCATCATATGTATGATGGAGGATTAGGTTGAGGGTGTTAACGCTCTTGCTCGCTAGTTTCTCGAGCTTCACATGCGGGAGGGGTCGGAGAACGTGTACCAGTGTGTGGCGTGTTGGGCCTGCGCAGCTGTCCAATATTTGGAAAAATCGGGGTCGGTGAAGCCCCCGTTACCATAGGGGAGAGTCATGTGTTGCCATTTCTTGCGAACCGCGCCCGAGTGCCACAGAAATTGGGCACACGCAGTGTGCGGATTCTTGAAATATCGTTTTCCGGGCCAGATCGGCACATTTGCAAAGATGTAGAGAAATTTAGGGACCATAATCATTTTGATTAGAGATAGTCTTAGAGAGTGGCAGACTGCGCCATTTCAACATTTGAGCCTCAGCAAGCTGCGCCAGAGCCGCATAACTGTCATCCAACAATGAATCTTCAGTGAGGGACACCTGGACTCCAAGGTACCTGATGCCTCCCGGCGACCATCGAAGGGGGAATTCGCAGGACGGTTGTGCAGTGGAAGGGGTGAGCGGGAAGATTTCGGATTTGGAATAATTTATGGTGAAGCCAGAGAAAGTGCCAATTTTGGTTATGTCTCTTAATATCGGATCTAGGTGGGCAGCCGGGTCTCTAATATATAGGAGCACGTCGTCGGCGTACAGAGAAATGATCTCGGGAGTATTACGGAGACGTATGCCTTTGCGCGTATGTTTGTCCCTTACGTTATCAGCCATGGGCTCTAAGGCGAGCGCAAAGAGTATCAGAGAAAACGGGCAGCCCTGGCGGGTACCTCTGTTGAGAGCAAAAGGGGCCAAGGCCCTGGAATTGACCAGGACTCTGGCAGCGGGGCTTGTGTAGAGGAGTTTGATGTACGACCTCATGCGTGGGCCAATTCCCATTTTGTGGAGCACCGGCCACATGTATTGCCAGGACACCATATCAAATGCCTTCTGGGCATCGAGGGTGACTGCCACAGCCTGTGCGTTGGGGTCAATCCTAGCCAGAACATTGAACAGGCGACGGATATTTGGGCGGTAGACCTGCCAGGCACGAAGTCACTTTGGTCGGGGTGGACTAGGTGGGGCATAATGGGGAGAAATCTATTGGCAATGATCTTGATCTTTATTCTTGAAAGCCTGCTACTTACTTACATCTGTGTAGAATTGCTTCTTTGTGAGTTGAGAAATTTGCAGGGGGAAATCTTAACCTAAGCACTATCTTCCAACAAGCCAAAACTGTTCTTGTCCCTGTGTTTTATATTCTGTGTTGCTATAAGTGAATCCAATTGCCTTATTTCCTTTCTGATGTGTATTGTCACCACATTGGTGATTGCTACCCCATATATTAAAACTTGTGCTTAATTTGAATTTGAAACAAATAATAAATATTACCTTTACCAACCAGCCTGATTCCCGGTCCACTGTGACCTGGGGGTATTTTTAGAAGGGGTGTGATATGAGTGAGATATAACTCAGAATATTGAACCTATAGACACAATAAATACGTATTTCATTTGTGCATTGCATGCTAGGCTGAGACCCAGGTGTATTGCCTGATTGAAATCCTTAACAGATTTGGGGGCTTGTGCCGTGATTTTGAGTTCGAGTTATCACCTATGACAGTCTAACACATCATACTAGCCTGCAGGGTACAGACACCTTGTGTGGTTGGTGTACTGTGCTACACTGTACAAGCACCTCTCAAAATAAATACTCCAAATTCAGGCCTGTTTGTAAAAGTAAATTAACCCTAAAATAATTCATAAAGCAATTGATAGTTCCAAAATGGCGATCCCAGTAGAAATAAATATGGCTAGGGAACACCTCATGCACAAATTGTTTGTCAGGGGTGAGTGGCCAGAACAAAATGAACAGGTCTGGCTGCAGGAAATCAAAGAACAGGTCACTGCCATGGACCTGGATACATGGCAGGACAAGGGCCCATTACACCAAGTTCGTAGTGAACTGTACATGGCCCCAAAAGCGAAAGAGGAGCAGAGTAAAATTGCTAAAATAGCGGCCTACTTATACCTCCACATAGGAGTAATGCAGGAAAAGCATGCTGAGAACATAGTTCTGGCTAAGAATCAAGTAGAAACATTAGAAAGAATCCAGACTGATCTAGACTCTGCAGAGCAAAGGCTACTGAAAAGCCAAGAATCAGAGACAGAATCTAGGCAGTATCTGACAAAATTAAAAGAAGATCTGGCTCTCCTACAGCAGAAGAATGCAGAGCAAGACACAAATTACAGGCACTGAAAGAGGAGTGTCAGGAAAGGGTTGACTCTTTACAACAGAGTCAGCAGAAGCTGGTGCTACAATTAGGTGGATCAGAACCACTCAAGATGGTCCACCTATAGGGCGGCCATCTTAAAACATTTCTCTGTCCATAAAAATCCTCAAGAGGCCCGCAAGGTGGCCTACAATTTCAGTGTGGTGAAGATCAGGTCCCACAAGAATTTATGCAGGAACTCAAACGTACCTTTGCGCAGACCACCAGGAGGGTGCGCACAGATAGTAGGGAGTTCATCAATACCTTTTTCCATGCACTCCCCAAATACATCATGACTCAGCTGGTGAGGGACTTTCACGAGAAGAGGTCACTGGACTGGGTCATAGAACAGGCGACCCGTATTTATGAGGTGCAGAAAGCTGTAGATAGTAAGAACACCAATAAAAAAAAAACAGCCAACAACCCTGCTGCTGCTAAGGTGGCAGAGGTGAAGGTTGCCCCCATTTTAGATCTGGAGATGGGGGGCCTAAAAATATACCTGCACAGAACCCATCCAATCAGGAGTTGATGCAGGCTGGTTATTAAGTACAGTGTAGTCCCCAACCCCTCACAAAGGAATTTCCACACACTGTATTAGTTAAAACACAGTCTTTATATAATTAATGTTCAAGGTTATGTACAATATCATGATAACTCACTTTGTACATGGTTATCTACAATGGCAAATATACAGTTCTACGTGGTACCACTCTTACTATTAGATCTCATTAAAGTGCATCAACTGTACGGTTAAATGTCACACAAATCAGTTTGTAAAGGAAACCAACAATAGATATAAGAGGAAAGCAGTTGGTTAGAACAATAGGCAGAATACTGGCCCTAATACCTAGACACAGCTCTGCGTGGATATCCCCCACCTGGGCAACCTGTAAAGTAAAGATATATCACAAGCCCAGTCCATATATTGTTCACAAGAATCTTTCCAACAGTTCAGCAACCTCAAAGTACCTGGTGTTGTAGAGTTCCTCGTTGGGAAATCGACAGCCCTTCTTGAGTGCACTCCCTTTAAGGCAGGAGCCACGGGTCGTCAAACGTCCGGCGATGAACAGTGTGAACTACGGCGGTGAAGTGGCAGCTTCGTTCCTAGCGGTGCTCGTCGGCGACGGAGCGTAGATGTCCTGCAAGGATGAGGCGTGCGGGGCACCTCGATGTCAATAGTTCAGGACTGCAAAGAGTTTGAAGAACTGTGGGCCAGCAAGGGCGTCGAGTTGTTAGCGTCTCTGTGGTCTTTGGGTGGTGGGAAACCCACCGGCGGATGCTCCACGGCGCGTCGACGGCCTGGCCGTCTCTGGCGGGATAAGGTGGGCGGCAATGCGGACGATCGCGTCTGTGAATCGAAAGTTCTTAGGCAACAGGAGCACGGCGGCTCCGGTCGGCGACGGTGGTGAAAAACAGTGTCCGGGCGCTTCTCCTTGTGATTCTGCGATGGTCCCCCGGTCTCCGGTCGGCAGCCTGTCGTAGGTCTGTCTACCAGGGAGCTTTGGCAAAGATCAGCTGGTGCACAATGGTCCCTCGTAGCTCGGGAAGAGGGCGCTTTACCAGGTCCTCTCTGGGTCAGTCCTTGGAGACACAGCAGCTTTCAGATTGATGAAGAAGGACAACAGCGATTCTCCTCTTCCAGCAGGGCTTCAAGGTTAAGCTTCAACTCCATTTTCTCTTCAGCTTCTGAACACAAATTCTACCAGTGATAGGCCCCCAGATATACTAGTTGATCTCCCATTTATTCTGCTGGGTCACACATAGGCAACCAATCGGTCAGAATAGCATTCATGCAGGCAGGCATCCAATCAGGTGCATAGTGCATTCCAGCCATTCACTTCTCTCCAGACACTCACAACAATGTATGTGTATTGGGACAAGTACCCAGCCATTCAACACTCCACACTGCATTCATGCCAGTTTCGGGCAGGGCTGTCTCAGTCATTGTGTCAAACACCAGATACTAGACATCCACAACACAAAATGCGTATTCGTCACACACTCCATTCACCCAGGTCCAGCCCACAGGGTGTACCCACAACATACAGTCACTGGGAAGGCTCCAGCCAGTCTGGCCGTCACAACACCACCATATATGGAACTTCCACACAACAGACAGTCAGGGGGAAGGGACAGAGTCAGGGCTTCCCAGGACTTTGGGAAAACAAGGTAACAGGCAATAGAAAGCAAGAGGCCACATGGGCCATCTTGTTTCCTATCAGGAATCAACTGATTCCAATGACAGGGCCTGGGTATCCCAAAATGGAGGCTACTCGGAGCACCTGTCAAATTCAGCATGGAGCTGCCACCAGCCCATACCCTGCTCTGTGGGCCACACACAGGTGCCCAAAAACCGACACTAGGGGCACAGGGTTGTACCCCCCACCCATGGGTGCCATAAGGGTATCCCATGGGTCTGTACACCAAACCAAAAGAGAGCTGCACCACCAGGAGTCCCACATGAACTCCTGCACAGAAAACACAACAGAACACATGATAAAAGGCAATAAAGGACAAGGATACTGAGGCCCTGTCCCTCCGATGCATTTCCAGCATCACAGTGGCCCCCCCAGACTGAGGTTAGGGTGCCTAATCTCCCACAAGATAAACACCCTCATCCAGACGGTCAGCATACCTTCTGGAAAGGCCATCTGCATTATCGTGACTCTTCCCTGGTCTATGCTCTATGGTGAAGTCTAGCCCTTGCAGGCTAATGGACCACCTGAGCAGTTTCGGGTTGTCACCCTTCATCTGCATAAGCCACTTCAGGGGCTTATGATGTTTTTGGACCTTGAAGGTAGACCATGTAAGGTAGGGCCTAAAACGCCTAAGGCTCCAAACTATGCTAAAACATTCCTTTTCAACAGTAGCCCACCTAAGTTCTCTACCCTTGAGTTGTCTACTGAGGAATATGATAGGATGTTCTCTCCCTTTGTCATCTAACTGGGACAAGACCGCTCTAATTCCAGTGTCGCAGGCGTCAGTTTGAACAATAAAGGGATTGCTGTAATCGGGCGCACACAACACAGGTGCCCTACACAGACTTTCTTTCAAGCCATCAAAGGCCCTCTGACAGTCTTCAGTCCAATTAACCTTCCTAGGCTGTTTGGGTGAAGTCAGAGCTGTCAGGGGTGCAGCTATGGTTCCATAGTCTGCCATGAAATTGCGATAATACCCAGTGAGGCCCAAAAAGGCTCTCACCTGGGTTTGAGTAGTGGGAGTCTCCCAGTCCTGTACATCCTGTACTTTATTGGGGAGAGGTTGGATTTAACCCCCTCCTACTTCATGACCGAGATATGTGACTTTCCCCTGAGCTATATGGTACTTGGTGGCCTTGATAGTGAGGTTAGCCCTTTTCAAGCCCTGCAACAACTTATCCAGATGTGGCAGATGTTCTTCCCAGGTGGAACTGTAGACAGCAATGTCGTCTAAGCAGGCCACACAAAAGGCCTCGAGCCCACTGTGCGCATGATTGACCAATCTCTGGAAGGTGGCAGGGGCATTCTTCAACCCAAAAGCATGACCCTAAACTGGTAGAGTCCCTCTGGTGTTGAGAACGCCGTCTTATCCTTGGCATGGTCTGTCAGAGCTATTTGCCAATAGCCTGAGGTAAGGTCAAAGGTGCTCACAAATTTGGCAGGACCTAGGGTGCCCACGAGCACATCAGCCCTGGGCAATGGGTGCGCGTCAGTTTTGGTGATGGCATTGACTCCTCGGTAGTCCACACAGAACCTCCAATCCTTGGTACCTGCCTGGGAACTTGCCTTGGGGACAAGGACCACGGGACTGGACCAGGGACTGGTTGAGGGTTCAATAACACCCAGATACAACATCTTGGCGACCCATGCCTGGATGTGGTTCTCAACGGTATCTGACATACGGTAGCACCTGCATTTGACAGGCACACTGTCACCAGTGTCAATTTCATGCCTACACCACGCTGTAAGGCCTGGTGTCAGTGAAAACAGAGGGGCATACTGCCGGAGCAAAGCCCTGCAGGCCTTCTGCTGCTTTGTCGTCAGATCTGGAGAGAGATGTAATCCCTCCACTGAGCCATCCCGAGGGTTGCTGTGCAGAAAATCAGGAAGGGGCTCGCTCTCATCCTCTTCTTGCTCTAAAGCTAGCAAGAAACATGAGACTTCTGCTCGCCTGTGGAAAGGCTTGAGCCTGTTAACATGGAATACCTGAGGGGTTACCCCCGGGCCTCCCATGTCAACCAGATAATTGACTTCGCCCATCTTGGAGATGATCCTGAAGGGCCCAGTCCACTTGTCTGCCAAAGCTCTAGGCTTGGTAGGCTCCATCACAAGGATTTCCTGTCCCGGAGTCCAATCCAATTGCGAAGCTTTAAGGTCATGCCAGTACTTATTCAATTCCTGGCTGGCCTTGAGATTTGCTGTTGCCTGATCCATCATCTGTGTCATCCTCCGTCTGAGGCCTAACACATAGCCCCCCACTTGCTCGGCGGGACCTGGAGGGATGGCCCCCAAACTTTCTCTGATCAAGGCAAGGGGCCCCCTCACGGGATGTCAAAAGAGTAACTCAAAGGGGCTGAAACCAACATCCTCTTGAAGTAACTCTCTGTAAGCGAACAGCAGGCATGGCAGGAGGAGATCCCATTTCCTCCTTAGGGGCTCTTCCAAAGCGCCTAGCATGCCCTTGAGAGTTTTGTTAAATCTCTCAACCAGACCATTGGTCTGGGGATGGTAAGAGGTGGAGAACTTGTAGGTTACTCCGCACTCTTTCCAAAGGGTCTTCATGTAACTAGACATGAAGTTGGATCCTCTGTCAGAGACAAGCTCCTTCGGGAATCCAACACGGGTGAAAATACCCAGGAGAGCCCTGGCAACCACCTTGGCATTAACAGTCCGAAGGGGTATAGCCTCAGGGTACCTGGTAGCATGATCAACCAAGACCAGGATGAACCAATGTCCACCTGAAGTGGGAGGGTCAAGGGGACCGACAATGTCGATGCCCACCCTCTCAAACAGTATGCCAACCACTGGCAATGGCTGCAGTGGGGCAATGACACTGCCTCCAGTCTTGCCAGACAACTGACAAGTTGGACAAGTCCTGCAGTGGGACTCCACTTCCACTCCCATCCGGGGTCAGTAGAAATGGGCAGAGAGCCTCTGCTTAGTCTTCTTGGTACCAAGATGACCAGCTAAGGTCACCTCATGTGCCAACTGCAGCAGGAAGGGCCTGTAAACCTGGGGTACCCACAACCTCTTGAGGGCACCAGGTTCAGGCTTAGTGAGCTCACTAACAAGGAGCTCACCCTCCCAATAGATCCAGACTGTCCTAAGCACTTCTCCCTGTGCCTGGGACAGGGCCTGTTTCCTCAGGCCTTCGAGAGAGTGGCACTCTCTCTGTCCCTTACAGAAGTCTGCCCGTGAGGGTCCCCCTTCAGCCAACAGGCATTGAAGGTCGGGGTGGTCCTCCAGGTTGAGAACCTCTCCCAAAGGAGGGTCTTCTGCCTCTTCTCCCTCAGGAGTTGAGTTTGGGTTTTCCACTGGACCCAGCCCGTCCAGAGCATGGATCCCAATGGGTGCTGTAGGAACAGCACAAAGAGAAGGGCCCCCTCTTCACAGAGGTGGCCTTCTTGGTCTTCCGTCTTCTTGCCTTAGGCCTTGCCTTTGGCTCGGGTACCTGACTCACAGCCAGACCCTGTGTCACCTGTGACCTAGTGACTGCAGCAGCAGCCATGGGTAGACCGTCCGAGATCAACCCCAACTCTACTAGATTGTTCCCTAACAGAATGTTAGCAGGGACATTGTCCTGAACCAGGACAGGAAGCTTTGCTGTCTTGTCTCCAATCATGATTGGGACTAAGACTACAGGTGATAATTTGGGAGGCCCACCAGCTAACCTGGTGGTTCTCAGAGGAGCACCTAAATAGTCCTCTGGGCTTGAGCAGGGTCCTGTCCACCACTGTCATGCTTGCCCCATTGTCTCTGAAGCCAGTAGAAGGCTGGCCATTCAAGAGGACACTTCTCAAAAACCTACGAGTGTTCTGTGGGATAGTCGCCAGTACTTCCGCGTACTGGTCCCAGGCCCCAAGTGACACTAAGGAAATCACTACAGGAGCAGTCTAGGGCTGATCACCAAAGGTGATCCCTGTAGAGGAGGGGAGGACAGTGGCCTCCACCTCAGACATGGGGTAAGGGTAGCTCAGGCTGACAGCCTGGACTCCAAGTGCCTTACCTTTACACTTGGAGTCACCCCTCTTGTGATCCAGAGCCCCACAGTCCCAACAAGTGCCAGGAATGCGGGGTACAGTACTGGAACCACTGGGAGCCTTCGTTGCAGCAGGTGGACCACTACTCTTATTCCCACCCACAGATGACTTATCCCCACTAGATTTTTGGGTCTTAGGAGAGGAAGGTTTTGGTTTACTCGACTGTGATTGCTTCTGGGACTCCTCAGCTTTCTGAGAAGTCCCCTTTTCTCTGTCCTTGTCCTTCCCACTGGAGTCCTTAGGGGACACCCAGTGGGAGACCCACTTGTAAGCCAACCTAGCCAGCTTAAAGGGATACAACATGTTCTGGTCAGCAACATACTGACGCAGCTCTGGTGAACAGGCTTCAGAAAAACGCTCAAAAAACAACAGGTGGGACAATTCAACAAACGTTTTCACTTTGTAACCATCAATCCACCCCATTATGTTCATGTTCGCAGCACTCACCCAGTCAACCCAAGACACATTCTCTCTTTTCTTAAATTCCCTGAACCTTTTAAGGTATTGGATAGGCGTCTTGCCAAACTTGGCAATCAAAGCAGACTTCATGCACTCATACTGACCCCTTTCTTCCACACTCAGTTTCAGAATACAGTCATATCCAGTCTGAGACACTCTGCTTAACAAACACTTAGCCCAATCTCTCTTATTTACATCATGAATTGCACAAGCCATTTCAAACGCTTCAATCCATTGGAGGATATCTGAACCCTCCCCAAACAAACCAACCAAATCTTTTATAAACCTGGTGGCTTGGGACCTGCCACTCTCAACTGGTTTAGCTGAATGAAGTCTCCACTCTAGCTTTCTCTAGCTGGATTCTCTGGTGCTCAGTGTCCCTATCTTTGAGTATCACTTGCTGTGCCAACTCCTCTTTCTTCAACTCAGCTTCTGTTTACAACTTTTTGTATTGAAAGGGAAAGGCTAACTGTTCCCGTTGTAGCTCCAATTTTAAAAGTTCAAGCTTCAGGGCTTCCCCTGAAGAGCAGTGCCGGGGTTTGGAACAGAGGCAGCAGGAATGGTGACATTCCCAGAATCAGATTCAGCAACAATCCCAGGGGCAGAGTCCCCATCGGTTGCACCCTCCCTTCAAGAGTTTCACCATCAGTCTGTTAGTACACCAGGGCAGCTATCAGCTCAGCCCTAGACTTATCCACATAGTCTAACTCCCTGGCTTAACATGCACTCTGGAGAGCCTCTAAGCTCATCCTAGCCATTTGCAATAGACTCCATTCCTTGTAATGCAGTTATCTTGTACACATCTAAACCTCAATTTAACAAAGTGCAGATATTTTTTAAGTGGCACAGTTATACACTGATTCTTAAAACCATACGCATCCCGCCGCTGCCACCAGTGTAAAGACTGGAGGGGGGCGTCTGTACTTCTGCTCTCTATATGGTAGAGGAGAGGCACAGAGGACCCCAGCCAAGATTCCCTATTATTGGTACCTGGTCGAGCAATCGAGGCCTAGCTTCTCATGAGGTGATGCAGGCTGGTTCTTAAGTACAGTGTAGTCCCCAAGCCCCCACAAAGGAATGTCCACACACTGTATTAGTTAAAACACAGTATTTATATAATTAATATTCAAGGTTATGTACACTATCACAATAACTCACTTTGTACTCAGAAAATCTACAATGGCAAATATATACAGTTCTAAAGTGGTACCACAATTATTATCAGATCTCATAAAAGTGCATCAACTATACTCTGATCAAATGTCCTACAGATCACTTAATAAAGGCAACCAACAATAGACATAGGAGGAAAGCAGTTGGTTAGAACAAATGGCAGAATACTGGCCCCTACCACTAGACACAGTTCTGTGTGGAGATCCCCCCAACTGGGCAACCTGTAAAGTAAAGATATATCACATGCCCGGCCAATATATTGTCCTAGAAGTCTTATTTCCTTCTAAAGTATTTCTACAACCCCAATGTACCTGGAATAGCAGAGTTTGTTGTCGACAGATCCTTCTTGAGCGGCTCCCTTTAAGGCAGGAGCCATGGATCGTTGAGATCCCACGAGGAAAAAGGGTTGACCGACGCCAGTGAGGTGACAGCTTTGTTCCTAGAGTTGCTCGTCGATGACAGAGCATTGGCGTCCTGCAAGAAAGAGGCGTGCGGGGCACTTCGGTGACAATAGTTCAGGACCGCAAAGAGATTGTGAAGAACTGTGGCCCAGCAAGGGCGTCGAGTCATCCGGTGTCTCTATGGTCGACAGGTGGCGGTAAACCCACCGGTGGATGCTCCTCTGCGCGTCGGCAGCCTCGACTTTCTCCGGCGGGACAGAGCGGTCAGCGATGCAAGCGAGAGCGTCCTTGGATCAAATGTTACTTAGGCAAAGGGAGCATGACGGCTCCGGTCGGCGACAGCAGTTGTCGACGGCTCCGGTCGGCGACGACAGTTGTCGACGGTGATGGCCAACAGTGTCCGGGCGCTTCTCCATGTGACACCAAACCAAAAGAGAGAGCTGCACCGCCAGGAGTCCCACATGAACTCCTTATTTATTTATTTTAATTTTTTGGATTTGTAGAGCGCACTACAGCCCACGGGCATCGAGGCGCTTTAAAGAAACTTAACGAGGCTTGCTCGAGGGTTACAATAAGCGGCCCAAGAAGGAATGCTTAGAAACAGTTTGTTAAGTTACAGTTGTTCACAGGATTCTTATACATAGTAACATATGCAGTACAATTAGGATTCTTATAGATAGTAGCATAAGCAGTACAAAGCTCATGGGGATACACTCTTTAGATAAAGAGCCTGGTTTTTAGGGCCTTGTGGAAGGCTTGGTGAGAGTCGATGGATCTGATCTGTGCTCGAGGGATGCTGCCATTGTTGGGAAGCTAGTGCCTCCTGCACGCACACTGCGTGTGTGTGGAACTGTGATGCGGTTGGCATAGGCCGAACTTAGAGGTCTGGACGCTGTTTTTTTGGTGATCCTTTGTGCTAGATTTGCAGGTGCCTGATCGTGAAGACATTTGTGAGTTAGGGCCAGGGTTTTGAAGACAACCCTTTCCTTGATGGGTAGCCAGTGTACCTGCCTCCTGACCGCAGAGATGTGCTCCCTCCGTGAGATCCCTGTTGCGGCCCTTAAGGCATTATTTTGGGCAATCTGGAGTTTGGTCAGGTTTTTTTGGGAGGTTCCGATGAAGAGGGCATTGCAATAGTCTAATCTGGATCCGATGATGGCTCTGGCTATGGTGATGCAGTTATCTGGGATAAGAAAGGCCTAACGGCATTGATCAGTTTGGAGTGGTATGCTGCAGAGGAGGCGATGGCATTGACTTGCCTGTCCATGGTGAGGCTGGGTTTGAGGTACACGCCCAAGGTCTTGATCGTTTGAGAGACTGTGATAGGGGTGTTGTCAATGGTGAAGGAGTGGTACTTTTTGTCAAGTTTGCCCAGTGTGGAGGGAGACCCGACCAGTAAAAATTCATTTTTTTTCACTATTTAGACAGAGCCAATTGTCTGCCATCCAGGATTGAATGGTGGAGTAAATAGAGTTCAAGGTGTTCATGTCAGTAGGATAGACACCAGAGAGAGGGATGAGTACCTGGGTATCATCTGCGTAGTTGGTATATGAGATGCCCAGTGAGTCCAGTATCCTGAACAGAGGTCCCATGAAGAGGTTATACAATGTAGGGGCTATGCAAGAGCCCTGTGGGACCCCACATTTTTGATAGGGTTGGGTGTGGCATTAGCAGAGTCTGAAAACACTTTCATAACTCTCTCCTGAAGGAACAAGGTTATCCAGGCACATGCTTTTGGGGAGAAGTGGGCTGAGGTGGAGAGATGGTGACATAGTGTTTTATGCTCCACCCAACCAAAGGCCGCAGAGATGTCTAGGAGCAGGAGGAGTGCCGGTTTGCCTATGTATCTTAGGTCATCTATTTGATTTTTTAGGTTAAGTAGTGCCGTCTCAGTACCATGACGAGGGCGAAAGCCAGACTGGCGTAAACCAAGAAGGTGGTTATCCTCAATACATTTTTGAACCTGAAGGTAAGCTGCCTTGTCCAAAATCTTTAGAAGGAAAAGGACCATTGTGATGGGTCTGTAGTTCCCTGGGAGTAAAGGGTCGAGAGAGGGTTTTTTTTAGGAGTGGTCGCACCATGCTTCTTTTGGGGAAGTTGGTACATGTGACGATTGGAAGGACGAGTTGATGAAGGCTGTGATGAAGGGAGCCAGGGCTGGTGCACAGTCTTTGATGATGTGAGCAGGGCAGGCGTCACCCTTGCAGTTGGAAGGCTTAATAGATTTTATGAGGGCAATGACGTCAGATTTACTCATGTCCAAGAATTCAAATTTAGGTACCTGGCTTGGTGTGTCAGTTGGTGGTGCCGCTGAGCAGGCTAGTAGAGTAGATAGGGCTTTTTGGTGGGCTAGGATTTTGGTGTGTAGTGAGTCGATTTTGTGCAGCATGGCTGCTTGAATTTGGTTGCACCAGGTCTCGTCCTTGGTGAGGATGGATGGTGGAGCTGAGGGCGAATCCAGTTCCCTGAATATAGCAAAGATTTCCTTAGTACCCGAGTTGGCGTTACTGATTCTCGTGTTGTAGGATTCCGCCTTAGCATGTGTGATAGCTGCTTTATATTCTCTAGCGATGGACTTAAAGGCCGTTTTGTTGGAGTCGGTAGGGTACTTTTTCCAAGTGGCCAGTGACATTCTCTTTTTAGAGCGAAGATCAGAGAGTTCTTGGTAGAACCAGGCATTAGAGTGCTTAGTTTTCTTTGCTTTTTTGGCGGTGAGGGGGGCGATGGCATCTACTGCTGTAGTTATGATTTGGCAAAACGTGTTGGCTAAGAGGATAGGATCATTGGGGAAAGGTGGTTGCATAGCTGGGATAAGCAAGTGGCGTCGGAGATTGTCTTTGGTTAGCTTTTTGGAGCTCCTTGAGAGCACGGCTGGCAGAAGGATGGTAGGTTTAGCAGTTCCTGAGGAGGTGTCGATGTGAAAGTTAATACAAAAATGGCCTGACCAAGGGATAGGGGAGATGGTGGGGTGGAGAATGGGGCAGTAATGTTGTGTCACCCAATCTAAGGTACGTCCTTTGATGTGGGTGGGCTTGGTGATGGCTTGGGCAAACCCTAGTGTGGTTAGTGCCTTTTGTAGGGAGTAGGCGTTGGTATCATTGGTGTCGTTGAGCCCCAAGTTGAGGTCACCCAACAGTACTGCTTTGGTGGTTTTTTTCAAGTTGTCTGGGAGAGAGTGGATGAGGGCTTCTTGGAAGTCAATTGAAGGGCCTGGGGGGGCGATACACAAGATGGAATGCAATGGTGGAGTTAGGTGAGATTTTGAGTTTGATGGGTAGGTATTCTGAGTTTAGACCTAATTCAGCCGGAGTTCTTCTGATGTCAAGAGTGTCCTTTGCTATAATAGAGAGATAGGCATAATAATAGGGTCCTGAGGGCCCAACATAGCATCAGGGGCATCAAGGCACAACATGGCATCAGAGGCATCAATGCATAGCATGGCATCAGAGGCATCAATGCATAGCATAGCATCAAGGGCATCAAGGCCCAACATAACATGAGGGGCATCAAGGCCCAACATAGCATCAAGGGCATCAAGGCCCAACACGGCATCAATGCATAGCATAGCATCAGGGGCATCAATGCATAGCATCAGGGGCATCAAGGCCCAACATAGCACCAGGGGCATCAAGGCCCAACATAGCACCAGGGGCATCAAGGCCCAACATGGCACCAGGGGCATCAAGGCCCAACATGGCATCAGGGGCATCAAGGCCCAACATGGCATCAGGGCCCAACATGGCATAAGCGCAAAACAAAACATCAGGGGCATCAAGGTCCAGTATGGCATCTGCTGCACGTGTGGAACCTTGAGAGTCTGTGGGTGGGCGCATATGGGTAGTTTGTGTGCGAAGCAGCGCTTTTCCATGCGACTGGGCGTTTGTAGCCCTACACCCCCTAGCCTTATGGGGCGCATCAGTATTATAGATGGGGAGGTTTGTGCACGGCTTACGAGAGCGCTCTGATGATATGGGTGATAAGGATATCAGAGCCTCTCGTAAGGCAAGGCTACTCATGTGGGTGTGGCCCGCTTGGATGGCAACCGTGTTGCACCCGGCAGCCAGGGGTAGGCTAGAAATGAACCTGCCAATGCGCAAGGAGGGGCGTCGGTGTGCAGAGCGGCACAGTATATACCTTATGCCAATGCGGGCGTTCCGAACGGAGACGCTGGGCTGGTATGTGCATTGCATTAGATTCTTGGTGCGTAGACAGAGATACTCGTTACGTCGGGAAACGCTGTGTCTGAGAGCGCTGGGGTCGGAGCATTTCCAGGATGCATTGAGACCCTTACCTTCCATTCTGGTTTGGCATTCTGCGACCGGCAGAGCTGAGCAGCGGAGAGCTGCAGAGAGGGACCTCAGCCTTTGCTCCAGGCCTTCGCTGCACGGCTTCGCCTGCCGGCGCACCTCCCCTCCATTTAAAGCAGGAGGGAAGGACCGGGCAGGCTGCAGGGCCCAATCAGGGCAGTGTTGATCTCTGGTCACCGGGGCAACCACGGCGGTGGGCATTTTATGATTCCTACGTTCCTCATGGGTTTCACGGAGCGCGGCAGACTTCTTGCAACAATGGAGTGTTGCGCGCTCCTTCACAGCTGATGGTGTTAACAGCTGATTCTCCGCTCGCAGCGGAGCTGCAGAGAGGGACCTCAGCCTTTGCTCCAGGCCTTCGCTGCACGGCCTCTGCACGGAAAACACGACAACACACGATAAAAGGCAGTAAAGGACAGAGAGGCCCTGTCCGTCCAATGCATTTCCAACATCACAATTCAGGGAATATTGTAAATTGTCACTAAATGCATGCGTCTGTCCCACTGCTGAAATCCAATGGGAACAGTAGTGGGAACATTTTCATAACTGGGTTATGTTCTGTTTTCTAGTATTGGCACTAAAGTATACCTAATCACCAACGAGGACCTCCTCGGAGACCCGGGAAGAAGAACCAAAGAGATACGGAGTGTCGCTCCAAACTGGAAAAGAAAGCATGAGAGAAGACAGGGGTATCGTTCCTATTCCAACCAAAGCCGGCGAGGAGAGCCTGTCGCATAAATCGCTGACGGGAGAAGAAACCGGTGTTCTTCACATGGACAGAAAGAAAAATTCCACGTGCCTGACTTCCCCACGACTGAAAGTCCAGCCTAAATTGGGAGGGGGGGGCTTATGTGGGATATTTTGACCCATTCCGATGTGCCCCACTGCACCACTTTACAAATGGGGAAAGAAACAGCCAAAAATGGATGTGCTAACCCCTGTGCGTGCAAAAATCTGCAAAACTGCGTCTGGGTCACAATCACAAAAGGCTGCACACCCCTGCCACACACCGTCAAAGTCGGGGTGAAAACAGAATTTTCACTGCAGGAGAATACCAGTGGGCTCTGTCACATTTAACATGTAGCAAGGCTGCAGAATTGGGCAAAAAAACGAATATGCCTTTTAAAAAGCAGTTTGCAACCTTCAAAGTGCTGTTTTGGCACTAGATTTATTCATTTTCCAGTGAATCATTGATATTAAAAGGATTACATACCATCCAGGTGGCTCAGAGGAGCCGGGCCTCATTGACAGCAGCTAAAAATGTATCTCATGAAAAACAAGCCCAACAACATTTTTGTTTTCAGTTCCAAGGGAAAAATAAAGGACCCAGTGATGTGCTTTTTCAGGAAGGAAGTGCAAAAAAGTGCCTGTTTAAAAGCATGTTTTTGTTGAAAGGCCTAATTCTTTAAATGTCAAAATCCATCTGTAAACTGTGTTCATTTATATGTTTTAAATGAAAGATGTAGGTAACTTAAAGTCAAAACCCAGTCTTGAGTTAATTAAAATATTTAATTCTGGGCTGACAGCCTCAAGCCTGGGAATGGTTGACACCTCACTGCTAGCAGTAAGGCTTAATTGCTGCTGGAAGGTTCTTGCATACTCAGAACAATGAACTCATTAGACATTTATCTGTGGCCCAGCCAGAGACAATGGCATGATAAAAAACTTATCCCTCCAGGGGAGGGGCAGGAAACTTCCCTCTGGACCCCACCCTGATCAAAGGAACTTGACAGCTGTTGCCAGTGGAAAGAAGTAAATAAACTGCTGAAGGGCATTTGTTGTTTAAAATGCCTATTTGTAATTAAGCTTTGAAAACCTTTATCTTTGCCATATGAAGGAGGACAAATCTAAAAATTGGTAGTTGTAAATCTAATTTTACGTTTTTTCTGTGAAGACGTGATTGAACCCTGTTCTACATAAGAAACAAAAGTTATGCAAAAAGAATAATTGTGCCAAGACTATTGATGCTGTAAATATAACATTGTATACCCGTGTTCTAGGGGTGATTGCACAGATATGTACTGAATTAGGAATTGTTAGGTCAAACTGTTATGATTAAAATTGACAAAATTCCACAGAACGACAAAGACAGCTCTCACTGAGATGGGAGTTGGACATAAGGGTAACCAACAAAATATGTAATCTATGTGTCCGATTTTACTATGGGCATAAGTATAGAAATGTGTATTTGTGGGAAAGTTAAATTGTGGTTCAAATCACTGTGGGAGTTCCCAAGTCACATCATAATATGACAGCTCTTTCTGGCTTCCAACCAGAAAAAGGCAAGTGCCTTTGACCTATCACAGCCGTGTGGGTGTGAATTTTAATTCTGCCCCTACCATAAACTGAGTGATGTCACTTGGCAGGATAAATATGGGAACTTCACCACACACAGACACACACTGACTCCTGACTTCATCCTGATTTTCGCGTGAAGCCCTGTTCCAGAATTCTTCATCTTGTCCTGATTCCAGATTTCTTTGACAAGCCATGGCCTCAGCATTTGCTGAACTCTTTTCAACTAGGCCCAAATCATGAACCATCCCAAACTTCAGGGAAATCATTCTGATCCAGTTTGGCTTGCTACCATTCGTGCTTGCCTGCTGAAACTCGCCACCCTGCCAATATACAGTGTCCAGTGACCATAAGGGCCAATCGAATCCAATCCAATCCAATCCGAGGTGCAGTCCAATTGACTAGAACCGCCCAGCTGACCATCCCGCCAGAAGTGCCCTGCTGCCCGCAGACCCGATCCGTGATGACCAGAACCTGAAGGTCCAATATAAATTTACAGTGGACTGTAAGTATAAACAGGAATCATAGCGACCCATAATATATTTGCCTTGTCCTATCCCGATCTATAACCTATCCCATCTTTAACTGAAGAACCTCCAATAGTATCAGAACAATTCTTGCAATCCTGTTTGTAATCCCTAGTGTTAGCACTGACTTTCTCTCATTTGTTTTACAAGACCATAATCCATTAGTGATTTGGTTTGAATAAAGTAATTCCCATAATGAAAAACAGAGTATCCGCCACGTGAAGGGTTACAATTGGCTGTGCGTCACTGTGGAGATTCCTGGGTGGCATTCTCTGTTTCTTAGCATAAATATAGTTTAAATAAAACCAATCTGTAATTTTAAAAACAAATTTCTGTTCTATTTTTTTTCAAAAACGCCTCTCATTCAAACTTGCATAACTGCTTCAATTTTAAAGCTAGAGACTTAATTTCAACTCTCACTTAAACCTAAGACCTGTAGCTACATCCACAACTATGAAGCGCATTGCGAAACAGTGTATTTGACCCGTTTTTATAATAAAATCGCATAGTGAAATTCAGGCGTGAATTCGCAATTTTGAAAAGTTTTACACGTGTCTTTTCCCATTCAAAGTGTTTCTTAACTTCCATTCTGATTTAAAGTGTGTTCTGTTGCTCATCTTGTAGCTTATGTTTGTTAGAACCTGTTTAGTATTGCCCCCATAGGGATTTAAATCAATTTAAGAATTTTTGCACACTTTTCATTGTTTCACAAAGCCATTTTCAACTGTCATTTTAAAAAGTGTAAATTTCCCAAATACGTTTTTCTCTCTTGTTTGGGGAGGGAAGATTATATCCAAACACTGTGCTCTGTTCTTTTATTCCATGCTTACTTACATCTGTGTAGAACTGCTCGTGTGTGAATTAAGAACTTTGCAGGGGGAAATCTTAACCTAAGCACTATCTTTTCACAAGCCAAATCTGTTCTTTTTCCTGTGTTTTATCTTCTGTAGTGCTATAAGTGAATTCAATTGCCTTGCTTACTTTCTGATTGTATTGTCACCACATTGGTGATTGCTTTGAATGTTGAATAAATAAATAATATCTTCACCAACCAGCCTGATTCCTGATCCAGTGTGACCTGGGGGTATTTTGTGAAGGGTGTGATATGAGTGGTATATCACTCAGAATATTGAACCTATGGACACAGTAAATAAGTATTTCATTTGCGCACTACATACTAGGCTGAGACCAGGGTGTATTGCCTAACTGAAAACCTTAACAATTGTTTCCAGTTTCTTCAAGAAACCTCTAGGGATGTCATACGGGACATTTGCTTAGTAGTGTAGGAATCTAGGGAGCACCACCATCTTTAGTAATGCAGCTCTGCCCAACAGTGATAGAGGTAGTTTAGCCCAGAAATCCGTAGACTTCATCATAGCGGCTGGCTTCTGTGTGTTTTATATGTTTTCCGTCTTGGTGTCCTGGTAGATACTGATTCCCAGATATTTCAATGTTTCCACCTCCCACTTCACTGACAGCACCGGTAATGTTCCCAGCGTCTTTCCAGTTTTACACGTCAAAGGGAACAAGCATGGTACGCTGGTCTCTGGGTTTTGTAAGTAAATGAGCATGTCATCAGCATACAGGGAAATTAAATTCCACCTGTCTTGTACCTCTATGCCAGTCTCCTGGTATTCCTTCCGGCGATACACTGCTAAGGGTTCTAGGGCCAATATAAATAACATTGGGGACCATGGGTATGTCGGTCTTGTGCCTTTTTCCAACACCTATGGTTCAGAAATCTGGTTGCCTGTCTTAACTCTAGCCACAGGCTTACTGTACAGCAGGTGCACCCATTTCATGTATGTGGGCCCTAAGCTGAAGCTATTCAATGTAGCTAACAGCCATGGCCATCTGACCGAGTCAAATGCCTTGACTGCATCTAATGAGGCTATTGCGTATAGGTTTGTGCTATCCTTGGTGTGGTCTAGAATGTGGTGCAACCTCTGCAGGTTCCCTGTATTATTCCTATCTGGGACGTATCCCGCTTTATCTGGGTGTATGAGCTTTGCTATTACATTTTTGAGCCTACTGGCCAGTTATGCTGCAAGTATTTTCCCATCTTGGTTTAGCAGTGACAGGGGCCTGTATGAACCCCAATCTATATCGAGTTTATTAGGTTTTAGAAGCGGTATAATAAGGGATTCTCTCAGCGACAGTGGGAGTGTTTCCGTGTTGAATGCTTCATTCAGCATTGTTAACAGTGGGGGCATGATATTTGCTATGTAATCTTTTAAAATTCACTGGGCAGCCCATCTGTCCCGGGCGTCTTATCTGCTGGTAACCCTCTGATGGTAAATTCTAGCTCTTCTAATGCTATGGGGACTTCTAACTGTGCCGCAGCTTCTTTGTCTAACTGTGGACGATGTGCGCCAGGGCTTCTTCTGTCATGGGGCTGTCACAGCTGTGTCTGCATAGAACTCTTTGTAGTATTTGAGAAAACAATTATTTATCCGTTCTTGTGACACAAACGCTGCCCCGTCTTTATCTTTAACTGACCGTACCAACTCGCGTTTGGATTCACTTTTATATAGGCAAGCCAACTGACATCCTGGTTTGATTCTGTCTGCATGTTATTTTTCTATGCATTTAGTGTAGCTCAGGTTGCTTAACCTATCCCAGTGTTTCAAGCATTCGTGTTTCAGGCGATTAACCTCACAGGCTTCCTCCCGTGGTTGTCCCCCTGCGTGGTCTATTTCTTCAATTGCAGCTTCCGCATCAACTATGTCTTTTACTATTGTGGCTTATATACCCCTGCCTTAGCTATTGCTATTCCTCTAATTACCACTTTAAAGGCTTCCCACAGTATATCTGCAGACACTACACTACCAGTATTTTGTTCCAAGTAGTCTTTGATTCCCTCTTTAAGGTGTTCCCGAAACACCTCGTCTTTCAAAGCCTCGCTTCTGAGCTTCCAGGTTGGGATGCCTGCCCTAAGTGGGAAAACGGGCCATGATATTATTAGCGGTGAGTGGTCCGACAGCAGTGGTGCTTTATATTCCGCTGTGGTGAATTTGCTTAAGGTTTCAACGCCTGAAAAAAGGTAATCTAGTCTGGTATTGAAGTTTGTTGGGGCAGTGTAGTGGGAGTATCCCGGAAGTCGCAGGTGGCAGTCTCTCAAAATTTCTGCCAAGTTAAACTCTTGCAACAGGGTATTTAGGGCTTTATCCGCAAGGGTCACGTGTGTGAATTTGTTGTCTGACCTGTCCAGTTTGGGATCTAGTACACAATTAAAATCCCCTCCTCACACTAATGTGAAGTTTCTTTTTTTTTTTTAACTTTTATTTTTGTTGGCAGAGGCAAATGACATACACATGCAACAGAGCAGCTATGAGATGACAGTCTGAACAATCAACAGAATGCAATGGCACATTTGAACAGTGAAACATAGTCATGTGGAGAATGAAGCACTACAGAGCATACAGCGTCGAGGCACATAATAACAATAATTACTGTGAATTGTCTACTGAGGAGTGGGCGTCAAGACCATTAAGATAACTGTTAAAGGCAGTCCAAATATTTTTAGGCCGGGATCGGGCCTGGAGGGTACTGATGTATTCCTCTTCACAGTTCCGTGACCACGTCAATAAGTTTAGCCATTTCCGGAAGGTAGGAGGAGCGGAGCTCTTCCAGCTCTGTAGAACACACGTTTTGGCAATTATACAGCACACATTTAAGAGTTTAGCTGCCCCCCTGGCCTCCTCATCCCCCCATACCCCAAATAGCACACCCAGCGGGTCAGGCTCAATAGCAGTATCGCAAATTTCTGACAAAGTTTTCAGGATCTCATCCCAAAATGGGGTTAGCCGCGGGCAGTCCCAGAACATGTGTAGATGGCCCGCATCCTCCGCACCACAGCGAGGGCAGAGCCGTGGGCTAGAGCGGGCGAACCTGGAGAGCCTGCGCGGGGTGTAATATAGCCTGTTCAGTAGTTTGTACTGTATAGTGCGGTATCTAAAATTCAGGGAGACCCTATTCGTGTGAGAGCACATTTTCCCCCACAGATGGTCCGTAAATTCCACCCCCAGTTCGGAACCCCAGCCGTCCCGCGCCCTAGAGAGCTGCAGCGTGTCAGTCGTGAGAAGACGTTTGTATAATGATGATACCACCCCACGGGCCCCACCCGAGTTGGCAATGTAGGAGATCCCAGTGGAGTCGGGGGTTTGTTGGGAAACTCAGGCCATGCGTCACGGAATGCAGCGCGGAGTCTGTAGTATTGTATCTGTGGTGTTATGAATAGCCCATCCGGGTAGAAGTCAGTTAAGGCTAGGTATCCCAGAGTCTGCCAGTGTTGTGCCAGGGCTGTGTCGTTCGTGGGTTCCAACCCAGGGAATTGCCAGGAAGGGAGCCATTTGTAGTATGGGCGTTCCTCACTGCCTGCAGCAAATATCCGCTTCCAGGCCAATAAGGTGGTTCGGACTGTATCTATGGGTGAGTCTGACTCATATCATGGGTGTAAGATTAGGGTCATTATATTGGTGCCAGAGGCAGCAAGGGTTTCAAGCTTCACATGTGGGTGAGGGGGGGGGGCAGGGTACCAGTAGGTGGCAAACTGTGCCTGCGCTGCGGTCCAGTACCGCGTCAGACCAGGAGCAGTGAACCCGCCTTTATCATAAGGAAGAGTCATGGCAATCAATTTTTTGCGTGCTGCTCCAGAGTGCCACAGGAACTGCGCGCACAGCTTGTGTAGGTCCGCGAAGTACTTCTTGCCGGGACATATGGGGACATTCGTGAATGTGAACAACAGTTTGGGGAGCAATATCATTTTGACCAGTGATAAGCTCCCCGCCAATGACAACGGGAGAGAGCGCCAGCGCGCTATCTTGGTCTCCACCAATACTGCCGTGGCCAGGTAATTGTTAGCTAAAAGAGCTTCCTTGATCAGAGACACCTAAATTCCCAGATTTTTAATCCCGTCAGGGGACCAGCGGAGTGGGTACTCCGTGGCAGATTGGGTCGTGGAGCTCGTGAGGGGGAAGAGTTCGGATTTGGTGTAATAGATGGTGAAGCCAGAGTATGTGCCAATACGGGTAATATCACGCAGAATAGGGTCAAGGTGGAGGTCCGGGTCTCTAACGAACAGCAGCACGTCGTCTGCGTAGAGTGAGATCATTTCAGGGGTACCCTGTAGTCGTATCCCCTTGCGTAAGTGGCTTTCCCTGACAAAGTCTGCCATAGGCTCAATGGCCAGTGCGAACAAGATCGGGGAGAACGGGCATCCCTGGCGGGTGCCTCTGAACAGAGGGAACACGGCAGACGTTTGAGAGTTGACTCGGACCCTGGCGACCGGGGAAGTGTACAACAGTTTGATGTATGCAATCATCCTATGCCCAATACCATGGTCTCCACGACCAGCCACATATATTTCCAAGACACCATATCAAAGGCCTTCTGGGCATCGAGGGTGACCGCGACTGCACTCACATCTTGATTGATTCGTGCCATAACGTTGAGAAGCCTCCTGATATTGTGTGACGTGGATCTCCCGGGCACGAACCCTGACTGGTCGTCGTGCACCATGTGTGGTATAACAGGTAGGAAGCGGTTAGCAATCACCTTGGCAAAGATTTTTGTATCCAAGTTCATGAGTGAAAGGGGCCGGTATGATCCACAGTCATCACTAGGCTTACCAGGCTTAAGCAGGACGGTGATAATGGCCTCGCGTAGTGTCGGGGGGAGGGATCCCAGCCGGAGTGACTCATTCCACACCCCGAGCAGCTCGGGGGCTAGTATAGCCACATGCTCCTGATAGAATTCTGCCGTGAGTCCGTCAGGGCCCGGTGCCTTTCCTTTTGGAAGACCAGAGATGGCCTCCACAATTTCATCCAATGTAACGGGGGAGTCTAATTGGTCTCTCGTCGCTGGGGAGACGATGGTGGTGGGCATCTGTTCCAGGAGCTCCCGCATCTGAGAGTCACTGTATTTGGGGGGCTGTGAATATAGTTCAGAGTAGAAGCCTGTGAAGACCTCGAGGATATGCTGATCGGACCACTGTGTCGTCCCCTGACTGTCCTTAACACAGGTAATTTTGGATTGGCCCCACTCCCCCCTCGCCACGGCGGCCAGCATTTTGCCAGGTCTGTCACCCTCGGCGTATTTCCGTGCAGCCTGAGGGCGGCTGAAGTACTGGACTTCCCTATTGGCCTGCTCATTGAAGGCTTTGATCTCCTCACTGATCTGGGAGAGGACACCTGGGTCAACAGAGGACGGGTGAGCTCGCTCCAGGTCCTGTAGTTTAATTTCAGTGCGGGACAGGGCGGCTCTTATGGATTTGAGGACTCCCGATTCCCTAGAGATGGACGCCCCCCTGATGAAGGCTTTGAAGGCATCCCAGCGGACCCCCAGGGTGGTGGACTGCGGCAAGTTGTGCTCAAAGTAAGACTGAATATCAGCAAGGATGTCCGCCCTGAACACAATGTCCTGCAGAGCGGCCGATTTGAAGCGCCATGTGTTAATGGTGGGAGCCGGTATTCCCAATTCCAGGGATATCAAAATCGGCGAATGGTCAGACAATGTGCGTGAATGTATGCGTGTTTCCACAACCCTGCCCAGCATGGAGCCAGATAGTAGGAACAGGTCGATCCTGGAAGAACTGTCATGTACTGATGAATAGTAAGTGAATTTCCGGGTTTGCGGATGTAATGTCCTCCATGCGTCATGAATGTCGAGTGTCGCACAGTGGGTCAGGAGGCTACGCGCTGCGCCTGGCAGGGGTCTGGAGGCTGTGCCAGTCCTATCCATCATGTTATCAAGAATGAAGTTCATATCCCCGCCCCAGATAATCTGCACCCCCACATACCCCATCAATATGGATACCACCTGGTCAATACATTCGGGAGAATCAACATTAGGGCCATAGGTATTCACCAACAAATAGTCCCTGTTAGCAATGGCACAGTGCAACACGGTGTACCTCCTCTCAGGGTCTATGTAACTCTTGTGGAGAACAAACTTAAGGGACTTATGGATCAATGTCAACACTCCCCTGGCACGAGTGGAATATGAGGTGAAATATCTGTGCGGTCCCCAAGTTGGTGCTATACTCCTGGCCAGTTGGCCCGTGGAGTGTCTCTCCTGCAAAAGCAATATTTTGCAGCCGTGTCTGCTGGCATATGCCATAATCTTGCGACCCTTGGTGTAATTGCTTAGGCCCCGCACATTCCAGGACAGTATTGTTCCGGCATCCTAATGGTCTAAATGACACACCCTTATACAAAGAGCCCATGGAGTGCGTTTCCTGCACAGGTGGTTCTTGCGCCCATGACTATTGGCGTGTGCCATGACCCCTGGAACCCAGACGTAGTAGCTCAATCCCTGAGTGCTTTTAGACATTGCAGTTATAGGCATCCCAGAAATCTAATGCACATTCCACCACTCCGATGCCCTACGGTCTGCCAACCCGCCTCTGCCATTTACCATAACGCATGAACACCCCCCACAGCACCCCTCCCGCACCACCCAACCCAAGCGGGCGGTGTTACCCCCCACCCCCACCCATAAATACAAACAGGTCCCACGAAGAGGGGAACAACAGACGGTGCCCAATGTGAGCCCGCCGACCCAGTGGCCCAACCGGGGCCAACAACCAATTCCAAACCAACAAAGTTAGACATTGCAATCGCAGTGGGGTGCGCTGTTGCCGTGTGGAGGGCTCTATAAAAAACATAATTGACCACAGAGTACCAGCGGAGACTTGCACGACCTATGTGAGCCATACATAGGTGCACAGCAACCGTGATTAGTGGGGGCTCCCACACAAAACCAAAAGGTGTATTACCATCAACACATGAGGAACAAACAATAGTAACCAGGTAGCAGAAATATTGAGTGAGCTGAGATAGCCGGCCGGGGGTAAGGGCCACACCGCCGTGCACACCACGTCCAGGCCCGTAGATACAAGAGGGCCAGTAGCCCGTCCAGTCGAGCATTCAGGAATAGTAGGCCAGACTGCACGGCGGTGAGCCGCCCCCGGGCCCCAGTGGCAAGTTGAGCATAAGTGATCAATATAGGTATTCAGCCCGTGTGCACTGGTGAGCCCTTAAGGTTATGCTACTACTAACACATGAAAAGACAAGCCATGTTGAGCAAGCAGTCATGATGTACCATGGCCTGAGTTCAGTCATCAACAATAGGATTGCCAGCGGGATTCGGCAGCGGTATCTGACTCTATAAATGTAACCGCTTCATCAGGCACCGTGAAAAAGAACAGCTTTTCTTTGAAGGTGATTTTGAGCCTGGCTGGGAAAAGGATGGCATAAGGGACGTTACTCTCCCTTAGCAGTTTCTTGACTCCGAGGAATTGAAGTCTCTCCTGCTGCACCCCGACAGAGAAGTCGGGGAATATCCGGATGGTGTTTGAGTTGAGGCGTAGGTCACCCTTTTCGCGAGACAGGCGTAGGATGAGGTGCCGGTCTCTATAATTAAGAATCCTGTGATGATGGGTCTAGGGAAGTCGCCCGGCCTGGGACGCGGGGATAGGGGCCGGTGAGCTTGCTCGACCGCGAAGAAGGGGGATAGCGCAGGGGTCCCCAGTAAGTCCTTAAGCAGATTTTCGACTGCCAGCTCCATGCGGCCCTTCAGGGCATTTTCGGGAACACCAAATTTGTGCAGGTTGTTCCTGCGCCAGCGGGATTCGAGGTCGTCGCACTTCGATTTCACCACCTTCATTTCGCGGGTTAGGTTGGCCACAGCGTCTTGCAAGGTGTGAAGCTGATCTTCATTAGCCCCAATTCTGTTTTCGGCCTCGGTTATTCTTGTTCCCGCCTGGTCCACTCGGGATTTAAGGGAAGCGACATTAGCATTAATATCGTCAAGTTTTTCATGGAACGAGGCGAAGTTCTTGGCCATCGATTCCATCATGGCAGTGAGGTCTGGGGCTGTTGCTCCAGGGGGGAGCTCAGAATCGAGATCTTCCTGTGCAGATGATGCAGTGCCCCGGTCCGCACGTGGAGTCGCCTTGGTAAATTTATCCATTGCGCCCACCTTGGTCGTTCCCCTGGATTTGTTGGGCTTCGCACTTGCGGTGGGGGGGAACCCAGCAGGTCAGGCCAGATGTATTATAGTGAAGAGAGATGTAATGGAGAGAAGTGCACCCCAGTCGCAGCAGGCCGCTTCAGTCGAGCGGGGATGATGGGCGGCTACGCCGCCGCCGTATCCTTAGTCCAGTCGGTAGCAAGGCCGCCTCCTGAGCAGGGCGACAACAGCGGACAGCGCCGTCTCCCAGCGTGGAAGGTGCAGGAGTTGGGGAGGAGCCACCTCATGGCGCCAGGAGTGCGAAGTCAGGCCATGTGGCAGGACGGGCTCTGTCAGGTAAAGCGGCGCCAGTGGGAACGTGCATGGGGCCTGGATCCAAGTTTCAGGGCCCCAATGTAGGATGACGCTCTGCTGGGCAGTTCACAGCAAATGTGAGGGTTTGTGGTAGGTAGCGCCCCAGTCCAGTGAGGTGCCCTCAAATGGGGCCGGTGGGCCCAAGGAGTAGGCCGTAGTGTAGGCAGCGTGTGTGGGACGGCCGGCGGGACACACTCAGGCAGGAAAGCGCACAACTTTGCGGCAGACGAGGCCCGCCACAACCCAGCTCCTTACCTGGGCCGCAGGAACTGCAGGTGCCGGCAGGCGGGCTGCCGGATCACAGATCCCACTGGATCCGGGCCGCCCCTGGGCCCAAGGCGCGGCCAGCCCGCGGCGCCCTCCAGCTGAGGGGCTCCAGCCCCCGCGAGCAGCAGAGCAGGTCCGCAATGTCTCCCAAGCAGAGGGCTCTGCCCCCGCGAGCGGCAGAGCAGGGCCGTGATGTCGAAGCGCAGGGGCTGGGCAGGCCGTAGTGCCAGCCCGGGCGCAGCTCCCGTCCGCCGGAGCCGCGCAGCAGAGGCCGGGGAGGCCCTTCACACCGCGAAGGTCTGGAGGCTCCTACGCCGTCACCCACCAGCACCGGCCACCACAGGCGCCGCCCCCGCAGCCCGTAGCCAGGGGGCAGGGAACTCCTACGAAGGCAGGCCCACTCCGGCGCGGAGGTTCGCACAGCAGGGCGGGCCGAAGCTCCAAAGCAGGGCGGCGAGGTTCCCACAGCCCGATTCGGGCCGAAAATGCAGCAAAATGTGTGGCATGATGTAGGCTTCCAGCAGGGCCAGCACAGTGTAGAAAAAATTAAAGCAATTCACTGATGTTGCCGGATTATATGTCCCAGCCACACGGAGCTCCACAGCTAGGCAGCCATTTTCCAGGCTGCTCAACAGCGCCCCCCCCCCCCTAATGTGAAGTTTCTATGTGTTCCAATGTGGGGGTATATTGTGTGGAAATAAGCTGCAGTATCATGGTTGGGTGCATAAGTGTTCATTATGCACAATTCCCTGTTTTCCAAAAACCCTGTACCATAACCGCCATGCCCTCCTTCTCCTTGACCGTCTGCAGCACCCGAAAGGGGACCGTCGGTGCTATCCATGTTAATACCCCTCTGGCGTATGCGGAGTACGGGGAGCCCACCGGGGTGCCCTGCCATCTTTTCATGAGAGCAGATTGTTTTTCATCATTAAGGTGCATCTCTCTTGTAGGAGCGCAAGGTCTATTCTCTGGCTGCATAAGTATGTCATTACCCTGTTCCTCTTGAAGTAACTATTAAGACCTCTGACATTCCAGGAGGATATTTTATGTCCTCCCTTCGTGGATGCAATTGTATATATGTCTCTGTGGTACACTATTCTTGTTGTGTGCTTGCTGTGTGGTCAAATAGGCTGTCCCCCAATTGTCCCAACGCTCGCCCTTAACTTCCTCCTTCCAGTATTGCTATGTCTTTTGTGGCGTCTTTCAGGCCTCCCGTGTTTTCTGTAAATTGCTCTCTCGGGTCCCTGTACATTCTGCCAGTGCTCTAACATCTTGTCTCAGGAGATTGACATTTAGGCTAATGGCATCCATCTGCGTCTCCAGCACAATCTTTAGGGCAGCTATCCCTGATAGAACCTGTTGATCTCCATTAGTCTGTTCTGGCTGTCCTTGTTGCATTGGGGTCGCTGGCTTGGTGTTCTCGCTTGCATTTGTGGTTGACGCATATGTTTTCAACGTGGGTTGTTTGTATTTATTCTTCAGGGGTTTGGACGACATATTTGTGATCAATCCAACGGTTATGCGCTGGTTCCTGGTTGCGCCTGTTTCGCAATTCGTCACCACTTGGCGTATAGTTGCTTGTCTTGAGTGCTTGCTTATTTGGCCGGGAACCCGGGCGCCAGCAGTGTGGTATGGTCTAGAGCTGCTGTTATAGCCACTAGAGTCTCCACTTCAGTGCTCCGTATGGCCGGCAAATAATGCAGTGGTTTGGTCTCTGTGTCCTGGACTCTGTGTGGGCAGTTCCAGGCAGCTTGCTATCCTATCTACCCGCTAAGGAAGCGCCGTCTTTCAGTGTGCAAGCATCCTCTGTGGGGTGGTTGGTGGCCTCCTCAGCATTGGTGCTTTGTGGGGGGGTCGTGAGCTGCCCCCACTTGTGCCTGCAACACCTGCGAAGCGTGGTGGGGAAGCCCAACGCCCGCAGCTGCAGAATTGTTTTGCAAGTGCTGCTGATCGTATCACTGCCGCTCTTCTGTGTAGTGCTGCACACCCCTATTGTGTTAGGGGCGTTTCGCCGCTTTTGCAAGGATCTTGTCTGTGTTTTAACACACCGCCATTACATTCGCTTGGGGTTATATAGTACGGTATGTCCGTGGGCTTGTGGCTGACCTAATAGCCCAGTGCAAGGCAATGCTCCTCCTCTGCCCGCTTTCAAGCGTCCGTATCACTGCAGCACACCCCAGTTTTCAATTGCTGTCCATCGGTACCAAAGGAAGCCCAGTCATGGCTCTCACTCGCTCCGGCGCCACAGCCATGCTGCAGTACCCATGGCTTGCACAACCGCCACAGGAGCGCGCCTTTGTCTGTTGCGACTCCCAAATTGAGTAGCGTGGTTCAACTCACAACCGTGTCGCTTGCTTGCGCCGCACTCACCGCTGGCACTGCGGCTCCACCCCACTGCTTGCCACACCGTACTGGACCAGTCCCTGGCCTTGGTCCTCACTATGTGTGCCCGACTCGTAGTTTTTCCCTCGAGTCTGGGGCCTGCATTAAGGCTGCTTATTACTAGGTGTTTCGGGCAGGGATGCAGCATCTGGGTCCTCCGCCATGTTAAGTAAACACACGCTCTGATGAATAGACATGCCGTAGGTCGCATTTAGCTGTTCACCGCTTCTGATTTTAGTCCAGGAATTGCCCATATGTTAATTTCTTGCTCAGTGGGCAATCTGCTAGATTCCCGCTCAAGTGCTTCAGGATCCACTGCTTTGGTCAGGATCATGTTGGATTGTGCAGGAGCAATGAGGAGACTGCCCTTACAGCATGGTGCTGAGCCACGCCCCCTGTTGGGGTGTATCCTTGTTATATTTTTTACCAGCTGATAAGCCTCCTCCTGTGGTGTTTCCTTCTGCAGCATTCAGGCCCGGGGTGGGGATGGGAAAGGGAGGAACTAAAGCATGGGGCGTTGTGACATGCTATATATACAATGCCTGACAACACTTCCAGAGCCAACGATTGAGAGCCGGACAAGACGGATCAACGATCGATGGCCGAGTCGAGGTCCACTACGCCCCCTGGTGAAAGGTTTCTGAGCAGCAGAGCTAGATGATGGATATCTATCAAGATGAGGAATCTGCGAAAGAAGAATCCATAGATAGGCAGCATCAACTTCACGTTCCAGAATGAGTACACGCCTTACTTTACACATATCCAAATGATCAAACAATTGCTGGAATTTTCAATTACAAATAATGCATTTCTCTTTAATGGCCAACACTACCGTCAAACCAGGGGTATCGCCATGGGAGCAACCTATGCACCAGGATTGGCTAGTTTATTTTTTCACAAATTTGAGATCTAGAATTTAAGGTTAATGTTATCAAGGGGTACCAATACATCGATGATGTACTCATGATCTGGAAGGGCACACAGGAACAACCTTTGTAATTTGGTTAGCTACCTAAACACTAATGACTTTGGAATCCAAAGGATATGTACAGCTAGTGACACACAGATTAATTTTTTGGGATAAAGAATCACGGTCATCTAAGGTGTGCTCCACACCCGAACACAAAGGAGGCCAACGGAAGTGAATTCAGTCCTGCACGCCACTATTTGCCATAGGAAAAATGTTATCAATAACATTCCCAAAGGTGAATATATTAAGACAAGAAGGATTTGCTCAGTTGTTGAGACATTTGACTTGGACTGTCAGTTTCTCAAAGATAGATCCAAGGCCTCGGTTTATTCCCCAATTGTAGTGGAGAAAGCAGAAAAAACTGTTAAGAATACTCAGAGACAGACATTTCTTTAACCGAGAAATAATGATTCCAATATAGAGTGCTCACGGTTTAGATTTATCACTAGATGCAACAGAGATAATCATAAGATCCAGCAGATACTTAGGAAACATTTGCTTCTTCTTCTATTTGACGAAAACATCCAGCATCAGATTTGTTGGTCTGCACACGGTTAAATGTGGTGTCAGAGGTGGAGACCACGATTTGCAACTGTGCCAAGGTGAAGCATGACTGATATGCAAATAAACTGTGACTCAGGGTTTAAACACTGAACATGAACTCCATGTATTTCTGTAATTGTCATCTACTTTTCATTATCGTATAATATGGATCTACATGGAGTCAAAATATTACTTTTTCTTTCATGAATACTGTGGTTCATAAGACTCTCATCTCTACAGTCTTAGTATGTATCTGATATACTATCTGGAATTAACAGCCTTGGGGCAACCTCTTTAAGCGCTCATGTCATAATATAGTTTATCCCCTTGACAGAATTCAGAGGATGCTTCTGAGATCTATTATGATTTTCACTCCCACTTGGTCCTTTACTATACTGAATATTGGCATTATCCCTGTTCTGCCCAGCAGGCTGCAATTAAATAATGACTTTGCATATTCGGGTACATTCCCATTCCGACCACTGGTGGGCACACTAAAACATAACCTTGCACACTAAAATATTACCTTGCACACTTGCCGTGATATTTAAAGGTTTGTAACACAATGACTTATTGAATAGCCAGGATAATCGGTCCAGCACACTATACCGTTGACATTCATATGAGACATTGCCCGTATTAATAAATCAAGTTTCAAACAATTAATTGCAAATAATTCCAGGTCCACCAACGTGACTACATCATGCGCTATTCATGGTACATTACTTACCACTATATCAGCCATTCAGAATGGCGCTTTTGATGCAGTCGCCAGAAATCCGAAAGGCTCCACGTTTCTCCGGGCCTGACTGGGCCCTGTGCTTGGTAAAACCCACAGGTTTATCCTCAGAATTGAAATACTGTCTCACCCGCGCTGACACTCGCACCAAGATAGTGATTGCCTGATATATTTCAGGACAGAGCACTTTGGACACCTGCCCTTTTAAATGTCAGACCGAACAAAGCTTTGCAGTTAATGATACACCCCATTTAAAAGTTTCACATTAAGACAGTGAATTCCTAGATCTATATTCTTGTAGAGTGCCCTGCGCAATTGTCACTTGAAATGTTGGAGGATGCAGAGTAGCTATTGCAGATCAAATTGGATTGTTCTGAATTTAGAATTGGCACAGCATACTGGGTCAACTAAGGTACTGTCCTTTGGCATTAGCACCAGCACAATATGATTTCAAACGTCGCATCAGGCGACTCAAATATCTTTTATATTATTTCTAGGAGGAATTGTAAGATTGGTATGAGAATCACCCAGCAGTATTATATTCCTTTCACAGACACAAGCCGCTTGGTAACAGGGGTGACCGTTAGGCGGATGGTTGCCAGTTGCTTGAAACTTTTGACACTTGAAGTCAATAACAAAACATGTCTAAATGAATTGCCGGTTTCTTTTGTTTTCTCACTCTCCCTCTCGACCCCTGTACCCGGAATATCTGTAATTATAACATGGTTGGTTTAACGTATGACACAATTTGAATTTATGATCTCACATTGCATGTTCTATCAAATAGGTTTGCTAATAACTCTTGGGTCTCACTGCTTGGGTGATATACCAATTTATATGCAAAACATGCATGGTAATTCAATTACTACAGCCTTGAAAAAGACCCACGCAGGGTCGAAACACATGTTGGCTGTGTTAAGCACTTATAGAGCAAAACATTTTTTTTCAGAAATATTTATTTTATTTTTTATTTTTACATTTATAAAGCGCTCACACAGCCTGCAGGCACTGAGGCGCTGTTGTTTGTTTTTCTTAGTTGTGTAATTGTGTTTTTTTTTGTCTTAGTTACTTATTTATAACGCGCTTTAACACCCAGAGGTTTCTAAGCGCGGACCCGGGGATCAAACCTTTTGTTGCTTCGTGTCGTCTTGCTCCCAAGACGCGCACGCTGCCGCTGAGCTATCCTCCCGGGACAAGACTAATTATCTAGTCTGTCACTTTGTTGTGATATTCTACCACCAGTATTTTGTATACTTAAATTGAAATAACTAATGCATTGTGTCTTGGGTTTCCTTGTACTATATAGCTAAAGCTCCCCGATTTGAAAAATCGCAGCAAGTACAAAATTACGGGTCCTGCTAATGCACCAGTGACAACGTTGAGGCAGAGTGATTTTCGTTTGACTGCAACAAGGCAGAGTTCCGGCAAAATGAAGAATGGATTGACACACTACTGTCCTCAAGCAAGTTGGAATTGCTCATTTTTAATTCCTTTGGAAAATCCCTTGTTCATCTACTCAGTCCATCCCAAGCTTTGCGCCTCTTTGTATTGTAAAATAAACATGGCTGAACTCAAGTCTCTCGAGTCCTGACTTGTTGGTTAATCACTTTGTCTCAACACATTACTATTCCTGACTCCCCAGCTGCAATGTTGGGGCTTTGCAGAATTAAGACCGGATCTTAAAAAAGCTTAGGTTGCAAAGCGTGCTGAAGAATCCCACATGTATCATCTCACATAGTGGGAGTGCATCTCTGGTGCTTAAAGGCCTCCAGGTGCCTAACTGTGGGTTGCATAATGTGGCTGTCACAACCGTCCTGCGTAGGACAAGATGGATGATATAACTTCCCATTACTGGACCAAGTATTAACTGAATAATTTTCATTGGCTGGATTAGACTGCCTTGATGCAAAGGAGTCCTTCCTGTTTCTTGGTCCCCAAGAAAGGTTTAGGGTGATTACAACGCAACAGATTTGATCGTGTGATAATGCTGTGCATAGGAAACGGTCGAAAAGCGTTCATCCAAAAAAGAAAGAGCACTGAAATTATGTTTATTTGGAAATGTCATCTTACAATACTGTCAAATTCCACATGATAGCACCATTGCACAGTTTTGTAAGATGACATTTCCAAAAACTACATGATTCCCAGATATTTATCCACCACAATCCTTCCATGGAAACAGGGGACACCCCAGCAGCCCTGATCCCATTATACCATACAATGGGAGCAGGGGACACCCCTGCAATCTCTGCTCCCCTTGTTCGGAAATTTTATATATGGTTTAAAGATATGTGAACACGTCAGATATAATCCGATCATATCGGGATGCAATGATTTTGTCATGCCGATTTCCACAGTAATCAGTAATTCTGCAAAATATATTTGATGAAAACTCTGGTTTCCCCAGGCAATGGTGGGAGTACCAGCCAGACCCTTTCTGCTCAGCTGGTACTCCACTGCACCCTTTAAAAGTAGGGGTTTCAGCTCTTAATGGAGCTTTGGTTCCAGCTGTTAAGGACGGGGGAGGTGGTCTGTCTGGTGGTCTTTTGAGGAAGGGGCGGCAATGTCCCCACCTGAACAGCTGCAGGGCTCAGGCAACGGAGGTTACCTCCTTCAACCTTGCACAGTGCTCGGAGACCCTCCCTTTAATGGGAGACAAATGTGGGGAGAACTCAAAGTGGTTGAGATGGTGCCGCCGCTAATGATGCTGCAGCCATAGTAGACTGGCCCATAGATGACCCTTTGCCCTGGCCAGGATGCAAGATATGCCCCTGGCCAGGGGGAGATCACCTTTTCTTCCAAAAGGAGGCAAGGGAGGTGAGCCTGCTTCTCAAGACCGTCCCTATGGATCTGGGCAAGTGGGACCTCACTGGGAGTGGTTACCCTGTTGGGGACAAGGACTCCCAGTATAATGACAGCAGTGTATGCCTACAATGGACTAGAACAAATGGTTTGTTTTCAGATTTTAACTGAAAAGTACCAGCAATCCTCCTTCCACCCTGTTGGCTTCAGGTAATGTTGACTCATCTGAAGGCCGCTGTGTACGGACACACCTTTTTTTGATGGTGATGACATATGTAAACCCAATACAACCCCCTACTAACTATTGCTTGCCTACAACCCCCTTAAAATCCATCTTCAATCGGTAGAACAATGGGAGTTGGTGACCTGTTCCTGACAGAGCTACAATTTTGCCTACATGTTCCTCGTCCTGGTGTGCGGTTAAGATGAACGTGGCCGAAGAGGATGGTCACTACCAAACACCATGTACAAAGTCAACTCTTCTCATGAAAATATTAATATTGATTTAGAATTACTGTATAATAGGTAATGGTTTTTAAAATGAACGCATGGACATTTTCAAAGAAGAAGGTATTCATGAGAAGAAAGCTCACTTGATTGCGTATGGTTGACTGGGAATAAGTTCCATGTGGAAATCTGTGCAAAAGGTAGAAGCTGCGTGAAAAATGTGATGGAAATGTCTGTAAATTATCACTACTGGTTTGTGATCATAGGACTGACACCAGCGCCATAATCTGCCTGCCTATCCTCTGTTTTCTACCCTAATTTACAACCAGCAGATCTGATTGCACAGCCAATGGCAAGCAAGAAATGAAACCATGAATTAATATGCAAAACACACAATCACAGAGAAATATTCTGTAGGCTTGCAGATTACATCCACACCTAAACTGACCTCTCTTGTCATAAGGTCCAAGGTGTCGGCTGGATATAGTTCTATGATTTGAAGAAGCCGTGGAAATTTCAATCTGGCATCTCTAGAATTCAGCTTTAAGGCCTTGATCGTTTTTTCCACAATGACAGCTCGGAAACTCTGCGGATATGAACTGTAATGAACTGCAAAACAAACATGTATTAATAATAAGTCAGTCCAACATAGTCTCCCAACTGCAAATGAAACGTCTACACCATGTATTTTCACATTTAAACCATGGTACAAGGATGGCATTAGAAAGATTGTAGCTATGACGCTGCTATGCAAAACGAACAAATTAATCAGTGACAAGGTCAATATTTCACGCCATATGCAGCCAGATATAGACACAAATGGTCAGCCAGGTACAATCTTACATCCAGGTAAAGCCATCAGATGGCTAGGTACAGCCTTGTACGATCAGGAAAGCCCATCTTATTAGTGGTGTAGCATGACATGCAAATTCAAGCTGTCTAATGGAATACAAGCCTAGGTAAAGTTGCACATGCTCAGTTCTGGCTTCTGTAAGGGTGCAGGAGGAGACGGACATACAGGTGGCATGGTGATTGCTATAGACTTTTATTATTCAAGAACATAAAGAGAAAACCTAACTTCCCCTATCTCTAAGAGGGGTGTGCCTGACTCAACAAAAACACTAAGGGTTCTGTCAGAATACTCGGTGTAAATCAATAATACACCGTCCTGTGTCAAAAACTCTATTTCGGTCCCTTACACTTAAAACTAAACTAGAGATAAAGTAGACCTTCTTGGTCCAGAAGAAGGACTGCCTTCTTCTGGACTCGGGATAAAAGTTCACTTCCAGCTTTTGGCATCTTCTTAGGGGAATGACTCCCTTCCCCGGGTCAAAATTGTCCTCCAACACAAAATACAACGTTTCAGCACTTTTATCTCTGTCAGGCACACTGCTTGTCTTTCAACACTTTGTATCAGAAAGTTCTTACAGTTATGGTTACCAGGGGGAATGACTCCCTTCCCCTGGCCTTGATTACCAGGAGAATGACCCCCTTCTCCTGGCATATTGGCTTCAGAGTTCGCTACAACTAGGCAGAATGACTCCCTTCCCCTGGTCTCTTTTCACTTGGTTTCACAATTCAACCCCACCAGGGGGAATGACTCGCTTCCCATGGCTTCTCATTTTGCTTTCACTATTCAATAATTTTTGACTTTCACATTGAGGGTCCAAGACCCAGGCTTCCCCGTCTCCAGACTTGGGCAGACTTGGTTCACTCCCCTGCCAAGTACTTCCACGATGAAGATGATTTGTACTCCTCTCTTCTTGTGGGTGCGGGCCCTAGAACTGTATTTCTAATCTTCTTTGTCCTATGGTACTTGGAGCCCCTTTCTCCCAAGTATTACCACAAGGCAGATGACCCGTGTTGTGCTCTTGCTGCTGGGTCCTCGACCCTTCCCTGGTAGTAAGTGGATTTCCCTGACCACAATCACAAAGGAGAGTCCCTCCAATCTTCACGATTCTCTTCTCAGGGTGCCAGACCCTGCTTTCCCCCTTTCCAAGTTCGTATGAGTAATTTTCACAACTGCTCTTTGGGTCCCAGACCCTCTTGGGCATCTTCACAGGTCTCATGAGCCTTGTTGCGTCTGGATTAGGCTCTGCTGTCCTCGCTAAGTCCCAGCCCCCGTCACCACGTTACCTCTAGGGACTCCTGCGCATGGTGGTAGCTCTTTGAGGGACAGGAGTTGGCTGTCCGTTCCTCCTCCACGGTCGTCAGCTCCTCTGATCAATTGCTGCAGGCAAGGTAAGTGTGGCTCTTGGACCCCGTGGTCAACCTGGTCACAGATCCTTTACTTTTAAAGGACCAAACAATGTGCATTTCTGGAGTGCCACCTTCTGCAACAAGACAGGGTCTTCTGCTCTCCGGCTTCCGCCGTCTCTCCGCTCCCGCGCCTCACGGCTTCCACGCCTTCTATTGCACAGGGGCTGGCTTAACAGTCAGTTTGACAACAAATTAAGTCCTTCCTTTGTCTTTATCCTAAGCAGACACAAAAGACTAGTTCATTACAGTTTTCAGCATTGCTCTTCCTTATCTGCACCTCCTCCTCATCCCAGTACTTGTCAAGTAGGTCTCCTTTAGGCAGTCCCTGCTCTTCCTCATCTCAGTACTTGTTATTAAGTTTTCAGACTTGGGATAGGCAGGTGTACAAGGTGTGGTGTAGGGTTGTCATACCACATTCTCCCGAGCTGTTCTCTTTTGTCCTCAGAGGGGAAGGGTCTTCCCATGAGATCCTCCCGCTGAGTATCATCCCCAGGGGCCAAATGGGTAGCGGCCTCACCCCGCTAGCCTCATTGGAAGGGGCTCCCCCTCAGAGAGAAGGGACGACATCTTGGGATTCGTCACACTTCACGGGACCACACAGGGCATCACCTTCCCAGGCACCAGCATCATAAATCCAGGTACCGTCATCAGACACCCACATATCAATATCATACATCCAACTACTACCATTTAATGCCCAAGGAAAGACTTGAATGTCCACATAGTACCATCACGTGACATCTGGAATGTCATAGTGCAAATTCTGCCATAATAGGTCAGCTGGAGCTCAATATGCACATATAACATATTCAGATGCCTAGGTACAGCAACATATGGCCAAAACCAGTCTTCTATTGCAGCTGAATGGGTCTCTGCGGATCCTCATCATGCATCCACTAGCCCATCGAGGCATCAAAAAGCTTTGGATCAACCTGTGTGAAAATACTGTAATTTTAAAAACATGTTCTGAGCACTATGAATGTTCCACTCTCACTGAGGGTACTTACTAACTGAGCATAATGTCAATTTCTTCCATGTTGTTTCCTTTCAGGCAAATTCATTAATCACATTTATTTTAACCTCCAGTTTTCTTCTCTCTGCATGCTCAGAAGTCTGAAAGATCAACCTAGCCTCCACTCTGCTTAAATATCAGTAGAAAAAAGGAGGCCCTTGCTACTAACAGCATTACTGAATGTAGGCCACCTTTGCTCTAGGCTTATTTTTCTGTCCTAGTCCAAACCTGCTCCTCTCGTGGTGTTCCTGAAGCTTATAACAAGGCTGGTCAGGGTGGTAGAATTAAGGCCATGATGATGTCTTCCCCTATTTAATGGGCAGATTCCCTTTGGGCATTAGGGCCTCGATGCTACAGTGATTTATCTGAGGCCTATTTATCTGTCTGTATCAGTACTTTCCCTTCTGTAGGAAACACTTAATGAGCTCCGATGGCTTCGCCACCATTAACTAATGCTCCATGCGCATGCAGAGTCACTTCAGTGGCCCACGACAGAGGATTTGTGAAGAGGGAGGAAACAGAGCAGTGAGAAGGGGGTAAGGCATCTGCTAGGAATTTTTCACAGTATTTAGTAGTAAACTCAGGAATTTGTCCATGGGTACCAGAATTGGTTGTAATTAAAATGGAATCACAGGTCTTCATTGTCATAAATTTCCCTCCTGCTTCAAACAATCTTTTTCTCGACGCCAGATAAGAGTCAGTGTCCTTCAAAAGTGAAATAAAGTCCTCTTTCTGCTGTGACAGAGTCACTGGCAAGTCGATGCTCAGGGTCAGCACTGATGTACCGATGCCGCCTTCAGCACTGAAGGGCTCAGATGATTAAAGCAAGAGCTGAGCTTTGAAGTGTACGGCTGCTACCATCTGAGGTGCCTCTGCCAGCAATTGAAGGAGCGATGGGCCTTTGCTCTGCCGTTGGTGCAGAGGCCTTTGCAAAGATATAACATTTGTTTACTAAATGATTCCCACTGCTCCACAGAGGATGAAGCAGTTGGTCATGTTTCCTGCCATCTCAATGTGTCAGAGGAGTCCAGTCCGCCTCTCTCAAATTCCTCTGACAGCAACGCTTTTTTTTGTGAGATGAGAGTGAACAGTGATGGGGTTCACTTCTTGAATAATTGTGATTTGGTATGTGTTTGTCTGTTCTCTCTCTGGTGAGGGAACTTTTTCAGGAGTGGGGCCTCCCTTCTTCAGAAAATCGACATGATTCTGACAGGGCTGATTGAGAGTCCGCTTTGATGAATATTCTCAAATGGCCTTCAGGTTCATCCCTTCGCAAAGAACCACACTCTGCCATGTTGTATTCAACTCTCGAACACCAGAGAAAAATGTTCTGTGTTAGTGCAGTCCCTGTAGTTTGAAAACATTTTCTTGGATAGAAAAAATCCCCATTAGGAAGTAGTGCACAGAGCATGCGGAAAAAAGAAACTGCTATCACAGGTATGGTATGCTCTACATGTATGCACTGGCAGCGAGGTTTCCGGGGCCATAAAGTCAGCCAGTCACAGCACTGAACTACACTACAAATCCTGCTGTGAAAAGTTACAGATGACAGCTGCAACTGCCAATTACGCTTCTAAATTAAGGAATTGATGGATAATGCATTAGAATGAAGATTATCCAGGATTACACACAGGGAGTCTTGATTCTATTAAAGATGCAGAGGCGAGCATTATGCTTCAACTTCTTTTAGTCTATTCTTCAGCAGATTTAAATCTTCACTTTTTAAATGTATTATAATTTTTTTGTAACACCACCAAAAAACACAAACGTGACTGAACTACAAATCCCAACAAATCCTGAGCCTCTGGTAGTTCTTATAACCTGTTTCTTCTCTATGGGCCCCATAAGTCACATCTTGCCCAGGTCCTTTCCTCTTCTTTTGATGCATCTCAACTGACATTGAACAATCAAGCAAACAACGACCACTGCCGCCAATGTGCCCCAGCTGGCAAGAAACGTGCCGCCTCCAGACTACAGTCCTGTTCTGACGATTCAAACATTAAAGCTCCGTCTCTGCATCGCTTTCTGTGGATCATCCTGCTTTCTGATCCTCCCCAGGCAAACAAGAAACAGGTCACGGTGGGAAATGCGCAATCCACGCCAAAAAAACTCTTTATATATACACACACATCGCAGTCATCAAACATATATACATTGTGTAAGGGTGTGAAAATGCTCACCTCTGTGTCTTCAATAGAATCAAGACTCCCTGTGCTCTAAGCCTGGGTAATCTTCATTCTATGCCAAGACCGGATGCAAGCATTATGCTTGTTCAAAGCTCTGCACTACGGAGGATGCCAGGCTGGAAACTGGCTTATAGTAGAATGTCTTAAAAGTAGAATCATTCAACCAATCCGCTAGCCCCAGAGCTACATGCTTTAGATGTCATGGCACCTCATACAGACTGTGTTCCGAATTGCAACATATCTACGCCTGCCAGGGTCATAACCTCTCGCAGCCATCTGGCATTTGTTGCCACTGCTACCGGTTTAAAAGGCGTTCTGCGTATTATGAGCAGCTGAGTCACACCTAACGGTCTCACTTCGCTCGCTGATAAGATAGATCCCTATTCCGTGGCCAGTTCACGTAGAGCCGTAAGACTGAGTTGACATTCCACAAATAAGCATACTTCGGCAGTGGGGGTGTGCACATCTTTACCCCATGCAGCAACCATACAACCGCTGGGTGCTCACCCACTGGAGCACCTTAAGCTGGTTCATGGCCCACTGAAATGGCTGACCTGTACACACCCACGGTCCGAAATACCTTGCACCCTCATTTTGCAGAAGCGGCTACAAATTTCATCACCTGTACTAGAGGGGCCGAAACGGGATGTAAACCGGGCTGGATGCACCATTGCTCTAACTTCCTCCATGCAGAGTCATAGCTCCTGAGTGTAGAGGGTGTCCAAGATTGTTTGATAAACTCGGCAGCCGGTTCCAAAATGCCTGGCAGGCTCCTTCTGCACCAGACACCCTGCATGCCAGCAGAGGCAGTTGCTCCATCATCATCAGAGGTTAACTGCCTGCTGGATCCGACAACAGATCTTGCCAGTGAGGAATTATTTGCAGGAAATCCGAGTAATGTTCCATCAGAACTGGAAACCATGCTTATGACTTTCAGCTCAGCGCCACTATCAATACTTCTGTCTTCTCCTAGAGATCTTCGCTAATGTCTTGGCTAACATCATGAAGGGAGGGAAAGCATGCCATGCTCCTGACCATGACTGTAGAAATGCATTCGCCCCTAGGGCTTCCGGATCCAGTCTCCAGCTGAAGAACCTGTCTGTCTGTTCAATCTGGATGTAAACAGGTCTATGTCAAGGGGACCCCACAGGGCTTCAATCTGCGCGAAAACTCCCTTGTATAGCATCCAGTAGCAGAGTAGTGAAAATAGCGTGAATTCCAATCCGCTACCACGTTCTGGGCTCCTCAGAGGTACACCACTGTCAAGGAGATTACCCCGTTGAGGCAGTAATGCCAGAAGTCCTTAGTCAGCTCTACCAACATCTTGCATTTGGTGCTTCCTAGGTGATTGATATACCTCACTGCCAAAATGTTGTTCATCCTGAGAAGTATAAAACACTCCGCTTTGTCCCCCGCAAATGCCTTCATTGCAAAGAAACCTGCAAATATTTCCAGGCAATTGATATGGAGGTCCAACTCCCTCTGTGAACATTTGCCTCCCGTTTCCAATTGCCTGTATCTTGCACCCCAGCCGGCCCTGTTCACATCTGACTATCACTAATTCCGGTATGTCCCCAAATATCGTCCGACAGTTCAAAGCCTCTATGGTCTGGTGCCACCACTCTAATTCTAATCCCCCTTCATGGTCCAAGGGCACCACCTGGCGATACCCCAGAACTACTTGAAGGTGACAAATTGTCAATCTCTGTAGAGCCCTGTAATGTAAGGGGGCTGGACCTGCCTTTATAGAGGCCGCCAGCAAGCCTGCAATCCTTGCTAGCGCACATATCAATATCAAGGTCTTCGTTAGAGCTGTTCGCAACTCATTTATCACCCGTATCTTGGTTGCTGGTAGTTCGAGTCGCACTCATGGTATACACTATGGTATCCACTATTCACCCCCCCTTGACTTCCCTTCCCTTCCCTACCCCTCCCCTCCCCTCCCCTCCTACCCTTGCCCCCCTCCTTTCCCCCATCCTCTCTCCTTCCCCTCTGACATTAAATTTGTAACAAATACTACTTAAGGGCAATGAGAACACCAGATCACTCCCCCTTCCCTTCCCCCTCCCCCTCTCTCACCCTCTACCTCAAATCCTACAACGTAACTCCCTTCACCTACCCTCTCCCCCCTTGTAAATAGTTCTACTTATTGTTCTAATGACCTGTTCATGTTCGTAAATATGCTTCTCTCACTTTTGTACCTGTTGTTGTATTGTAAAGCGCTTTGGCTTAAAGCGCTATATAAATTCAATAAACAAACACTATGAAGCCTAGAAACTCCATGTGCTGTGTGGAAATGAGCACAGACTTCTCCCGATTGATCAACGAAACCCAGGGACGTCAGGAGCTGCAACGCTCATTGTACTTGCCACAGAAGCGCCTGTTTGCTTTCGGCTAATACTGTGGTACTCTTGTTCAGAGGAGAATTGCCTAGCTTTTCGGTGCTGGACTGCCCCAGGGCAGGACAAAGACTGATATGCGGGGAAATGTATTCTCTGTGAAGAGAACAGTGAGCTAAAGATTTGGTTGAGACTCTCCCAGGGGCCATCCACCCAAGAACAAGTCAATGGGCTGTGTACGTGCTGGTAGACAGTTTCCCAGACCCCCCTCTGTTTAGCATACAAGTAACTTTGGGTCTCACCCTAAATTACCAGGGGAATCCAGACGTGGACCCCTTGCTCACTGCTCTTAGAGAGGCACAGCTTCACCTTACTGATGATGCCCAACTAGGCTGAAACACGTGTATGGGGCTGCTGTGGTACTCTTGTTCACAGGAGAATTGCCTAGCATTTCGGTGCTGGACTGCCCCAGGGCAGGACAAAGAATGATATGTGGGGAAATGTCTTCTCTGTGAAAAGAACAGTGAGCTAAAGACTTGGTTGAGACTCTCCCAGGGGCCATCCACCCAAGAACAAGTCAATGGGCTGTGTTTGTGCTGGTCGACAAGTTTCCCAGACCCCCCCCTCTGTTTCACTAATATAAGAACATTGCTAGGTAAATAAAGACTCTCATACCTCTTTCCTTTATTGCTGCTACCACTGGCCTCATAATCTTTGCGAAAGCTCAGGGCGGCGATGCCAGACCGTTCCACAGGAACCTCTGGTATCTTCGGTGTTCGCTGGCAACTGGGACTCTCAGATAAGCGTCCTTCAGGTCCATCCTTACTAGCCAGTCCCCTCTCCGGAGAAGGTCTCTGAGTGGGTGGTCCCTTCCATTCTGAAGTGCCTGTAAATCAACCAACCATGGAGCTTCTTTAGATTGATGATAGGTCGCACCTTCGCCTTTCTGCGGACCAAAAACATGCTGCTGATGAACGCGGGGAACACACTCTTGAGGCGCTCTATCGCACCCTTGCTGGCTAACTGCTGTAGCTCCTCCTATAGGAGCCTGTTGTCCTCCTGTGCTCGCGCTAGCTGCCTGGGCAGAAAATTCTGTACAGGCTCTGCAATGAACTATTGCTTGAACCCTGTAACCGCTTGTAGCAGCCAGGCATCGTTGTAAAGCTTTTGTCAATTTTCTAAGCAAATCTCGTCCTGCCCCAGTTCTCACCTGCTTGTGCCCCTTAGTGACAGATATATAATTTACCTCTGCGTCCCTGAATGCCACTCCCTCTGGCTGGGAAGAACGCGCCTTGTTGTTGACTCCCAGTACTGGGCCTGGGATTCCGAGGTTGTCTCTTTGATTGAAAACGACTGGACGCATGACCTATACTGTGGCTCGTCCCTGAAAAAACACAGGCGGAAAAATCTTCTTGATAGAGGACAGCCTTCTCCAGGGCTGGATATGAGCTCACAAACGTTCCCATCTCCTTTGCAAACGCCTCTCCGAATAGCAGCCCCTATGCTGCTTTGCCCGCTTCATATGAGGCCATGTCTCCTAGTTTGGGGTCAATTTTCAGTAACAGGCCCCTTCTCATTTGGAATGAAAGGGTGCAGTTTGCATTGTCTAGAAAGCATACGGTTCATTGGGCCCAGCTCGCCAGTGTATCCACGTTCACCCGTGTCCCTGGCCCTGTCAACCAGGTCCATAATTTTTGCGATCGGCCCTGCCAGGTCCAACACCTTCTCCTGGCATCCCTTCCAGGCTCGATCCATGCCTTTTTTTAGATCTCTGGAAGCTTTGGACTTTAGGGGGTAGGAGGCTTGGAACAGTCGACCATTGCATGAAAGCGTCTTTAATCTTGTCAAAAGCATCAACAGCCTCAGGAGCCTTCATTTCACACTTCATTTGGTCCGGGGGAGTCGAAGAGGTTTTCCTCTTACAGGTCTTTTCTCTCCCCTTAAGAGCCTCAACTTTATGAGGCTGACTAGAAGATATACTGTCAGTACCATCAGTGCCTTTTCTATTCAGGTCATCCTCAATCAAGCATTCTAGTGCCTCCAATCTCTCCTGCAGTGGCCGCACCCCTTGTACCACTGCCTTGACCAGGGAGTCACCCAAGACCCTCTTAAAACTGAGTCAAATTAGCGTCTTCTACGAACACTTGCTCCGGGCTACCCTCACTACCGTCTTCCGACTCCATAGTTTAGTCTCACTTATATCCAACAAAGGTGCCTGGCTACCTGAACACAGCAGGTTGAATGGCACGTCCTCAAAACTGTGTGATCAGTGAAGCCAGTGAGGAAAGATCAATGTGCTCACTGCCCAGCTCTGCGGTCCATTAGAGCTTGCAAAAGATTGCGGTCTGCTCTGTGTCAGGAAATAGTAAGGGACTTCTGATTATGTGGCGTGCAGCGTTGTGATGGACCCTGTTCCGATCGTCGGAACGCATTGCCTACTATATGTATGGTGCAGCACCTGCGGCTATTATTTTCGGAATTCGAAGCATGCCCCCTGCTGACAAATGATCATCTGTGGAGCAGAAGGCGACTGCTGCCTCTGCCCTGGTGAACATTGTATGGAAACGCTGTGTCGACGCCTGGTAGGGAGTCACATGGGGATTTGCGCGGCCTAGGCTTTTTTCGGAAATGTTCCTTACGCCTGATCGCATCACTCGTATCCCAAAGGTGAACCGGGTGGCCAAGAGTGAGTTCGATACTCACGGGTCCGACCGCACTTATGCAATAATGCTGACATGACTCCCGAAATTGCTGCTAGCGATAAAATCTGAAAATTTGTGCAGAGCCCTGCAATTAACGCGCACCTTTTACAAACATATCGGCATATGGAGTAGTCTAAAAGCAGTGGCCATAACAAAGCATCAACAATAATTAAGAAACAAACATGTAATAACACTGAAATATACTCCTAAAAGCAGGAGCAAGAACAAACTGCACTTAACTCGGTGAAGAGCAGAAAAAGAAGGGGGGAACCTGGGCAGGAAGTAAATTATAGGGTGCAAAGAGAAGGACATTGTCATAAGAACTACCGTGGTGGTGTTATACAAAAAAAAGTTTAAAAAGTGAAGATTTAAATCTGCTGAAGAGTAGAATAAAATAAGTTGAAGCATAATGCGCACATCAGGTCTTGACATATAATGATTCAATAGAAGAATGTTCTATCCTCTAAGGAATTTAAACACTACAGAGAAAAAGAAGTTGGAACCTTCTAAAGGATGTCTGTGGAGGATGGACAATGCGGCAACATTGAGGCCTTACTTAGCAAAAGAAAGTAATAACTTGGGAGCAACAACTGGTCAATGACCTTGTCCAAGCTTATCACTGCACCGACAGCTGAATTTGTGCAAGTGATAACTGGAGATATACCTTGTGGATGGGTGCCTTGCCGGGCTGGACTGGGAACCAAAAGTGGCCCTGGAAAATGTTTTCACAGTGGCCCCATATTTTGCCGAATGAGTAAGCACAGCGCGTTAGCCCAACTCTTTTGGGAGTATCCCCCAAGAAAATGTTGACTACAATTAGTCAAAATGTGTGCATTTAAAGCATATTTTAAACATATATGGATTATAAAGTCATGTTTTAAATAACTTCATGATGAGGTGTTAGGCAGAAACCTGTGCAGTTCCCTCTGGGACCACTGCAAAAGATTTAAGACTACAGGTGTTTGGCAGTAAACCCACTTGGTAGCAGTCTGTACCACAAAGATTCACTTGGTAGCTGTGGCTGAACAGTCAGACTTCCCTCAAGAAGAGTTAGTCAGTATACAGAGTATTCACAATAGGTCAGAAGAACACAGTAGAACAAGCAAACACTGACCAGCGCTTGGTGTAAAAGAGATATAATTATTTATTTAAAACCACATCTAATAAAACACACAGGCACTAATATTAAGCAGTTCAAAAACACGGTCACTAAAAGATATACACTCCCTTAAAAGAATATTAGACAAGTCAAAAGAATATTAGACAAGTCTCAAGTAAAGCCCCACTTATTTTCAGACAGCGGTGAGCGCTTAACGCAGATGGCACTCTAATGATTCGGTTTAAAAAGGGAAAGAAAGGCGGAGTTTAAATTGAAACAGATCCCAACACTTTCACAAGAACACAGCAAGAGAGGAAGGCAGAGTCAAACCGTGAAGTTAGAGTTCAGAAAGCCGGATCCACTTTAAGAGGATCCGAACGAAATGTGTCCAAGGTGACACGGTTGAAAAGTGCACAAAAGTCTCGAAAAGGTTCAGAAAGATTTGGACCAAAAGAAAGGGACCAGTTAGATGGTCAAGGCGGCCAGTCCAGTCCAGTCCAGAAGGTTAAGAGATTATTATTACCTTGTTGCAATCTTTAGAAAGGGAGGCCTGGCGGACACGGTACCTTAAAGTGGTGAGAATACTCCAGCGGGGGCAGTTGTTCCTGGCAGCGGATGCAAGTCAGTGCTTCGTCTGGGGGAAAAGAGGATCTCGTCGGGGAGGAAGACAGGAGTCCGTAGCACTGCCAGGGAAGAAACCAGCCGCTGAGTTCTCAGGTCAAAAAGGAGCGGTCCGTTTATTTGCGGTCCAGTGGTAAGTGGCTATCCGGTTGCCGGGGTGCTTGGCACGAGCAATTCGACCACCAGACATCCTGGGATGTGAGGAAAAGAAGGTAAACTGGTTGTGCCCACCAGTCAGGGGAAGAAGACTCTGCAGCCGGGAGATCTTCTCTGTCATCGGGAAGTGGTGAGTCGGTTCCGCAGGGCTCCACCGGTGGTGTCGTCGTAGCAGGTCAGCTCAGCTTCTCCCTCGTCGGATTCTCAGTTCCTGTGGCGACTTCTGAAGTTCCAGTCCCAAAAGCCCTGCTTTTATGCAGCACACCCCCATTCACTCAGCCTAGCTGTCAATCAAACATGCTAAGTGGTGAGCTGGCCGGCTCACCACTTGGGCCAATCACACAAGAGTGCGACTTGAGTTACCAAGGTAACTCAGTCCAGGGTGCCTAAACCCCCTCCCACACCCCCTGTGGTACCCAGACAGAGTGGCACCACTTTTGGAGGCTTCTGTGGAGAAGCCCGCCAAAAAGTGGAAAAAAGGGCTCGACTTGGGTTGGAGTCACAGAAGAGAACACAAACGCCATTTTAGAATCGAATCCTGGCAAAAAATACCAACCGGCGAATTAATATTAAATAAATAAACCGGTGGTATGTTCGAGGCTATGAGAATTAAATAATTAAAGTTGGTAGCCTCGAACAATGGGAAAATCCCATAGAGATATATTCGCGGTCGAATATAAAAAGTAGTATTCACTGCCACCAACCAAAACTCGATCAGGGGGGACGGAGACGTGCCCCCTCGACTAACAGACCCCGGGGCAATCGAATTGCCCCGACCAGTACGCCCACAATATGACGGTTTGTACTGGTTTCTGTTCATAATTTGGGACTAGTAAAGCCAATGGTGACTTTACATGCCCTGGGAGACAGTAGTCAGTCCCAGGGTATGGAGTCTATGGTGGGGTGTCACTATGACACCCCTGTGTCACTGCACGGAGGGTGCTGTGTAACACACATAGTAAAAACACATGAGACCCTATGGAGTAAAGGACCCCATAGCCCATAAAACACATTAACAGTCAAAGGAACACCACAAATCATGTCCAAGAGTGGGAGAACAAGAGTCTCACTCTTGGCAGGAGAAAAAAACAAACTCCAGAAATCCAGCAAAGCTGCTGGGGGACTCACTAGGTTAGGAAATTCAGCCTAAACAGAGAATTCTCCCTAACATGGGGCTATATATACACAGGGAGAAGTGGGGCTGTACAGGGATATTACACATAAGAAAAACAAATGCGCCCCGGTATTGAAGGTGCCCAGACGACATGCATTTCTAATCGATTTCATCCTATTCCCGTGCTGGGAAGCGCACACAGATAAAAGGTATTCTTAAATGAGCATTGGCAATGCCAACAGTTTTGGCTTTTGAATAGGCATGGGAAAGGCATTTGCCAGGCACTGCCGTAGTGGTATTAACTGTCCTTTGATGTTAGCAGCTGCAAAGTGGTGAGAGTACCTGGGCATATAACAGCACTGCCTGGTGAATGCCTAATATTGATACACACGCTTAAACTGTTGGCTTTAGCAATGATTATATTTCACAGGACTTCAGTGAAGGGCAGCCATGTAGTTATAAATCGAGCAGCTGAAGGCAGACCTGGTTGACATTTTTATTTCACCAGTAGCGCTTTTAGTGTTCCAATTAAGGCTGTGTTGTGTGTGGGGAAGGGAGCAGAACCACCAAGGAGGAAGTAGTCAATCTTTCTTTATTTCTTCTTTTAAAAGATAGAAGTGACATTAAAAGAGGGTCAGTACATATAGTGTGAGAAACCTGAAGGTGTCTGCCCCCTAGCTAGTCCCCGGGGATCTGTCAGCTGGGTGGCCAGGACTCTGCCATTGCTGTTGGATCCAGTTCCTGGAGTTGGACCAGTGGGGGAGGATCACCTGGATGGGGGGTCCTCGGGGAGAGGGACACAGACGGGTGAGACGCATTATGCCCCTTCTTTCAACACCTTTTTCCCCATCCCACACACATAGGACATTCAAAACCATTGCCCTCCTCCTCCTTTTCCAACATGGACACTTTTGCAGGACAAATCCAGAGAATGGACTAACAGCAGAGCCGTTTACTTGACATTTCCCAAATCAAGGGTCGGGCAAAGTCAGGCAATTGAGCAGAATTAAACACACCTGACGGCCATTTCCCTTCCGCACAGGGATAAAAGAGAGCACAGTGGGAGCAAGGCGGACCGCATGACGAGACAGCTATCAGGACCCAGCAGTTCAAAAGGAGGAGAAAGGCGCTGAATATCGAGAGGCTGACAAGGAGAGATACGACCTTGCCCTTTTCGACGCAGAGCCGCGAAACCTCTTCAGTGGGAATCGGAAGACCAAAGACAATAGCCCAAGTGTGCTGCAACAGATGTCAACGGTACACAGAGCGTGTCGACGCTGATAAGCAAGAGCGAGGGAAATTCCTGCTAACGGGGTACCGGCCTGGACTCCAGCCAAGCGGTTCATCACAGCCGGTGAGTCGAGGTGAGAACCGATAAGAGCCGGGCTGTGGTGAATGAATGTCACAAAGTGGCAATTTGAACCAAGTTCAAAGAACTGTAAAAGTGTTGAAAAGGAGACCAGCTGCAGATTGAAATTGCACCATGTGGGTGCTAACTCGAGACACTCTGGTCGATCCCCATCTGAGTAAAACTACAGATACCAGAAGGCCGTAGGAAAGCTGTCAAGTTAGGCCAAAGTGGTCATACAGGAGGTCAAGCAAAATCCCTGTACAGTCCATTGCTTTGACCTAAGAACTGTAAAAAAAAGCAAGGGAAGTGAATCCCGCAAACATTGAAAGTAAAAATGCAAATGTGAATGTTGGCAAGAGTGAACCCAGAAGTGGGATGCTGGCACTAAGGGGGCAAGTCTAAAGTCCTAAGAAACAGTGTGTGGACAAAGATGAACCCAGCCGATAGATGTCCACTTTAACCTTTTTAAAATACATTGAAATTGGAGAAGGGTACAAAGCCCGAACGAGGGAGATCCAGGGGTGAAGCTATAACCCAAAAGTCCATTGAAGCAATAGTGAACCCAGTGGGGGCAGGCTGAAACTAAGAGGGGGTCACCCAATGTTAACTGTGGAAACAAACTTCTATTTTGTTAAAGGAACTTTTGTTTTGTTATTTATCTACGTCAGGCCCTTGAAGGCAAGAGACTTTCAGGAGAAACGAGACTTGGCCATCGACTATCCTGATCGCTGCAAGTGGAACTGTCGTCTCGTACTGGGGAAGCTCAAGACTGTGCTGTGCTCCAAGATCCCACCTTGCCTGGTGCACAAAACGTGGGTAACGGAGAACCAAGCTAACGCATCCTGACATATTTGCGAACGCTTCTTTCTTTTCTTGAGAACTATCCCAGAACCTTTTTTCTATTAGTTGTAAGGTTTGGCAATAGGTTTTTTAGTATAGGCCTTTTTTATTTGACACAACGCCACTAGGATTGCCTTATTTTCAGCTGATGGTCGACGCTTGTTCCCATCTTGGATTTGGATTTAGAATAGGCGTTTTTCCAACATGCATACAGTTTAATAAACACCCTTGAACTGTGATCACTTGTGTCCGTCTTTACTGTTGCCACCATGTGATCCTCACATATGGTGTCACGAGTGGAATGTGACTCAATTGAAACAAATTGGGGAACCCTACAATTTCAAAACCTTAGAGAGCCTCTGACCCTTGCATCACCACTAAGGAATCAATAGGGTTTGATATCTGTAACAGTAGGGAAGCTATTATACCCCCTGGGAAAATAGGAATGATTTTGATGCCCCCTCCCGGGTGTTACATACGATTAACCCCAAAATCTGGCTTTGTAAATTCACGGGCGTTATTGACCCGACTTTAGTGGTAGACATGAAGGTTCTCTTACAGAATCATGGCAAAGTCCCTTTTGAGGTACATCAGGGAGACCGAATTGTGCAGAGAATTTTGGAAAGGGCTATGGTCCCTTAGTTCAAAGAAAGTAAACCAGATAAATAGAAAGGAGGTGACTTTAGGTTTTGGCGAGGCTGATAAATCTCTTAACATCGAAGAAAGGAAAGGAGAAGAAACCACCATCCATCCCGACCAACCTTTGCCCAGTGAAATGATCCAGGCCTCGCTGAGGCTTTTCTACAAGCAATCCCAGAAGAAGGCGGCATAGAGAAGAGAAGTCCCTTTTTCTTCTTAAAACTTGCTGAAATGCGGTATCCCCCTGCTTTCGACACCTTTTCCCCATCCTATAACGCAGGACATTTAAAACCACTGCCCCTCCCTTTTCCAACACGAACACTTTTGCACGACGGACCAGAGAACAGACTCACACCCGAGCCGTTTACCTGACATGCCCCAATACAAGGGCCAGGCAAAGTCAGGCAATTGAGCAGAAGTACACACACCTGACTGCCCTTTCCCTTCCCCACAGGGATAAAAGGTGGAGCAAGAGAGCATAATGCGAGCAAGGCGGACCACACAATGAGACAGCTATCGAGACCTGGCAGTTCAAAAGGAGGAGAAAGACAATGAATATCGAGAGGCTGACAAGGAGGGATACGACCTTGCCCTCTTCAAAGTAGAGCCGCGAAACCTCTGCAGAGGGAATCGTAAGACCGAGGACAATAGCGCAAGTGTGCTGCAACAGATGTTAATAGTACACAGATCATGTCGACGCTGATAAGGGGGAGCGAGGGAAACTCCTGCTACCGTGGTCCCAGCATGGACTCCAGTTACGAGGAAAGCCAACCGGTTCATCACAGCCGGTGAGTCGAGGGAAGAACCGATAAGAGACAGGCTGTGGTGAATTAATGTTGCAAAGTGGCAACTTGAACCAAGTTCAAAGATCTGTAAAACTGTTGAAGGGGAGACCAGCTGCAGAGGGAACCAGCACCACATGGGTGCTAACTCGAGAGACTCTGGTCGATCCCCATCTGAGTAAAACTACAGATACCAGAAGGCCGTAGGAAAGCCGTCAAGTTAGGTCAAAGTGGTCATACAGGAGGTCGAGCAAAATCCCTGTACAGTCGAAACCCTTTGACCTAGAACTGTAAAGAAAGCAAGGCAAGAGGATACCACAAACATAGTAAAAATGCAAATGTGAACATTCACAAGAGTGAACCCAGAAGAGGAGCAAGTCTAAAGTCCCACGAAATAGTGTGTTGACAAAGGTAAAACCCGGCCGAGGGACGGCCACTTGAACTGTTTAAAAAGACATTGGGCCTCATTATGAGTCAGCCGGTCCGGAAAGGACGGTGGTGGTAAATCCGCCACCACCGTTCTTCCGGACCGGCTGATTAAGAGTCCTGCAGGCGGGAGGTGTCATACCCGCCAGGTCTGACCTGGCGGGTTTAACACCACCCGCCTGAAGGCGGACATGGAAACATCGGCACCATTACAGCATGGTGCCGGTGTTTCCACTTCCCCATTCCTATGGAGTCCTATGGGACTCCATGGGAATGGGGATTAACAGAATTCCGCCTCCAGAATTATCGGGTCACCGGGGTTGTAATGCCACGGTGATTCCGGCAATCATGGAGGTGGAATTGTAATACGAGTCCGGCGGTAACCTGCCGGAATTCTCCAGCACAGTTACCGCCAAACTCGTAATGAGGCCCATTGAAATTGGAGAAGGGTCCGAGCCCGAACGAGAGAGATCCATGGGTGAAGCTATCACCCAAAAGTCCATTCAAGCCATAGTGAACCGGGTGGAGGGAGGCTGAAACTAAAGGGGGGTCAGCGCCCAGAAGAGGGGGACCCAAGGGTGAAGCCATCACTCGATGTGAACTGTGGAAACAAACTTTTTGTTAAAGGAACTTTTGTTTTGTTATTTGTCTACGTCAGGCCCTCAAAGGCAAGAGACTTTCAGGAGAAACGAGACTTGGCATTGACGTTCCCGATAGCTGCAAGTGGAACTGTCTCGTGTTGGGGAAACTCGAGACTGTGCTGTGCTCCAAGATCCCACCTTGCCCCGTGCTCAAAACGTGGGGAATGGAGCACCAAGCTACCCATCGGTACATATTATTTGTGAACATTTCTCTCTTTTCTTGAGAACTATCCCACACCCTTTTTTTTTTTAGTTGCAAGGTTTGGCAATAGGTTTCTTAGTATAGGCGTTTTTTATTTGACAAGACGCCACTAGGACTGCCTTATTTTCATTTGATGGTTGATGATGGCTCCTATCTTAGATTTAGATTAGTGTCACGCTCACCTGGTATCCACGGGGGCGCCACACAATACTGGATGGAGGTCTAAGCACTATTCCGGACCCCTCTCTGCTTGGTTATGTGCCATATTTTGGGTAGCGCATATAACAGGAGAATGGAGGGTTAAGATAATGGTTCTGTGATGGGTGGACTCCCACCTCCCTCTGGTCCAAATCCCCTCCCTTGGGGTTATTGCTTACCTTAGGTGTTTGTGCGTTGAACTCTCCGTCCTGCGTCTCTGTGCGTGGTTGGTGCGGGCGTTCCGTGGACCTAGTTGCTTCACTGGTCCGTGTGCCCTTATGTCGGGTCCAGACCGGCTGTGAATCTGACTCTGCTTGCTGTCTTGCAGGTGAGTTATAATGTCTTTTCCATCTTTATTCTGTCTCTTTCCCTCCGTTTTCTCTGTCTTCTCAGTGTCTTGCGCCACTACGCTGTTCCCGAACGATGAGTGATGAGCGATCGAAGCGCTGCTTGCCCAGGTAAGTGCTTTGTTAATGCTGATCTTGTTCCTTCTCCCTTGCAGGTTGTGGTGAAACCTGGAGATGGGCGAGGTAAGAGAAGCGCAGGGTGCTGCCAGGACTCGCTGCTTGCCCAGGTAAGAGTTGTTATTAATGCTGTCCTTGTTTCTTTACCTTTGCAGGTTGCGCCGAACTCCGTAGATGGGCGAGGTAAGCGAAGCGCAGGATGGATTCAAGGCCGGTTACTTTACAGGTAAGTGTTCTTGCTTGCTAATACTGTACTTGTTCTTCCAGGTTATTAATAGATTCCCGATCTAGGGCTTCAGGATCGGGCCGCAGGAGAAGCAGATGAGCAGGACACGGTGAGCGTTACGCTGCAGGAGTGCAGAATAACTCGAAGTGTGTTCTGCTGTTTGGGTGTGGTTTAAATAGCCCAGGTAAAGTAGTTCCAGGCCAAGTAGTTCCAGGCCCAGCCACACCCAAAACACTAGACCGCATGGCTTGGTTCTAAAGAACTGAGCTGTGTAATAGGCTTCCATGTTGGATTTTTGTCCAAAACTGGTATTGCTTTATTCCTGATAATGAGCCTGGCGCCTTCGCCAGGACTGACTCTATGTATGTTTCTGATGGAGTTTTAAGGCCCTTGGGGCCACTGTGAAGGGCTTTAGCCCCATTGCTGCCAGGGGGCTGTTACACCTGATGGGGTCAGGGGCATGGATCGTGAAAGCACTCCCCCCTATGGCCCCTCTCAAGGTATTTCCTCCGTCTGCCCCTGGTTTGGTCGGATGGTTCCGATCAAATCGTCTTACCAGGTGTGGCGCATGGACGTGCTCGCTAGGCTCCCATGTCCTGTCCTGAGGGCTGTATCCCTTCCAGTCCACTAAGTAATATAACTTGGACCTGGTGAGTTTAGAATCTAGGATGTCCTTGACTTCAAATTCGGGTTCTCCGTTAACCAGTACCGGATTTGGTGGCGTTTTGACCCGAGTTCCAGGCTGAACAGGTTTTAAGAGTGACACGTGGAATACAGGATGGATCTGCATATTTGGTGGTAAAGCTAATTTTACTGCCTAGGGATTTATAAAAGCCTTTATGGTATAGGGCTCTAGATATCTGGGACGAAATGTTTGTGTTCCTCTTATGGGCACGTGCCAAGACGCCAACCAGACAACATCTCCGACTTGGTAGTCTGGGGCTTTTCTTTGGTGTTGATCAGAGAATCGTTTCAGTCTTTCTTTGGCTTGGATCAAGTCTTATGCTGCCTTTTTGAAGGCTTGAATGATGGTCGTATGTAAACTCTTCACCGCAGGCATTTCCAAGGCCATGGGGGTATCTAATTCGGAAGTACGTGGGTGCCTTCCATATACGGTATAGAATGGACTCTGTCCGGTACTGGTGTGTAGCGAGTTGTTGTAGGCATATTCGGCTATCCACGGCACATCCTTCCAGCTTTCTTCCACTTGATGTAACATGCACCGTAGGTATTGCTCTAGTGTCTGATTCGTCCGCTCAGTTTGGCCATCAGTTTGGGGATGGTGACTAGTGGACAGACAAATATCGATTTGGGCAATTGCACAACTCTTCCTTCAGAAGTTAAACACAAACTGACTCTCTCTGTCAGAAATTAGGATGGAGGGGAAACCATGTAATTGTACGATTTGCTCTAAAAACACCTTTGCCAGACTGGATGCATTTGGTAGACCCTTAAGCGGAATGAAATGGGCCATTTTAGAGAATAGGTCAACAACCACTAGAATAGTGTTGAACCCTTGACAGGAAGGCCGATCTGTGATGAAATCGAGGGAGTGTGCGCGCCAAGGTGCAGGTGGAATTTCCAGGGGGTTGAAGAAGGCCCACAAGTCTTTGTTTCTGGGATTTATTCTGTGCAAAAACGCCACATGACAGAATAAACTGCGTAATGTCCTTTCGCCAGATAGGCCACCAATAATTTCTTTTCACCTTGGCTAGGGCCTTGCCAATTCCTGGATAACTTGTTCTTGTAGTGCCTTATTTGGTAGATATAAACGCCCTCTGAAATACGGGAGTTGGTTCTTTGTTGTGTAATGTTCACCTTGAGTGGTCCAGTCTTGTAGAGCCTCAGTGTTCATTAGGAGCCGAATTTCCTTTTGGAGTTCGTCCAGAGATAACATTGTTGTAAGTCCTAGTAGTTTGTCAACTGGAATAATGGCCACCGGGTCTGGGGTTGAAAATGCGTTCTCATCAATACCCATGCAGGATAGGGCGTGGGCTTTTCCGTTCTGGACTCCAGGTCGGTACGTGATTATGTAATCATATTTTGCGAAGAATAAAGCCCATCGCAGTTGACGGGATTACTGAGCCTTTGCCATCTTGAGGTATTGTAGGTTGCGATGGTCAGTGATTACTGTGATGGTATGTCTGGCGCCTAGGAGGTAATGCCGCCACGCCTTAAAGGCTGCCTTGATCTCTAGGAGTTCCTTGTCTGTTATTGCATAGTTAAGTTCAGGTGTAGTAAATGTTCACGACCAAAAGGCCACGGAATGTAACTGGCCTGTTTCGGGATCCCTTTGGGAAAGAACAGCCCCCATTGCCATGCTGGAGGCATCTGTTTCCACTACATATGGGGGATCTGGGCGAGGGTGTCGTAGCACCGGGCCTGAGGTAAATCTTTTCTTGAGTTCCTGGAAGGCCTTCTCCGCCTCTTCTGTCCATTGGAACAGTTTGTTGTTTTTTTCATAATAATGAAGTGATCGGGTGCACAATCTGGGAGAAACCCGGGATGAATCAGCGATAAAAGTTCTCAAAGCCGAGCATACTTTGAACACCTTGGATTGAAGATGGTGATGGCCAGCTAAGGATGGCGTCTACTTTGGGCATATCCATCCGGACGCCTCTGGGAGGGAGGACAAAACCAAGGAACTCTACTTCGCTGACATGGAAAGAACATTTTTCAAGTTTGGCGTATAGCTGGTGCTATCAGAGTTTTGCAAGGACGGAGCGAATGTGCCTGACATGGTCCCGTTTAGAAGAGGAGTACACCGAGATGTCGCCGATGTAAACTAGGACACATAATACATCGGCCAATTCCATAGTACAACGTTCATGAAGTAGTGGAATGCGGCAGGAGCATTGCAAAGCCCAAAGGGCATCACCTGATATTCGCACAGCCCATATTTAGTACGAAAGGCGGTCTTCCATTCGTCTTCTTTCTTTACATGCACAAGATGGTATGCCCCCCTGAGGTCCAATTTGGGGTAAATTTGGGCATCCTTAGCTTGGTCCAGCAGTTCTGGGATAAGGGGTAGGGGATAACGGTTTTTAACTGTAACCTGGTTTAGTGCGCGGTAGTCGATGCACGTCCCCCTCCTTCTTGGGTACGAAGAATAGGGGCGAGGCTGCCGGGGATTTGGACGGGCGGATAAAACCATTTGCCAGGTATTGATCCTGATATGATTTCAAACTGAGATTTTCAGGTTCGGTGAGTGCATAAATTCGACTACACAGGATTTGTGCACCAGGTACGAGGTCGATCTGACAGTCATATGGCCTGTGAGGGGGTAAGGTATTAGCCTGTTCTTTTCGGAAAACGTCTTGAAAATCGTGGTATTTGCTTGGTAGTGTACTTGTTACACCTAGTACCAACGCTTCTTTATCTTGGACAGGTGTCTCTGGGTCAGACGATGGCATTTCCACTTGGTAGCACGCATGAGCACACTCATTGGAGAAGGCTAATTTCTTGGCTCGCCAGACGATGTTAGGATTGTGAGCCACCAACCACGGCATCCCTAGACTCACCCGGAACTGAGGGGCCTTGATAAGGTCGAAGGCAATGGCATCCCGATGTCCGTCTTGGCACAGAAGGGTCAATTCTGCTGTGCGCTGAGTTACAGGACCAGAAGCTATCTCCATGCCGCCGACAGTGGTGACCTTCTCAGTTGTCGTTTTTTGACAGAGGGGAAGCCCCATCCTTGTTGCCAGCCCTTGGTCTATGTAGTTACCAACGGCTCCGCTGTCTATGTATGCCTCCACAGCATGCATCCGAGACGGTTGTTGGTGACTGATCAAAATCACAGGCAGGGCAAGGTGTGAGGTCTGTGGCTCTTTTCCTTCACACGACAAACGGACCTCTACGCTTGCCGGGCCTGGAAGTTTTCCAACTCTTGTTCTCCATATCTGCCACACGATACTGGATGGAGGTCTAAGCACTATCTCAGACCCCTCTCTGCTTGGTTATGTGCCAGACGTTGGGTAGCGCCTATAACAGGAGAATGGAGGGTTAAGATAATGGTTCTGTGATGGGTGGACTCCCAACTCCCTCTGGTCCAAATCCCCTCCCTTGGGGTTATTGCGCACCTTACGTCCTGCGTCTCTGTGCATGGGCGCCTGGTTGGTACGGGCATTCCGTGGACCTAGTTGCTTCACTGGTCCGTGTGCCCTTATGTCGGGTCCAGACCGGCTGTGACTCCGACTCTGCTTGCTGTCTTCCAGGTGAGTTATAATGTCTTTTCCGTCTTTAGTCTGTCTCTTTCTTTCCTTCCGTTTTCTCTGTCTTCTCGGCGTCTTGCTCCACTACGCTGTTCCCTAACAATGTCCTTTTTTGTTTTCACAGGGATGGTTTGCGATCTCGGAGTTGCCGCGCCGATGGCAAAGACCACGGTGCATTATTGATGCACGGAGCGCTGCGCTGTTTATTGGTGTTAATTGCTAACCTGTGTTCTCTTCTCTTCTTTTTACAGGTTTTGGTGATGTTCCGGAGTGATGAGCGATCGAAGCGCTGCTTGCCCAGGTAAGTGCTTTGTTAATGCTGACCTTGTTCCTTCTCCCTTGCAGGTTGTGGTGAAACCCGGAAATGGGTGAGGTAAGAGAAGCGCAGGGTGCTGCCAGGACTCGCTGCTTGCCCAGGTAAGAATTGTTACTGATGCTGTCCTTGTTTCTTTACCTTTGCAGGTTGCGGCGAACTCCGGAGATGGGCGAGGTAAACGAAGCGCAAGATGGATTTAGGGCCGGTTACTTCACAGGTAAGTGTTCTTGCTTGCTAATGCTGTTCTTGTTCTTCCAGGTTATTAATGGAATCCGGATCTAGGGCTTCAGGATCGGGCCTCCGGAGAAGCAGATGAGCAGGAGCTAGACACGGTGAGCGTTACGCTGCAGGAGTGCAGAATAACTCGAAGCATGTTCTGCTGTTTGGGTGTGGTTTAAATAGCCCAGGTAAAGCAGTTCCAGGCCCAGCAACACCCAAAACACTAGCCCGAATGGCTTGGTTCTAAAGAACTGAGCTGTGTAATAAGCCTCTATGTTGGATTAATGTCCAAAACTGGTATTGCTTTATTCCTGATAATGAGCCTGGCGCCAAAGGAGCAAGGACTGACTCCATGTATGTTTCTGATGGAGTTTTAAGGCCCTTGGGACAGTGTGAAGGGATTTAGCCCCATTGCTGCCAGGGGGCTATTATACCTGAGGGGGTCAGGGGCATGGACCGTGAAAGTTAGGGGTTTTTCCCAACCTGCATACAGATTAATAAACACCCTTGAACTGTGATCACTTGTGTCTGGCTTTACTGATGCCACCATGCGTTCCTCTCAAGAGGAGGGGAAAAACGGGTAGAAGAGAAGGGGAGGCTGCACAGACCGAATAATGTATATGATTATCCACCTAACATCACTCAGTGCAGGAGTGACTGTGCTTTCAGAACCTGCATCAGTGCTGAAAGATAGTGCGGACAGCTTGCTCTGTAAATGGACCCCATACATAGACTGAGGTGGATGCAGTAATCGGCTAAGAACTCTCATGTTAACTGTGCATCTAGCTCTCAGTTGACAGTCGCCAAACATTTTATGTGGGAAAACCTTCACAGTGAAAGTGGATTTAAACATGCAAAATAACCACTCAAACTCTAAGGAAAATGTTAAAATGTGGCTTTTCGTGAGTAGAGAGACAGATCGCCACGGCACATTGAAAAGACCCATACCTACCCATGGTGCACCAAATCCTAGAATTCAGAATACACAGCACTCAAATGGCACCTCTCACACACTCGGCCCTGCTGCGAAACAAACGTACAGCACTTTGAAACAAAAATGACTGTCAGCACTTATTATATAGCGGACTAGCTTAGTAAAAACAGGAAAACATATTTTAGGCAAAATGCAACGATTAAATAATAACTGCCTTGGTGAGATGAAACTAAAATATGAGAATTTATGGCAAATTTGGCTAACGGAAGGGGTTTACAGAATAATGTATACTGAGCTTGACAGGTGTTTAAGAGTAGCAATACTTTCACAATGGGCCAGCAGCAGCACCCCAGTGCAGGGTTACAGTGCCCTAATGTGACAGTAACAGCACTTCTCAGCAGGGCTGCAATACATTCACTTGGACAGTACCATCACTTTGGAGTACGGCTGCAGCCAATATAATGGGGCAGCAGCAACATGTCTTTAGCAGTGCTGTAGTGCATTGAACTACACAGCATAGCTGCAGTAATTTTAATGTGAGAATACCAGCACTTCTGAGCAGGGATGTCATAATTGGGATGTGAATGTACTTTAACGTCTGGGTAGAGCTGCAATACTGGAGCTGCACCACGAGTTCTCAGAAGGGCTTCAGTGTGTTTAACGGGGCAGAAGCACCACATTTGAGCATTGCTGCAATACATTTAATAGTACAGAAAAATATTTTCTCAACAGGGCTGTCATACTTGTGATTGTACAGTGCAATCGTGTCTGGGTTGGGCTGCAGGGTTTATAATGGGGCTGCACCAGCATTTGTCAGCAGAGCTGCAGTGTATTAAATGGGACAGTAAACGCACTTCGCAGCATAGCATTGCAGAGCTGCAATACTTTTATTGAGAGACTACGGGCACTTAGAACTCCCATACATGTGTTGAGATACTGATGTCAAGTCTGGGTATATCGGCAATGTATCCAAGGGGGCAGCACCAGCATTTTTCATCAGAGTTGCAGCACATTTAATTGGGCAGTTTGGCATTTCTCAGCATTGCTGCAATACCTTTAAAGGTACAGTAACAGTATTTTTGAGCAGGGCTATCCTACTTGCTATGGTACTGTGCAGTCTTGCCTAGGTAGGGCTGAAACGTGCATCATTTCCAATAAAAGTGTTGCAGCATTGTTGAAAAGTGCCAATACTGTCTGCTGTATAATTACACGTATGGCACCTCTGCTAAGAAATGAAGGTGCTTGTCATTTTATGGTGCCAGACAGAAGAAGCGTTTCCCTTACATAGCCCCAGTCCAACATGTCAAATGCTTTGTGTGCGTCCAACGAAAAGGACCACTAGGGCGGAGCCCATCCTGTTCGTAGTCTCAATGATGTTAATGGTTCTTCGGATGTTGTCCTGGGTGTTGTGGCCCGGGATGAAACACATCAGATCCGGGTGGAGGATGTCTGGGAGGATGGGGGCCCGCCTGTTAGCCAGGATTTTTGCAAATAACTTGGCGTCATTATTCAGCAGCGTGATGGGTCTGTACGACGAGCATTGTGCCCGGTCTTTGCCTGGCTTCGGGATGAGGACCGTGGTGGACTCCTCCCTGGATGCCCTGATCGAACCCGTCACCAGGAATGAGTTGAACAGGTTGGCCAGTTGCGGCGCCAAAACGTGTGCAAACTTCTTATAAAAGTTGGTTGAGAAGCCGTCTGTTCCTGGGGTTGTATTTTTCTGGGGGTTTGCTTTATTGCTCTTAAGGTAGTAGAATTGTTTGGTATAGGTCAGAGCTCTGGCCAACCGGTCTGCCTGGTGCATCTCCAGCTCTGCATTTGCTCTTTTGAGGTCTCGACCGATGGCTTTGGCTGGGCGCTTTTTGAAACTGCTCTCCAACTCCGTGACCCTCTTCTCCAGGTTGGTTTTGTGCAGCTGGTTTAGCTGGCGGAATCTTGCTGTAGCATCCAATACCAGCCCTCGTACAACTGGCTTCAATGCATCCCAGCCGGTCGCCTGGGACTGCCTTGGATGGAGTTCTGCTTAAGGTAGTTTGTGAGCGTTTCCGCGAGTTCTGTGCTGATGGCTATATCCGATAGGATTTGATTTTGGAGTTTTCATGGTCTTTAGAGCGGCTTCACTAGCCCCTCTGCTCGTGGGCTCAGAGTAATAGGCGCATTGTCCGAGATGGTGATATGCCCTATTTGGATTTCTTCCACACAGGGGGCCAGAGAGCAAGAGGCTAACACCAGGTCAATCCTTGAGTACCCTCTGTGGACATGCGAGAAAAATGTGTAGTCCCTTGCAACTTGGTTGAGTAGTCTCCATATATCTATGGTTTCTGTTTCCCTCAGGAATTCGGCCATGGCTAGGGCTTGAAGGAAATCCTCCCTTGATGGAGAGAGTGTTTAGTCCAGATTCGGGTCTGGAGGGTGGTTAAAGTCGCCCCCAATCAACAGGTGGCCCCTGGCGAAGGAGGCTATGACTGGCAGGAGCCTGCGGAGGAAGGGGGCCTTGATCCTTGTTGGGGCTGTAGATTGCAAGTAGGGTTATTGGCAGTTCCACCAGGAAGTCCCTGAGCAGCAGGTATCAGCCCTCTGGATCCTTCTTGGTTGTGACCTGGGTCAGAGGCAGGTTGCTGCTGATTAGAATAGCGACCACCCTTTTCTTTTGCTTTGCAGAGGCAAAGAAGCATCTTGGATAGCCTCGGAAATGTGGAGTTTCTTGGAGGCAGACGACATCCGATCCAAGCCGGGCTAATCTGTGTTCTAAAACCTTCCGCTTTCTGGGGGCATTCAAGCCTTGGACGTTCCAGGTTGTTACATCTTAATCCGGGGACCTCATCTGGTGCTCCTCTGAAATGGTGCCTTCCGTTATGTCCCTCTTGTCTTGTTTGCCTTTCTTCTGTGATGGTCCCCCCTCCCTAAACTCCCCCCCTCCTCCCCAAACAACCCTCCCCCCAATAACTGAGAAAACTTCCGGACCAGCCTTCAGCCAACGAGGCAGGCGACGAGTCCATCGCGCCAAGTCACCGAGAGGCAACAGTGCCTCATGTGTAACCAGTGAAACTGAGCAGGATTGCGGCTCGGGTCGTTCCATCTTACTAGGCCATCAGGGAGCTGCTATCGACATAGGACTTCCCGGGAGTCTCCGGATGCCCTGTTCGTGTGCGCCCCGTACTGGGCGGGTCTTTCGGGGGGGGGCAGGGACCATCGCAGAGTCTGAGACCATCTTGAAGCCTTTGTGGGGGCCTCTGGCCAGCATGGAAGCCAGGGTTCCCAGAGACAGATAGGAACAGAGGATTGCAGTGCCTAGAGAGTGGCCCTCTAGCTCAGACATTGTTGTTTTTCTTGTTTTTAGCAGCGGGGGGCCATGCAGTCTGCGTCGCCTCTCAACGCGGGTCCAGGACCTTAGGGGCTCCCGCTGTCCCCCGCCCTCCCCAAATCCCGGGAGGGTTATTCGGCCTCGTCTGGCCCCTCCTCGGGGTTCATGAAGCACGCCGCTTCTATGGGAGAGAGGTTGTGTCAGCGTTTGCCTTGCCATGTGAAGGATATGGAAGTGGGGAATCCCCAACAATATGTGACCTTCCTTTCGCTGAACCACTCAGTGGTTTCAAGGCTTTCCTCTTCGGTAGGGTCCCGGAAGAGTATGCAGGGTGAACTTCTGGCCTGGTGCATAATCTATTCTTTGATTTTGTAGAAGTGCACCCTTAATAAGACATCTGGAGGAGAGGCGTTGCTTTGCCTAGCCCTAGCTCTGTACACTCTGTCAAGTTTCAGAGAGGCCCCATCTGGAAGAGTTAGGATAAAGCGCAGGAGGTCATTAACGTAGGCCCCCAGCTCCTCGTCAGGGACTGTGGTGGAGACTCCCCGCAGGCGGATGTTGTTGCGCCTGGATCTGTTCTCGGCGTCCTCCTGCCTGAGTTCGAGGGCCTCGCACCTGGCCTCCAGTGCTGCAATTCTATCCGCCCCCTCTGCAATTTCTGCTCGAACAGGGTAGTTTCTATTTCCTCAGTTCTAGATTTGATTACCTCCACCCGCTTGTCTAGGGTAGAAATCTTGCTTTTGAGTTCCTCTGTCCCTTTTTGGTATTCCTTGGTGATTGCCGTGAGGAGGTCTTGTAAGTCCCCTTTTGTGACTCCCTGCGCTGTTTGCTCGGGGCTGGGTTCGGTGTGTACCCCCAAGCTAGGTTCCTCATTGCGCTCTTCACGTTTGGGTTTCTCTGTCATGGTCGCCTAGAGTAGAGCGGCAATGTAGGCCTGTTTCGAGGGCCTGGGGTTTCTGGACATACTGGATTGCAGGGTTGATTCGGCACCCGGGATTGGGCCCAAGGCTGGGCGGCCCCAAGCTGTTCCTACGTCGAGGGGCGCCGGGCTGTGCGATTAAGAGGTGGGCTCCCCCTGCGGCTGCCCACCTAGGCTGTGGCCACCCCTGCTCACCCGCGCCAGGGGCACAGGACATGGCCTTTGCAAAGTATGGCCGCTCCAGGATCCAGATGAAGGGGATGGCCGCTGCTATGGCTTAATAGATGCAGAGTCCCGGGGCTTGACAGTGTCCTCTGAGCGGTGGGGGCCAGGGGAAGTGGACGGGGCCCCTGACCCTCCTGGGCCGGGGCCGCGACTCCAATGGGGGGGCCGAAGTCGCTTGCTGAAGTGGTCTCCCAACACCAATGGGGCTACCCAGGCCCTGCCCCGAGGCCTGCTGTTAAGGCCCTTGGGTGCCGACCTCCAGGGAAGCCCACCTAAGAAGAGGGGGGAGGAGAAGAGGCTGCCTGTCCCCACTACCCAACCCTCGGTGGGTGGTCCAGTATGGCCTGTAGGGATGGCTTTTGTAGCAGGGGAATGACCCTGGGTTGCTGCAGTTTGTAGGATGAGGGGGATCTCAGGTCTAATTATGGCTGAAGAAGGAGCAGTCCGAGCCCCCAGCACAGGCGGGGGATCAGTTGTGGGTGTCGTAGGCGCTGCCCTACCTTAGGCCAAGGCTTCGGTGCTGTGTGAAAACAGGGGCTCCGCAGGCCCTGGCTTGGCAAGTTCGGCCCGGGGGCTGGGACCCGGGGAAGCCTTTCCGACCAGGCCCCAGGCCGACCAAGGTTGCAGCCGGAGGAGGGCGGATGGGGGGGGGGGAGGGATGACCATTAGTGCTGGAGGGAGCTTCGTTGCGGCCTTCCCCCTCCCCGTACCGTTCAGAGCCTGCCATGCACCAGATCCTTCTCAAGGTGCTGGGTGCGGTGGCCGTCTCCCCCTCCGGCTACTGGAATGGCAGGTCAGTTGGTGGATGGGCTGCTAGGAGGACCTCTGACACGTCTCGGGTGGTGTGGGTGCCAGTGGAGTGGGAGCAGGAGCCCTTCCGATGCCTTCTCTCCTTTTCCGCCCCCAGAGGCAATCGGCGCAGAGCCTGTCTAGATCCCGCGCCGCAGGGGCAAGGCGGATGGTTGCCATCAGCTGGTAAGAGGGCTGCTGCAGGCGGATCGGCTCTGCCAGGGGAGCCTAGCACTGGCTTGGACGCAGGCGTGGGTTTCCAGCGCCTATGTAGGTGCAGGCTCCATTGAGTGTGGACACTGGCGACTGGTAAGGTGTGGGGCTTGACGGGGCCCAAGGCTGCAGGGTTGGCTTCGTTTAGCCCTCAGCTGGCCTCCGGGCAGACGCTTCTACAGGGCAGGTCCATCGGCGGTGCGCCTGTCATTTTAGGTGCGTGGTGGTCACTGCGGCTCCCTTCCAGGGGGAACTTTGCCTAAACCATGAGACTCAGGCGATTCCCGAGGCTACACCATCACGTGCAGGAACCCACCCGCAATCGGAATCGACATAAAACTCTGCTCGCTGGTCACTTTCACCGGGGCATATTTTGTGGGGCGAGTGGACACGGCCGAGAGCTCTTACAGAGCCAGACCGACTGTCATGGCGCCAAGCCACGCCCCCAGGAAAGAGACTTTTATTGAAAGGAGGCTGAACCATCGAGGAACCTGATAATAGAAACAGGACTGTTAACTCATGCGGAGAAGGATCGAGTGTGTGTTGTGCTCCGGAATCCCACCTTGCTGAAAATGTGGGGAAGGGAGACCCCTGACAAACACATCCCGACTTATTATTTGTGAACACTTCTTTCTTTATTGAACCCTTATCCCACACTCTTTTTGTAATTAGTTGTAAGGAATTGGCAATAGGCCCTTTTATTTTGACACAACGCCACTAGGACTGCGTTATTTTTCATTTGATGGTCCACACTTGCCCTCGTCTTAGATTTAGGTTCAGTATAGGCATTTTTCCAACCTGTTTTTATTGTTCAATAAACACGCTTGAACTGTGATCACTTGCGTCTGTCTTTACTGTTGCCACCATGAGTTCCTTACAGCCTCCAGCTGTGTCTCTCGTGCCTGCAGGTGCCTGTCTCTTGCTGCCTTTTCCCACAATGAGCTCCTCCCTCAGCGTAGATTCAAACGCGTCCCATGGGGTGTTTTCCCGTGTCAGCTGCTGTGTTCAGTTCAAGTTAGTCCCTGATCTTGTTTTCTAGGGCTTCCCTTATAGTTGGGTCCCTCAGAATTTCCCCCGGTACTGTCCAGCGCCACAAGGGGCCTGCTTACTTAAATAGTCAATATTCAATAGCGGGAGGCCCATGGCTAGATACGTGTCTGACTCTTTTCGCTCAGCTGCCAGTCTAGTGGTCTCCAGCGGTCCAACTACGGTGATACAGCAGTGACGACTACTACCACTCTTGCGACACGAGCAGTATTACCTAGCAAATAGGGCTATCGGCATCAGGTCCATTCAACAATTTGGACAGTGCTGAATGTAGGACGACGCACCTAGCTGCATATTGCACGCCTGGACCGGGAAGAAAAGTCATGACACAACTTGAGAGATTCCTCGTGACACATAGGAAGCTTCTGACCCGGCCACCTGCCAGCGTTTGGTCTGCTAGTGACAGTACGAGGTCTGCCCCTCGATTTTGACCTCCCCTGATTTTTAACATCTACCACATTAGCAGTAAATTTGGCCCTAAAGAAGGCTGGCTCATCAGAATAGATTGATCCACTCCAGCCGAAACTCAAGTAGGCCATTCTGTAACCAGCTATGCCAACAAAAGAGAATACAGCATTAACTGTCAGCTAAAAAGTGGCAGCTTTGCTCTGTCGTATAGGCATGTTTGAAAGTTACTAGGAAATAGATTGCACTATATGAAGAACTGGACTAAGAATCATATCTGGTCAGTGAATTGCAGGTGTTTCTCATGGTTTTCTACTGTTTTTGTACAAAATTCCAATTAGGATAGTATTCCGATTTGGATATTCTTTGTTACTGTGTGTGTCCTTCCTTATGACACCACAGCTTTATGCTTTTTTGGTGATGTGTGTGGACCAGACACAAGATTGGTCTTAGGTATGCATGTAAATGAAAGAGTATGAGTTCAGTTATGAAGGAATGAACATTTCACGTATTGTATTTGTATGTTGGTGGTCATTTAAGTTTCATATATAGCAACTTTGTGTCTATCCACGGATAGATGTCGAAGTATGAATAAACATTTTTGCAATTTACTGTGGAATTGAGCTTACTGACATCTAAATGAATGAGATTATAGCAGACAAGATTGTTTTTTGATATTATCTGTCTGTTTTATTCATACAGGGATTCTGACTAATTCCACCCACACTAACATTATTAACTCGTGCAACAGAAGTGTCATGGTGGCAACAAGCCATGATGCACTGTGGGAGTGGAAACATGTCTCCTTCACAAGGAGGTTAATAGCGTGGCTCATCCCCTGGATTCCTCTCACCTCCCTGAACCTTTTCTCCTCCCAGGTGATCCCGCCGCAGAGCACCACCCTCAAGGTCAGGATCAGGAAGCGTTTGCCTTTCCCTGGCCACCTGGGAGGAGAATGCAGGCAAGGATTCAGTGAGGGATCCATAGGATTCATCACAGTACTCTTCTCGTCCTACTATTACTTTCTTCCGCCTGTGACTCCATCCTCCAAACTACACAAACACCCTCCTGTCAGCCAGTTCCAATCACTTTACACTCACTCCTTTATTACACAATCATCACACACACAAACGGGAGAACCACCTTCATTCCTAAGGTAGTATCTCACTTGATTCACAAATCTTGTGCACAGATTACTGATCTCTCCCTTCCTCTCCTCCTTTGATTTGACCCGCACATTACACAATTCATGAATCCTGTTCCTTTCTTAAATATGCCCCCTCTTCTGAGGATTGGCTAAATTCCAGTGACCAACCAGGCCCTGTAGTCCCCTCCCAGAGAGGGTACACATGGACAAAATGCATAAGAAGAGCCTGCCTACTTTTTCCCTGCAGTCCAACCGCGTATTGTTGATGGCAGCGAGGGGGAATCAAAGTTTATGTTTGTGGTTTGTGTCCCTTCCCTGTGGTGTTTCTGGGTAAGTCTGGTTGGGGAGGATGGATCCTATACCCCATTTTGTCCCTGGTGGGCTAGGGGATATTTTAACTGTGTGCTCTCTTTCCCACATTGTCAGCTCCAGGTAATTGCTGCACACTGCAGCTTGCAAGGCCTGTTGTCCATGCTCATGGGTTCTGGATGCCACCCCGTGGTGACCCGTGCTAAGTCTTTCAGGTGAGAGTGTGTTCATCCACCCTCTGGTTCCATCGTGGTCTAGAGGCACCCAGAGCCGTTGTACAAGCCAGTCTGCTCGGTCTGGTAACGTGGTGATGGCCTGCCACGCTGCCAAGAAAGCTTCCCCCTCTCGCCGACCCCCCATCGTAACCAGAGGGGAGTAGCAGCTCTTCTGTTTCAGGTTCTCCAGCGGATTCATGCTGTTGTCTCTTCCCCTCTAGCTCAAACATCCATGGCAATCCGAAGATCTTCCAGGTCCCTTCAGCGCCCCTGCACTGAACGATCTGGGCATAACATTAGCAAGCACCAGTGTGATGAAGGGCATGAGCGTCCAGTGATCTGCAAAGAAACATGCAGGCATTGAGGTGGAGGGTGGGAGGATTGAGAGGAAAATTGAGTTCTTGGGCTTCTTTCTGGACCTCCTGATTTTTGCTTTTAAGAGGTACACTCCCTTGCCTGACAAGGCCAGCCTTGTTACAGTTCCTTCAAAGGCTCTTCCACCGCGGCCACCCAAGGACATAGAAGGTGTTCTCTTACTACCCTTGTGGTAGTAGGTTAAGAGCTTTGTGGCATGCCTCTGAGGCCTGACAGTGCATAGAGTTGCAGAAACCGTAATCCCCGGTGTTGTGGTTCTCCTCAAGGCAGTAGAGATATACCCTGTAGGGGTTCAACATGGACGGATGCCTCGCACAGTATGAGCAGGGTCTCTGTAGGACTTGGCATGATGCAGGTAAAGTAGCAGAGTAAGTGGAATTCCCAAAGTGTACTACGTGCGCTGAAAAAAAAAAAAGAACCAAGCGCATGGGACGATATGGCCAACGGACCTAAGCGTGCAACAGTGCTGGCTCAGAGCTGCACTCTGGCCCCTGGTGGCTGAAAATGCTTTTGAAGACAACCATTGCTAGAGTCTGTCGTAGATGGGAATCCATTGAAACCCAGTTTAATGTCCCCTGATCAGAGTAAAGTGGTTCATGCAAGATGTGTTTAACAGGAAAAGAGTTGTATTTCCGAGCGACTGCAATTGAACTATTTCTGGACTTTCCAAAAACAAAATGCACAAGGGAGATTTGAAAGCTTCCTTCGCTGCACAGCCACGCCTCATGTTAGGAAGAAGAGATTCAACTTTGCACAGTAGGGTGCTGCAAAGTCATTTCTTGAATCTATTCAATGACGAGGACTGAAATGCTGCTTTTTGATCTTGGCTTGTTGGGAGGTGTTTTAATAAATTGTGGTGGTCATTGAATTGCTGCTGTGCTTCTGATATCCATGTGGGAAGGTCCTTCCAGGAAATGGGTTTAATATATGGAGAGTATGTACATCTATGCAAGCTGACATGTTGCAATCATGTTTTGAGAATCTGTTCTTACTTTTCCTACCGTTGTTTCATTTTACACTTACCTCCTACCCCCTCATTATTGCTTCTCTTGAAACTGGGAGAAGTGTTCTTGATGTCTTATTGTACTGGTGGATTCTACCAAAAGGCATGTTGCAGGGTGGCAGTTTTCCACTGTACTACTCTAGTGTTATGTGCACATGGTTGATGGAGGCCTGTCTCCCCAGCCCTGCGTTAGCGATGGTTAGGTTAGAGGATTATGGTCCCTCCCTGCCCATCATGTGGGGGGTCCTTACCTACCACGGTTTCCTCTGTGGACTAGCGTCCTCCCCCCACCCTCCGATTAGGGAGGATTAGGTTAGGGATCATGGGTTCCTCCCTAGCATTCCTGGTGTAGCATTTTCAGCACTGGCGTAACGTGTTCTCTTCATGGTAGTTTGAGCAGGAGTCTGGCTGCAGCCTTTTGGATGCGCTGAAGTTTCTTTAACCCGTTAGCTGCTGTGCTTTAATCAAGTCTATGCAAAAAGGGTAAATAGTCATTACCTAGGTATAGGCCTTTGGCGTAGTCTACACTGGACATGAGTGAGATGAGAGTTTTGTGGGTGAAAGAGAGGAATGGTAGGATCCTTTTAACCATGCGCAGGAGGAAGAAACATTTCTTGATTATAGCATTTACTTGTGGCTCAAGTTTTAGCTCGTTGTCCATCAAGACTCCAAGATTCATTAGGAAAAGAGTAACAACCGAGCCGTGTACCTGTCTTGTCCCAACACCATGGTCATGCGAGGTCAGACAATTATCGACAATCACTCACACCTGACTTCCATTACACTTCCCTACATGGTTAAAAGGCAGAGCACGAGAGCACACTCTGAGCAAGGCAAAGCACACGAGGAAACAGCAGTTTTGAGACGGCAACTGAGCAAGAGCTGGAAAGACGGCAAACCCGAAGAGGATTGCTACAAGGGAAATTCCCTTGACCTTTTTAACCAGGAACCATTACTTTCCTGAGACCTTGAGAATAGAAAGCATAAGACCAGGTAACAATGCTGAAGAATCATGCATTGTGTGTCAGATACACCCGGGGCCCTCCCACGTCAGTAATCAAGGCGGGGAGCAGCCGCCGTCGTACTGTTCTTGGCTGCAAGAACCAAGCAGCATCAGTGACGTCAACACAGCCTGTGAACTGGGGAGACGGATACGAGACTAGTCTGTGCTGAAGTCAAGGTTGCAAGCAGCAACATTGTTTGGCGAGTGCTGGAATGAATATTGCTAAAACACGTGCGATAAGACACACGAGTGAAGCTAAACTGCTGATGAGTGATTGAACTTTAAAGCAAGCTACAATACCTTTGACGGAGTGGTCCGGCGCAGCGCGGGTGCTCAATCGAAGGTCTCTGTAAGGTATCCAGCTGAGAAGTAATAACAGTAGATACATTTGGTCTGAGTGAAAGAACAAATAAATGTGAATCTAAGTGGTCCTGCGACGGGACAAGCAAAATCCTGTACACAATTCAAAGTCTTCAATTTTGATGAAATTGTCATGATCTCTGCTTCCAAAAGGTCAGGGTTTTCCCAACTCCCTTGGAAGCAGATCCATAACCCAGGTTCCGAGTGCCAACCGGTCCCAATTGGGACCTTTTGGACCCAGTCCTTGCGCCAGTGGCACCAGGCTCATAAATATGCCCAGTCCCAGCACTGGAAGCGCCGGGCTCATAATGCTTGGGTGGACTTACCTGCAGCAGACCATGCTGCTTACTTGCCTGCCAGTTGAGCCTCTGATCCTCTTCTGTTTGGAACTACTTTTCCTGTTGGGTGGGGCAGGAGCCACTCCCTAGATTCAGAACACTGGAACTCTTCTGGAAAGCAGAAACTCTTTTCTTACCTAGGCGTGGCTGTGGAAGGAGACACCTAAGCACTACAGGAGGCTATTTAAACCACACCCGATGGATGAATCTTGCTTTGCGTTATTCTGCATCCTCTGCAGCAGAACGCTCATCGTGACTTCTGCATCTGATCCTGGGCCTAAGGAAAAAGGCTTACCATCCTGAATCCAGTCTTCAGCAACACCTATAAAGACAAGAAAGAACAGGTTAGCATTACGGTCTTCAGTGACAGCTCTTCACTTACCTGGTCCATTGGCTGTCACCAACGCCTCGCGCTGCATTCCGGCATCTGAAAGACAAAGGCTTACCTACTCTTCGTGCGCTCCGGAGGTCTTCACACTGCATTCCGGCATCTGAAAGACAAAACCTTACCAACTCTTCGCACGCTCCGGAGGCCTTCGGCGCTGCATCCCGCATCTGAAAGACAAAACAAGGTGCGTTTAAAGACATTGGGGAACTTTAATACTCACGTGCCATTACTCCTTTCCACATCTAACCCAGTGGGTATTCCGGCACCCTGCAGCCGCTCCGAACTTGTACCTGCAAAATAAAAAGACAGTTAGAGCGCATCGTGAAGCAGGCAACAAGCGCTTACTTACGTGCTTCCAGGCGCTTCTATTCATCACACGGGCTCTATCTTCAACTCACTTCAGCCCATCACCGCCCTCGCCGGAACCCTGCAAAACAAGAGACATCATTACTAAAGACTTTAAAGACATTAGAATTACTCGAAACTTACCGTTCGTGCAGTAAACGACGGACAGCAGTCCTCTGAAGTCAAGAGGCCTGCTCCCCTTATCCAGTGAAGAAACTGGTTACAGCACCCTGCCCCGAGGCAGATGGAGAGCACAGCGTTCACTTACCTAAGGTGAGAGCGTTAACCTTTGGGGTTCTACAGGAGAAGAGAAAGGGAAGAAGAGAGAGACATTCAATAACCCAGTTCCTTAATCCCATATTTTCTATCTGCAGACATCTTACCCTTCGAGTCAGACATACAGTGCACAGAGGTCCAGCCCAAAGAGCCAGCCGTGTGTTACACATCACCTTTGAAGATACGGTATACGCCCAGTCAAGACCGGCGCCTCTACGGGAATCAGGTGAGCGTTACAGAAATAGAGAAAGTTTGGCAAAGTACATGAATTTGGTCCAAGCCCGGCAGAGGGAGATACATTGAAGGTTTTGTATTAAAGTGGGTCTGAGCCCGGCAGAGAGGAACCCGGCGTGAACGGAAAAACACCTGAGAATGTATACATGTGAAATTCTATAAAGAAAGGAACTTTTGATGTTTGTCATGTTGAATGGCAAAGAGACTTTGGCACAGAAGGCCCTGATGTTCAAGTCTTGAACTGCATCCTAGTGCTAGAGAAGCCAGAGACTATGCTGAGCTTGAGTGTGCCGCCTTGTCCCGTGCTGAAAACATGCAGAAGTGAAACCAATGGCTTGAATATCCTGACTCATCATTTCTTTAATACTTTTCTTTTACATTAACATTGTTTCCCACACTATTTGTATTTAGAGGTAAGGATTGGCAATAGGTTTATTAGTATAGGCCCTTTTTATTTTGACAAGACACCACTAGGACTGCGTTATTATTATTTGATAGTCGTAGCTTGCTCCCATCTTTAGATTTAGGATTAGATAGGCATTTTTCAAACGCAACTGAAGTTCAATAAACACCTTTGAACTGTGTTCACTTATGTCTGTCTTACTGTTTTATACCATGCCTTCCTTAGATAGGTAAGGCTAGGTCGGTGATTCCTATTTCTGCCAATCTCCCGATGAGAATGTCATGGTTGACTGTGTCAAATGCTGCAGAGAGATCCAGAAGTATTAGAACTGTGATTTTGTCTGAGTCTGCATTAGCCTTTAGATCGTCCCAGATTGAAAGCAATGCCGTGTCCGCTCCGCTCATCGGTCTGAAGCCTACTTGGGCCTGGTCCAGTTTTTCTATGAATTATTGGTGTTATTCAATAGACGTCGGTTTCAAATTTTTGCTGGGTAGGGGATGTTGGAGATGGGTCTGTAGTTGGGGAGGTCCTCCACATTGCCTGCTGTGTCCTTGAGCGGCTTGATGTATGCCGATTTGAATGATCTCTGTACTTTCCCTGTTGAAAGTGATTGGTTGAAAAGGTTTCTGTAGTATTCCATGGGTGTTCTTTGTGTGAGGATTGATTTGTGTATGTCTGGGGGCAGGATTCCATGGGGGAGCCTGCTTTGTTGCCATTTCTTATCAGCTTGATGAATGTCTCAACTGATGTTTGGGGGAAGCTTCAGAGCTTGTTCTGACGATCCTTCGGATGGCACAGTGGGTTGCAGGTTGTGGTTGATTGGTCTGCTTTGTGTGATCTGGTGGATGGTGCCAATTTTGCTTTTGAAGTGGTCTGCAAGGTCGCTGCATAGTTTCAGTGAGGGTATCGATGTGTTGCATCCAAGGGGGTTTCTCATTTCGTTGATGATGTTAAAATATTCCTTTTGGTTGTTGGCGGTTTTGGTGATTCTGTTGTCGTCGTATTTCTTTTTGGCCTTATAGATTTCCTGTATGAGCAGATTTGTTGTTGGAATTGTAATTTCTTCACCTGGTTATTTTTTTCCCTCTATTCTAGTTCAAGCTTCCCATGTTTCCATTTCATGGCACTGAGTAGCGGGTTAAACCATTTTGCTGTTGCTCTTTTGTGCAATGAGGTGAAAGGTTTTTCCTTGGACATCTTGTCGATTGTTCGGCGATGTGAAGTAGTTCTGTTTTTTTGTCGAGGTCAGCTTCATCCAGGGTCGTTGCTGGTGGATTGTTGATTTCCAGTTCTACTAAGTCGGTAGCTTTAATGGTCCTCCAGTTTCTTTTCAGTTGGCAGTTGGTAGGTTTGTTTGACTGTTGTAGGTAACAAGATCATGAAGAGGATGATGAGGTGGTCGCTCCAGAGGATCTGTATTGGTGGTGCCGTGGTAATGAGGTTTTTGTTGGCTAAGATTGCGAGATTGCGTCTAGTGTTCTGTCTCACTGCGCAAGTTGCTCCTTTGACTAGCTGATTTAGTTTCATTGTCTTCAGTTGTTTGGTTAGTGATTTTTGTGCGTTAGCGGTTTCTTCATCAAACCAGATTTTGAAATCTCTCAGGCTTATCAGGTGTTCCTGCTCGATGGCTAGGTTGGTGATGGCTTCAGAGAAGGCGTCCAAGAAGGTTGCATCGTATGTCAGTGGTCAGTATACCAGAATGAATTTGAGGTTTGTTTTGGGGTTTGTTGGTAGGCGAAGGATTAGGGATTCGCAATTTTTGATGCTTAGTGGTTCACCCGTTTTACTTTTCAGGTGTTCCTTGTATGCTATCGCCAGTCCTCCTCCTCTTTGGTTTTTCCGGTTTGCTTGTGAGCACTTGAAGTTTTAAGAGGCAGTTAAGGAGAGTGAGAGTGTGATTTTGTAATTTGTCGCCTAGCCATGTTTCGGTTATAAATAGAATGTTGATCCCTACGTCACCCAGGAGGTCGTAAATCTCTGTGGCATGTTTGGAAATGGATCTAGCGTTGATTAGGTAGCAATGGATCTTTTTGACAAGGTTAGGTTTATTTTTTAATCCTTGTTTTGTCTTGCGGTTGTTAAGTTGGAGTGCTTCTGTCTTGTTATCGCAAATTGATTGGTCGTCCGTGGAGTCTGCCTCGTCATTGAAGCGGTCTGTTAGATTGATTTTTGGGTTAATGAATTCTTCTGCTTCTCCATCTTCTATGTTTTGATGTGGTTGCTGGTGGAGCCCTTGTGTTTTTGTGATATAAGGAGTGAGGGTGTTGGTTTCATTCCTTTCTCTTCTGGGGTCCTCTCTTCTTTCTTTGCAGGATTGCAATGAGTTCTCTGCGTCCCTGGACATCTCAGTGACGTTGAAGCGTCAAGGTGCTGCAATGGTTGCAAGTTCTCATGATGTTTGTTCAGTTGGTTGTAGTGTTTGTAGGGGTGCGTTCTGTATTCCTGAAGGTTTCTACTAGAGGAAGGTGTGGGTGTGGATCTGTTTGGTTTGTTTCTTGTTCTGATTCTCTTTGGCGGCATCCAACTCTGTATCGGGGCATTTTGTGGTCCTTGGCGGAGTTCGGGTTACAGGGGCACTTGCCCACCTTGTTTGAATGATGACGAGTCTTATCCTCTTGCGCTGTGATAGCGGGGTGGCCTTTATGGGTGGTTGTCCAAGTAGTGGTTTAGGGTTCTGGTGTTCCTCTTTCTGTGGGTTGACGGTCTAAACGGGGCACTGGCGGGATGTTAAGCGGTGGAAGAGGGTAGCGCAGTTGGTATGTCTGTTGGTTATGGAAAGTGGACGACGGATTCCTAGTTAACTTGGGGCAATGACCTGGCTATAGTTACTTGCTTTCAGCGGTTAGCTTGGTATTTCTGGAAAAGGGAAGTCCTAGATTTCACAAATGGCAGACAATGAGAAAACACACTTAGATTTGAGATTCCTAGATAGTAGGAGGCTGGGTGCTCCTGGAAAAAGGGAAGGCCTAGGTTTCACAGAATGGCAGACAATGAGAAAACACCCCTAGATTTGAGATCCCTAGATAGTGGGAGAAAGGCCTAGGTTTCAGAGAATGGCAGACAATGAGGAAAAACACACCTAGATTTCAGATTCCTAGATAGTAGGACAAAGGCCTAGGTTTCACAGAATGGCAGACAATGAGAAAAACACACCTAGATTTGAGATTCCTAGATAGTGGGAGAAAGGCCTAGGTTTCACCATACAATATACACTTCAATGTAATCATGTAAGTTGCGTTCACACTAGGTTTGATTTTCTAGAGGGTGTCCTGGGTGTGTATGTTTAGTGGTTGCAGTAATTACTGCAGGAGGTGGTGGTTTAGGATGGGGTGAGCGTTAGCGTAGTTATTACTACCAGCAGTTGTCCCTACCTTGTTCGTTGACGCTGCTTGATGGCTATCAGGTCCACTTTTTGCAAGTGTGGATGCTACCCAAGGCTGCTTCTGCTGTTCGTGGGTGGAATTATGTCTTGGCAACCACCCAGATGAGTCGAGGTGGGAGCAAGGGAGTTCATTGGCAGCTGATTGGGGAATATGTGGGGGTTTCCCACTGCCGGCGGGTACAAGGTGCCAAGCACTGATTAACTGTTGCCTCTGCTGAGCGTGTGGTGTAGTGGTGCAGAGGGGGCAGGTGGCAAAGGTTTTTTTTAGGTAGAATATGTGAAAGGGAGTTGGCAGTTAGCTGGCAATGTTGGCAGTTGTAATTGTTAGTGGGTAGTTGTCTGCTTCCCCTACTGACACCTGCAGAAACCTCATTTGACTGCCTCTTGGGGGTACCCCTTGCCTTGAGGCCCCTTAGATGCAAGGGCTCCCTAAGTAGAACACCTGCCCCAATCAGGGGAGGGGGCGGGAAAATGATATGGAAGGAGCACTAATAGCACACGCAGCGCCGGCACAAATTAAATAAGAAAAAAACACCCAAACTCAAATTCAACAGCAAAGGGAGTAGAAAGACCTCACCTCTGCGCCAGAGGAACAAGAGTGGCTTGCAGGAGGTGGCGAAACAAGGGACAAGGTCACCGTTCGAATGGAGACGAATTTAGCCAATCAGGGGTGGGGCAAGAGGAGGGAAAACAACACAGACGGAGCACTAATAGCACACGCAGCGCTGGCACAAATTACATAAGAAAAAAATGCCCAAACTCAAATTCAACAGTTGCTCTCTTTTCAGGGATAAAGCAATAATGTTAGGATTGTGATTTATGTTACTTGCTTTGAATCAATTATAATACTTACATCAGGAAAACCACTTTCTCACATACAACAGAATAGACTCACTTACCTGCTGCATCATTTTCTTCCTCTTTCCTAAGATGTTTATCACAGAAATCAGCTAATGTCATGTAGGCTTCTACAACGCCAGGTACATCAATATTTTCCACAGTATGAGACTGTACTTCGTCCTCAGCCTTTCGTACTGCACTATTCAGGTAATGCTGAGCCTTCTTGTAAAGGCATGCCGCTATCTACAATGAAAGTAGAAAAGCAACTGTACATTAGTATGCTACTCGTCACTCCAGATATTACACCATTACGAATACTTTGCTCATTGTACTGTTTTTGAATGCTTGTTATGCATTTATATAATTGTATGATCTCTTTGCACTGAAGTATGATCTCTTTGCATTGATGTCCTAAGCTAAAAAACACACATCCACTGCAAGGAGTATAGAAACTTGGCTTTACCAGATTTCAAGAAAGAAAAAGAAGGAAAAGTCACAATTCAGTCAATCATAGTTCTGAGAATAATATACATGTTGGTGGCCTACACATTTCCACAAAAGTAACATGTCAAGGAAAACCTAGCAGCCTTAGACACGAGCATCGAGAATTTGTGCAGTTTAAAGCTATGCAGGGAATTGAGGAGACTAGCATGAAATAGCGGCTTTTGATGCAGACCTGCCTCAAATCACTCTGCAAGAAGGCATAAAGAGGGTGGTAGATAATCTAAGTATAGACCTCTAAATGAGATCTAATTTTATGACATGCGTGAATGATATCTTGGAAAATATAACAAACATATTCAGCCTGCACTTCTGCCTAGATACCAAAGATTCAAGCTGGGTGAATGGAAATGAAGGATATTTTGTGGAAAGTGGCTTATTAACACACCTCGATCGCTAGCAGGCAAAGAGAGCACAAACATAATAGCCACTGTGCCCTTGTGGATAAGGTGTTTCTTGTTTGACTAGTGCAGGGCGCGAAAGGAGTCGGTCGGTGCTGCACTGCGCCCTCTGATGACAAAAAGTTTCCAAACATCAGCTGCACTGGTATATGAATATCCTAGATGAGGGATCTGTTGCATGAAGGAATGAACCAGGAATATAGCTTTATACACCTCAAAATACCATTGTTGAGAACAGGAAATAATTTGTACTCCCTAAAAAATACTTTTACTCCCAACTTCACAAAAAGGAAGAAATGTAATCCAACTTGAAAATCTTATCTGGAGGTCTGCGAGATCATAATACAAAGCTTAGCTCTTTGCTTATGTATAAATGTCCCGTTTACATATATTCCTTATGCTGAACAATGAGCCAGTCTACCTCTTCGTAAATTGTTTTGATTTTAATGGAATAGGGAAGGAACAAAGTAAGGACACATTTACTCACAATAAAGTTTGGGCTCTGATCGTGACCCAGGAGAATGACGCCCTTCTACTGCATGCAAATTGTCCCAAAGACACAAAGTCTAAAAAAAGTTCCATTAAAGTTCCAAGCTTTTCACGACAAGCAAATTAGTTCTACAGTATCCTCGTGGGGGTAGGGGAATAGCTCCCTTCTCCCAGCTGGTTCCCCAAAGTCCTTTATAGACTCTTACAAAACTTGTAATTCCTTCCAATGAAGTTTCAACACACTTCGGTTTCTTTATGCTCTTTATCCTGTTCCCACTGGCACAACAAAGATGCTCCCGAGCCACTCTTGACACTCCAGCACCATGCTCTTGTGGAACTGTTCAGGGAATTGCACTACAAAGTGATTCACTGCATCATATACTTCATGATTTACAGTCTCCAGTCTTCCCGGGCCCATCCCAGACTTGTTCTTGTTCCTGTTACATTCTACCAGGGAACTGTTCACCGGCTTCATCAGGGGTCGCAGGTTCACTCTCTCTGTTTTAGGTTCTTCTTTCTCGCTACTTCTGCTGCCTGCTTCTCTTGGCGGCCAATTACTGTTGGCGGTGTCAGCGCTGTTGTTGGACTACTCAGATCACCCACGACAGGTCACGCCACCACCACAGTCTTTTGTACTCTCCACACACTCATCGATGCGGCTTTGCTGTAGGCTATGGTAGGTGGTCTCGGCACCGTTGTCGGACCGAATGGTCCACCCACTACAGGTTGCGCCACCGCCTTTCCGTTTTTCTAGGTTTACTGCGGCAGTTCCAAACCGACTCGCAAGATGCTTCTCTGGTGTCCCGCTGTACGTCTTTTTAACTTTAGAGACGTGCAAGCGGTAAGCTTCCTTCGGTTCGCCTCTCCTTCGCGGCGTTCGTGTCAGCCTCAGATGGTCTGCTTGTCCTCTGCGTTCTGACCGGCATAAGAACAAGTGACAGACAGAGCCAGACTCTGCCTCTCTCTTCGTTCTGGTGTTCTCTCAGCCGCGTCAACTTTAAACTTCCTAGCTCGTTGTAACGCTTTCCAAAGACTAGAATGCAGCGCTGTTTTGCCACATATGGTCTTCTTCATTACTCCATCCCTCTTCCTCATCTCAGTATTGAAAAGGGGGCGGGGGAAGACACATAGGGTGTTTGACTGCTGTAAGGTGGGATTTCTTCATCTATACCAGAATAAGCCATGTATGTATGTTGCATAAGCATATATGTGTCATTTCGAATTATGACTGCAAGACTATTTTTGATCTAGTGTTCTAGAATTCTTCGGTCCGTCTGGAGTTTGCCTTCCCCCTACGTGGTGCTCCTGTAGATAGTCACACCCAGGTTTAGAGTCAGGTAGCATCTGCCTTTCCCTGGCCATGTAGGAGAAGCTTCCTTCCAGAGAATCAGTGATAATATTGCTAGATTTGTCCCAGTATCCAGCATTAGCCAGTGACCAGAAGCTACCCAGCTGGGACAGGGAGCTAGTCCTTTGTGTTCCACAAATCTAACTTCCACATAAGATGCAAACATATAATTGTGTCCATTATTTATGACCCCTTATTCTTTAAATGTTGCATAGATGTATCCTAATGTTTATTTATAGATTGTCCTGAATGCACAAAGTTAAATTCACATAGGTTTGTTTGCTTGGTATCATTTGTCGTGGGGAGCCAAAAGTAGCTCCTGGTAGCTGTCATTTTTTCCATTTATTTTTTTAGCATGTTCAGTTTATTTTTTCCATCAATGTCCTCACATACAATAATGCAGGTACATGTGCCAGATGTCACCATAATGACATTTGTACAGGAAATAGTTTGCCATCCACAGAGCAGTTTGTGTGATTACAATCCAACCTTTGTCCTCCTCCAGTGTCTCTTTTCTTGGAGTTGTAGCTGTTGGTGTCAAGCTAACCAGGCTCTTCTAGGCTACAAGTAGGAGCTAAACAGCTCCCATCTCCCCTCAATTTCTAACCCTGTGCAACTGTGCTGAAAAGCATCCCAGGAGAAGGGAGTCATTGTCCTGGGCTGTTCCTGTTTTTGTCTTATTGGTAGAGCAAGAGTAGCTTAGCTTTTCTGTTTACTTTGGACTAAAGATTTATGACTAGCACCCTAGGTTAGTTATGTTAGGTAGGGAAACCCTTAACGTAAGGAAAGTTAGGCATTTTCTTAATTATTTAAATACAATACTTGTGAACATGGCACATAATTGTCTGCCCCCTCCTTCTGACCTACCACACAACCCAACAAAAACCTGAGATCAGGCTCTGAGCTCATCCTTATGATCCTTCCTTAAAATCCACTAGAATAGGGGGATCCTCCTTCTCTGCCCAAGCTCCCATTCTCTGGAACTCAATTCACTTAGCATCAGCCGCTTAGAGGATGACCTTGCCTCCCAGAAGGCCCTCAAGATCTGGCTCTTGCCACCTGCAACCTCATGAACCCTGCCTCACTTGGAGTTCACCAACATTGCAATTAGGCTTTATCAGTATTGTTTCCCCTCAGGATCTCTCCAGAACAAGGTAGAGAATAAACACCAGCAGACCCCAGGACATAATTCTGTGCCACATTGACAAGATCAAGGAACGAGCTGGGATTCATCGCCCTCCATGTTGATGGATATTCGCAGACACGGCTATCCACACGCACGCCTCTGCTACCATGCACCACTCTAAGACACAATGCACAACAGCTCTGCCATCAAAATGCAGCTAAGTCCCACAGTAAAATATGGTGAAGCCGGACACATAACGAGTCTTGCACACCCTCACTCCCCCCAACTACCTCACTGCATACATCCACATGCCTGCTCAACATGGGTAGCTAACAGGTGCTTGGCCATCCCAAACAGATTTCGTGTTGGTCAAACTACTCACATGCATTTTTTTTTTTTATATATGTTTTATTGGTTAATCAACGTTAAACCTTTAACATTCATCCCAAGAAGAAAAATGATTATCCTTAGATTATTTTTGGTTTCATGTCCGCATTTCAGGGTCCTCAACAGGATTCCCAAAGATAATCTTTCAGACTATTCTGTCCTTGGACAATACTGTATCAATTTCCTCCTGATCCAGCTTTAGGGATTCTACGAACTTTAGAGCATCAAGTGTCCGACCAACTCTTTCAACTGTTAGGAGACGCTCCCAGTATTCATCTTCAGTTTCCAAGGAGATATTACTTGTATAGCTTCCCAAGTATGACTGGCGTTTTGATGCCAAGGTTGGGCATGTTAGCATCACGTGTTTCACAGATTCAATTTGGTCCTCATTTCTACAGAACCTGCAGAACGCTGATGATTTTTCAATAAGTTTTCTTCTCAGTTTTACCTCACGGGAGCACCATATATTGAGTCTACAGCGCAACAGCAGGTCTCTGTAGTGTTTAGATGGAAATTTCTGTAGGTACGCTGGGAGGATGTTAAGTGCTTTGCGTTCCCAAATGATGTTTGGACACCAATTTCGTAACAGTTTGTTTTCCTGAGTTTCCTCCCAATCTTTTTCCCGTACAATTTGTTTAGCCTTGTCCGGGTTGCACTTCAGGATATCCTCCGAAATGCCCAGCTGTACCAGGATTTCCTCACATCTCCTTTTCCACTCCTGCAGGATTATGTCTTCATTAGGTAGGCCCGGTCTTGCTAGAATTCTATAAGGCTGCGCCGGTTTGTCCAGAATGCATTTCCGGTATAAGGATAGGGATTTCCATAGCGTAATTGAGACCATGGATTGAAGTCTTAATTCTGATCTTATGAGTACTAAGGGAATCGAATTAGGTAGGTATAGGATCTTACGCCAGAAATAGGACTCACATAAGTTCCAGGTATCCCATCTTAATGCTAAAAGTGACTCTGCTCCGTACGTTAATACGGCCACCACCTTTTGCTTATAAAATGTAATGATTGGCACCATTGAGAATTTTCCATACCTACGGTGCAGGAGTACCCCTTGATTTGTCAAGGCTACCAATTTTTCACGAATCAGGGTATAGTGGGCTTGTTCGTTACAGTTCTTGTTTATCCTAATACCAAGGTATATGGTATTTTCCACTACTTCCAGTTTTTCCTTTTCCAGTGTCCATATCGGTCGTTTCACTGCAGTTGTTTTCCCACGACACGATTACATGCATAAAATCATCGATTTCTTTATGTTAATTTGCATGTCATTACATTTTAGATATTTATTGAAGGCTTCGATTCGTCGCTGTAGGCCTATTGGTGTCTGGTCAGCGGATACCACGTCGTCTGCGTATAGCATCCACGGGACTTCCATTCCATTTACCTTCGGAGGGAAAGCACGAATTTGGTCTTGAGCTATTTTCATTTCAGCCATATAGAGGCCAAAAAGGAAGGGGGCCAATGCACATCCTTGCTTAATTCCCCGTGCTGTTTTGATTTTCCTTGATAGCACACCATTCCTAGTAATTTGAACCTGAATTGATGTGTCAGTATAAAGAGCTTGAATCGCTTCCAGCAGGTCGGTCAGGCAACCCCAGATACTCAGTTTTGACCACAGGCGCTCTCTGTTTACTCCGTCGAACGCCTGTTCAAGATCGATAAAGGCCAGATATATTGTGGTCTTCTCTTTCAGTGCTTTTGCCTTTAATAAGTTTATCAAAAACAGGTTAAGGGCAGTGCCCACGCCGCTTATAAAGGCAGTCTGTCTTTCGTCCAGGATGTTAGTTCCTGAGGCCCATTTTTTTAAGTTCCTTAACAGGATGGACGCGAAGAGTTTACCGATGGAGTCCAACAGTGCAATTGGCCTGTAGTTCCTTGGATTACCACGATCCCCCTTTTTAAAGATGGGAACTATATATGCCTCCGTCCACGTGGTTGGAATTTGCCTGGCTTTCATTATTTTTTGGAAGAGTGCATATATCAGGTCAGACCAATCTTCACAGTTCTCTTTTAACATTTTGTTGGAGATACCATCAGGGCCTGCTGCCCTGGAGGGGCTGAGATTTTTGATGAGCATCTGGATATCATCTCTTTCGAATTCCAGGGCCCAGGCAGGACCGTCAGTTCTTATCTCTGGTCCTATCTCCTTGGTTTTCCCTTTAAACAGCGCAGTATAATGCCGGAACCAACTGTCCTCTGAGACTTGATTGACGCCTATTGCTGACTGGTTCAAGTCTCTATTATTAATTAAATCCCAAGTGCATCTTGTGTTGTTTGTTGATATCGCTGCCAGCCTTTTTTCGGCGTCTCTTTGTGTTCTTAAGAAACAAGTTGAACGCAGCCAGTTTTTATAGGTTTGCTGGCATTTCCTCAAAAGCTCTTCTTTCTCCGTGCTGTTAGTCTTTTTTATAAACTTGAGTTCTGCTCTATATTGCTTTCTTCTAGTTACTACAAGTTCATCATAGGCGTGCTTTTTTTCGATGATGTTCACTTTCGCTGGGTCATACTTAACCACAAATGCTTCCAACAGCCATTTGTATTCGACTGATTCTTCACCATTATTAGAGGCTTCTTGATAGTCCTGCACCAGCTTCGGTATGGCTTGATTTTTTAATCTCAATCGATTTCTCCCCCACGAAACTTCTGTCTCGCTCCATTTGTTAGTCGTTGTTGTTAGTTTAATGCCCCATGCAAGTTCGGTTCTCAACAGACTGTGGTCACTATTAGCTTGCTTGGTTATTGTGAAAGATTTAATCCATGGAAGCGTGTTTCCACCTACGAAACAGTAGTCTAGGCAAGCAGCGGTTTTCCCGCTATGCCATGTATTTGCACCCATTAGATCGCCTCTGGTCTGGCTGTTTAACATCCTCATATCACGGATAGACATTTCCTTCATCCATCGACTTTCCTTTCCTCGTAGATTTTCTGTTTCCCTAATTTTACCATCCTTATCTAGAAGTTTGATGTTTAGATCTCATATTTAATAGGATCAACTTATCTTTATCTTCAATCATGGACTTGTCAATTGTATTCATGATGGATTTTAGGTAAATCCCCTGGCTCGGCATGTTTTCGCTCCAATAAGTATTAATAAGAATCATTTTTTTAGAATCCTCCTGTTTCTCTGCTTTAAGAGCAATTGATAGGATTTGCACATAGGGATTAGGTGTCTCATGTTCCAGGACTTGCAATGGGGAATCTAGTTTCTTTAACACCATCAGACTCACAAATGGTCTACCTTTCGGGCCCTTTTTAGCCGGGTTAAAGTAGACTTCATAGCCCTCACATATTGGGGCTTCACGCAGCCAGGATTCCTGAATGGAGATTAGATCGTAGTTGGCTAGGAAGCCACTATCCTTCGAGAACAGATGTTGAAATCCTCTGGTATTCGATGAGGCACAGTATATAGGTCTATATTGCTCTTCCTTACTCTATTGTTTCTTCTTAGAATTACAGGTAGTCATCGTCCATAGTCGATCATTAATTTTAAGTTCCGGGTAATTTCGGTTAGATTTTTCCTTCCTTGGATTTTCCACGTTATCCACTGTGAATCTCAGGTTTTTTAATTTCTCAACAAAGTATTCCTTGGTGGGGGGTTGGTCGTTATGGATTTTTCCTTCATTTCTATTTTTTTTCTCCTCCCCCTCCGTCTCGCGTGCTTTTACATCCCTTTTTCTCACCTCCTCGCTTACTCTATCATTTAATTTATAGACATGAGCCAATGGTTTTTCCCTGCCAAGTTCTATTGGCTCCGCCCTGGGTCTCCTTCCCCCCATTGTTGTATCTTTTGGATTTGTACATTTGGTATCCCGGTCCCAATCTTCTAGGCGGTAGCCCTTTTTTTTAAGATGTTCGTTGGCCTTTAGAAATTTCTGTTTGATTTCATTTGAGGTAAGATGTAATATTACTTGGTCCGTCCTCTTTTCCCTTGGGAATTCTACGACTTTTATGTCGTCTGATGAAATTTCCCGAAGCGCTGGAACCTGCTTACAGAGAGACGCAACATAACGTCTATTTAGAAGGGCCTTTCTGGGGCCATTAGATGTAGTTTCCAACTTCAGATAGTATATTCTGGAGGCAGATGGTTTCTTTTGAATTGGAACATGCGACCTTTGTCTTTTTTTTTCAACCATACAGTCCTTTTCATTGTAGGTACTTCTTTGCTCAGGGCGAGTATTTTCTTGTTGAGACCGTACATTCTTTTCTTTAAGAGCCAACTCTTTCCTTTTTTGTTCCAAGGTTTTAAAGCACCAGGGCTGTTCATCATTATCATCTTGATCTTTTTCAGAAGGGGCAGCTCTTTTTCCTAGCCCCCCTTTGGACTTATTAATTGGGTCCTTTTGAGGTTTCTTACCCACATTCGAGGGTAAATCCAAATCGACCGTGTCCCAGTTATCAATTGTCTTCCAATCTGACGGACTGATTCTTCCCCACTCATCTTCATCGCTAATTTTATCCATGAGATCGATCAGGTCACTCAAGTCCGCAGATTTATCCAAATCATCCCTTTTGTCGTCCGCTAAAGGCTCCCTGATTTTAAATTCATTCACTCCCTCAGCCTCCATACTATCTAATTCTTTCATGGCCAGTTCTCTTCTTGGCTTCTTGGTACATTGCAAATTTTCCCTTCTCGGAGGAGTTCTTAAATTCCTCAAGAAGGCTCTTGATCCATTCACCTTCCGCTTGAGCGTTTCATTTTTTGATTTTTTTCCATTATCTTTAGTTTTATTAGCCAACTCTTTTCCCAATCGATGATCCTTCTCTTTTATGATTGTGCCTGAGAAAATCGCAAAATTAGGCTGCTCTGGTTGGGATTTCGGGTCTTGTTTTTGATCTCCATTACGGCCAGGGGAAATCAAAATTATTTCCTCCTGTGGTGTCTCTGGATCGTTGCTTTGTTTCAATTTCATAGGGCCTTTCCCTCGGTTTAGATTTTCCACCGCCTGTGGGTTCAATTTATTTTGTTTATGCAAAGATCTCATCCATTTGCAATCTTCAAGTACTGCTTCCATAAGCAGTGACTTATCACTAGCGTCCCTTCTTGCTAGATCGCCGAGGCGGTTTTGCCAGAGCTGAGTTTGTTTGGCTTCTTTATTTATTCGTATATTCAGGTTCTGTAAAGACAGATCCATTTGCATATTTGCCTCCTTTATCTGCAAATTCGTAGTAGTAACTTCTTGTACCGAGTCTTTTATCACCTCATAAAGTTTGAGAAAAGGCACTAATGAGATGGTCAGCGAGGTCATGATCACTTGTTGTATATGTTCCATGTCTTTCGCTCTTTCAGTTATACAGGCTTCGCTGATTAGTTGGGTTATTTGGTCTTTTCGTAGTATATTCGGAATCAGCACTGGGTCTTCCCTTGCCAGCGTCTGGGTCATTTTAGTTATCATACGAGGTTCCTCGACTGGAAGTTGCGATTTTGGATCTTGTTTTCGGCAACCTAAACTAGTATTAGTCTTTTCAAGATCAGTGTATCGCTTCGCATTATCGCCCCGCTGATTTATGGCGGGTAACTCAGAATCGGTGGTCACAAAGGATCTCCCTTCTTCTAGTTCCATGTCCAAAGCTGCCATCCTCTCATTTATTAGGGAGAAGCTCTTCCTTTTTTCCCTTTGAATTTTCCCCGTCAGTAACGTAAGGTCCTGCATGATTTTACTCGCAAGGCTCGAGTTACTCAGGTTAACTGGAGGCAGCAATCTGGACCCTTGAGGTCTTAAAGGAGTCATCCCATCAGAATCATTTTGAGGGTGTATGTCTAAACACGTCTTTGTAGGATAATTCCCACCAATTACACGCGGCATCATCATTGGATTTTCTAAGGACATAGGTGTTATTCTCTCGTTTGTGCCATCTTTTGGCCTCATATCCAATTTATCCTTCTGGGTATTTATATGGGTTTTTTGGTCACTTTTACCCATAAGGTCTTGGGTGCAATTCTCTTCCCTGTATGGCTGGAAGATATCAATAGCTACTGGGGATGCCTCCCTGAAGCCTGGATGACATGATTTTTCCTCCATGTCGATTGTAGAAGCTCGCAGGGCTTTTTCCCATTGGCCCAGCTCAATGACGTCCCAATCATCTCCATGAGTCCCTCCAATCTCAGATAATGGAGCCATCTCGTTGCTGGAGTTATTTCTCGATTCTCTAGGCGCCTTTGGAGTGACGCTTCGTCTGCTCACCACCTTCTCCTCTATCGAGCTCTCCATCCTTGGCTCCATGTCGAGATTAGGTTTGATAAGAGTTTCGACTGGTTCGTCGACACGATTGCTCGTTTGAACGTCATCTATACTTCGAGAAGTGGATAAATCCGTTCTCACATCAGTTTCGCTTCTAGCATTAATTAATCCAATCACCCTATCGGCTCCCGTGTTGTCCAAATCACACGTGGGCTCCCCTTGTGGATCTTCTGGGAGCGGATTAGAGTCTACTGGAATTTCGGTACGTTCTTTTGAGGGAGCAGAGCAAACGCTTTGGGTGGTTACATCTGACTCACCACTGTGTTGATCTTTCCCCTTCTCCTGATTAGTGTCGTCGTTCTGGGACTTTGATGGATCTTGAATCATAGGAAAAGGATTTGTTACCCCTCCTATAGAGGGAATTGTACATGCCATTGGTTGCTTCGGGGAGTTCGGTATCAATCGTGAGTTATCTGGGTTTAGACACATTAGAGGATCATTGTTTCCCATATCCGTATTTGCCCCCACAGAAAGGCTCTTTCGTTTTTTGCCGCAAAAAGGTAGGCGGCTTTGTTTCGTCGAGGTCACTTTCAACGAGTGCTCAGGACTCCCCTTTGCCTCTGGTAAAGAGGCAACTCTTTGCCTTACCTGAAGTCTAGTTCTCAGCCCCGTTGCAGAGATGTCTATGGTCGCTGGGGCTGGTTTCATCCTGTCGTGCAGCTCCTCTATGCAAACCTCGTAGTGGGAGAATGAACTACAAATTCTACTCGTTGCGCGGCGGTCTCCGCTACAGCCAGCAGCCAAACAGCCCAACAGCCAGGTAACTCTCCAGACGATGCCCTTTGCGCGCTCGGGCTTAGCGTCGCAAGGGTGTCTGGGTCAGACCTACATTCTACTTCCTTCCTGGGGGAGGAGCCGGGGGCGGGCAAAGAGGCGGGGTCAGGCAGCGCTCCGGCGCAATGATGTTTCCCCTCCTGCCTCCGCACTGGGTGTCCGCGCCACACAGGCGAACCTCAAGGGAAGCAGACTGTTCTCCAGTCACACAGCAGCCACAGCCCAACAGCCAGGTAACTCTCCAGGCGATGCCCTTTGCGCGCTCGGGCTTAGCGCCGCAAGGGTGTCTGGGTCAGACCTAAATTCTACTTCCTTCCTGGGGGAGGAGCCGGGGGCGGGCAAAGAGGCGGGGTCAGGCAGCGCTCCGGCGCAATGATGTTTCCCCTCCTGCCTCCGCACTGGGTGTCCGCGCCACACAGGCGAACCTCAAGGGAAGCAGACTGTTCTCCAGTCACACAGCAGCCACAGCCCAACAGCCAGGTAACTCTCCAGACGATGCCCTTTGCGCACTCGGGCTTAGCGCCGCAAGGGTGTCTGGGTCAGACCTAAATTCTACTTCCTTCCTGGGAGAGGAGCCGGGGGCGGGCAAAGAGGCGGGGTCAGGCAGCGCTCCGGCGCAATGATGTTTCCCCTCCTGCCTCCCCACTGGGTGTCCGCGCCACACAGGCGAACCTCAAGGGAAGCAGACTGTTCTCCAGTCACACAGCAGCCACAGCCCAACAGCCAGGTAACTCTCCAGACGATGCCCTTTGCGCGCTCGGGCTTAGCGCCGCAAGGGTGTCTGGGTCAGACCTAAATTCTACTTCCTTCCTGAGGGAGGAGCCGGGGGCGGGCAAAGAGGCGGGGTCAGGCAGCGCTCCGGCGCAATGATGTTTCCCCTCCTGCCTCCGCACTGGGTGTCCGCGCCACACAGGCGAACCTCAAGGGAAGCAGACTGTTCTCCAGTCACACAGCAGCCACAGCCCAACAGCCAGGTAACTCTCCAGACGATGCCCTTTGCGCACTCGGGCTTAGCGCCGCAAGGGTGTCTGGGTCAGACCTAAATTCTACTTCCTTCCTGGGAGAGGAGCCGGGGGCGGGCAAAGAGGCGGGGTCAGTCAGCGCTCCGGCGCAATGATGTTTCCCCTCCTGCCTCCCCACTGGGTGTCCGCGCCACACAGGCGAACCTCAAGGGAAGCAGACTGTTCTCCAGTCACACAGCAGCCACAGCCCAACAGCCAGGTAACTCTCCAGACGATGCCCTTTGCGCGCTCGGGCTTAGCGCCGCAAGGGTGTCTGGGTCAGACCTAAATTCTACTTCCTTCCTGGGGGAGGAGCCGGGGGCAGGCAAAGAGGCGGGGTCAGGCAGCGCTCCGGCGCAATGATGTTTCCCCTCCTGCCTCCGCACTGGGTGTCCGCGCCACACAGGCGAACCTCAAGGGAAGCAGACTGTTCTCCAGTCACACAGCAGCCACAGCCCAACAGCCAGGTAACTCTCCAGACGATGCCCTTTGCGCACACGCATTCTAAACGTGTCTGACAAATTTCCCATACCTTGTACTTCGGTCCCCAGAGGACGTTCACCTACAGCCCTTATGAGGACATACCATTGGGAAAAGGTGCTATAGAAATGATAAATTAAGTTACAAACCACATTAGACAGATCGAGACAACCGTCTCACAAGCCTGTTCTCTGCATTGGTACAGGACGCCTTCCTTTTTCTGCTCTTCCGGGTGTTGTCAGAGCAGCTATCGACAAACCACCAGAGCGGTCTTCGTGGACTCTGGATTCTTTTGTGGAAGTTTATTCTGGGCAGACTGAGCATGGGTGGTAGGTTCCTTCCTCACCCTCTTATCACGGGAAGGCTCCACAAGGGACTTTGTCCTCTTGCATGCAAGAGGGAGTACGCTGCTGAGGACTGCAGTGTGGCATGAAGCATGGTTCCAAATGGAAGCAGTGTCTGGGGCACATTACCCTCGTCAAGGCAGGTCTTCAACCGTCTGTGCCGGTGGCAAAGAGTCTACTTGGGGAAGGAATGGCAGACAGTACACAAGTTGACGTTGTTGTCCGGGTACAGGCAGTAGATGCACTCTGCATGCTGGTCTTACATGTAGATACGCAAAATAGAGGGGTTGGGAGTCTCTCTACCGGCCTCAGTCACGGGGGAGTCTGAACCAGATTTTATAGCTCACTATCCCTTTCACAGAAGAGAAATATCCACAACATATCAGTTTTTGTCCTGCCAAAGGGCTGCCCAGTACCAAAATGCTAGGCAATTCTCTTCTGAACAAGAGTACCAACAGCAACCCTAGACATGTGTTTTAGCCTGGCTGGGCCTCATCAGTGAGGTGGAGCTGTGCCTCTCTAACAACTGTGAGCAAGGGGTTCTTGCGTCTGGATTACTCTAGTAATTTAGGGTGAGACCCAAAGTTACTTTTTGATATGCAAAACAGGGGGGTTCTGGGTGTCTCTCTTCCGGCCTCAGCCACGGGGGAGTCTCAACCAGAATTTTTAGCTCACTATCCCTATCACAGAAGATAATTATTTAGATATTCTTCAAGTACAAGGTGGAGCATGCCTTGAAGAGAGTTTTCTTTATTTTCTAGTCAGCCATGGTGGGGTGAAGGGGTACCTGCAGCGGGCCTCAGACCTGAGGTGGCAAAGGTATGGACAAGGGAAATACCAGGGATGTGAAAACACTTCCGACAACCAGAATATGAAAGTACTCGACAAAGACGTTAAAAAATAATAATGAAAATTGCAGAAATAAAGGTGGTAGATAGTACAAGTTACTTACCTGCAACTCTTGTTCTTCAGCTTGAGTCTTGCATGGATGAATTCCCTGTCGACAGGTTGGTAATCCTCAGGAAAAAGAAAGCAGTTTCGCTTTAAACTGAAACTGCTCGTCTCCTCTACAGTCTACCAGTGTCACTTTGGGTCATACTGCCCCCAACCAATGACACTCGTTCTCCTAAGCTCCACCCCAGGTGGCCATCTTCGGATATGGTAGCGCACATAAAGTGGCATTAAGAACCAAGAAGAGCCAGAGAGGGGAAGGAGGGAGAGTTTGCAGGTGAATCCATGCAAGACCCATGCTGGAGAAGAATTACAGCTAAGTAACTTGTACCTTCTCCAGCATTGGGTCTTCCATGGATTCACATGCTAATGAATACGATTACATAGCAGTACTTATACATAACTACAGAAGGTGGCAAGGCTCATTGAAGCAATCCACTTAACCCTGGAACAGACTCACCTCAAACAAAAAGGTTGCGTAGAACTGCTCGGCCGACCAGGTACTCCTCTCTGGAATCTCTGTCGACACAGTCGAATTTCGTGACGGTTTGGGTAGACTTCCACATAGCAGCCCTGCAGATTTCAAGCAGGGGGACACCAGAGAGAAACGCTGTCATTGCTGTGATGGCTCTGGTTGAGTGGGCTCTCGACTGGCCTGGAAGCAGTCTATTGGCTAGACAGTGGCAATGCATGATACAGCTGGAGAGCCACCTGGAGATGGAAGCCTTAGGCAGGATCCAAAGTTGACGAAGAGCTGAGAGCTTAGACAGGACCACATTAAGTTCCCAAGCCAGGCAAGGGGCTTTCCCCGGAGGGGAAGTCCAGAAGAGACCCTGGAGGAACTCCTTAACGAGCTTGTGCGACCACAGGGAGAGCGTGCCCGGAGCTGTGTGTACTGGGATATGGCAGCCAGGTGGATCTTGATGGATGCATGGGCAAGACCAACTTTGACCAGCAAGATAAGGTATGGGAGGAGCTGCAGTGCAGTTACATGCAGCAACGCGATCTTCTGCGCCTGGCACCACACTATGAAGTGCTTCCACTTGTTCCTGTAGCACGTTACTGTAGAGGGAGCCCTGGCTTACTGAATAGTGCCCAAATTCTAGAGCTGCAGGAGTCGGGCCGTGAGGCGCAGTGACGCAAGTTTGTGGTGCAGGATTGATCCTCCTTCTCTGGAGAGGTGTAGAAATGTAGGCAGTTGAATTGCTTGGACTGACAGATGGAGAAGGTCCAAGTACCAGATCTGCCTCGGCCACACCAGTGCGATGAGTGGCAACGTCTGAGTGTGTTGATCACAAGTAGCAGTATCAGAATCGGAGGGAAGGTGTACAGGAAGAGCCCATTCTAGGAGAACAAGAAGGCATTCCCCAGACTCCTCAGCTGAGAGTATCTTCCAGCAAACTTCTAACACTTGGAGTTGGCAGCTGTCGCGAAGAGGTCGATCTGAGGAAGACCTCACTCACTGAAGAGGTGTGACACTTGAGCTTGCTGAAGCTACCACTCTTGGCAGGACCGCAGCTCCCTGCTAAGAGGGTCTGCAAAGGTGTTTTTTTGAAAATTCTTTTTATTGGCATTTTGAAATACAACACAGCATCCGATAAGACATATTGTAAAAACATATGAGTAGCTTTTGCTGGAGCAACCCCCCTCCCCTGCTCCCCCGATCCCTTACCCACCCCGCCACCCTTGGGATCACACAACCAGGTTTCCAGTAACTGGATTCCCAGGATGCAAAATTTCTGCAGACAGTATGACACCCTGTAATAGCCCCGTAAGAAGGCCAGCATCATTTTGCGTCCTGCTGTGAACTTAGATTGGTTGCCTTGCAGAGAACATGTGAACCATTACAACGAAACAAAGTTCAGACTTTGGTTAGCCAGTCATGTTCATGAGGGGGTCTTTGTCTTTCCATTTCTGTGCAATGACAAGCAAGGCCGTCAGGTTAAGAACAACATACGCTTTCCGCCCATACTTTGGCCATTCTCTCTCATCTTTTCCCCCTATTCAGAGGAGGCTTTCTTTAGAGCCCCTGGAGCATTGGTCCCCGAACAATAGCTGTGTGTGACCATTGACCTGTCCCCAGTTGAAGACAACTCCACCATGTGTGTATCCAGCGCCCTACTCCCCCACAACCCCTCCAGCAATTTCGGGAAGCTGAGGGGTATATCTGCTGCAAACGTGCCAGAGTGTAGTGCCACCAAGTCATGATTTTGTACCAGAACTCGCTAATCTGTATGGCCTGCGCCAGTTTAGGTATATATTTCCTTAAGTTTTCCCACTCTTTCTCCAGTATGGGTTCAGCAAGGGAATCTTCCCACTTGCCCAGATATTTCAGTGTTGGGCCTGTCTCTTTCATCAGCAGCAATCCATAAAAGTTGGAGATGGTATTTATCCCCTGCGTTTACCATCAGAAATTTCTCGAAGGGGGTAAGTGGCCTAGCGGCAGCTGCCATATTGACCGGTGCCATCAACCAATGTTGAAGCTGATAATTTGGCAGCCTGTCACCCTCTGTCAGCCCAAGCTCTGTCTTACATTGAACAAAGTTCTTGATCTGCCCCCCTCAGCAATGGTTGATAGTTGGCCTGGTATAGCCCCTGCAGCATCAGCATTATGGTGACCCCCAATAGCTTAATGCCCGCTTGCACCCAGCGGAAGTGTGTCATCTGATTAACCCGCTGGAGCTCCTCACCTTCTAGGGAAAGGCTCAGTATTTCAGATTTCAACACATTGACCTAAAGGCCTGCCACCTTACCAAAGGCCTTGATTTCGCTAAGGACCCCCGAGAGAATCTCCTCTGCGAGGGTGAGGAGCATATCGTCCGCATATGCCATAACCGTATGTTCTTCCGTACCGAAGAGGATCCCACGAATTGACAGGTTCTTCCGTAGCTTGATCAGAAAGGGCTCGAGGTGTACAATAACGGCGAGAGGGGGCATCCCTGCTTGGTGTGCCTCTGCAGCGAGATAGGCTGTGAGATACTGCCATTAATCAAAAGGCAGGCAACAGGGCGGCAATAGTTTGCCCGAACCTTGTTCAGGAATTCGGGCCCAAAACCCATCTTCCCCATGGTGTTGAACAAGAAGGACCATTCTACACGGTCGAAACCTTTTTCAGCATCTAGCGACAGCAGAATAGCCGGGTCCCTCTTTCTCGAGGTTTTTTCGATAATGTAGCATGTCTTTCGAACATTGTCATGCATCTGCCTGTGCTGAATAAACCCGGCTTCGTCAGGATGTATGAGTTTGGGTAGGAGGGTCTCCAGTCCATTGGCTAGTATCTTGGTATAGATCTTCGCCTCCACGTTTATAAGGGCAATGGGTCTATATGATCCGCATAGAGTGGGATCTTTGGCCAGTTTAGGAAAAAGGATCACCTTGGCTTCTTCCATCGCCTGAGTTATGGTACCACTATCCCCAAAGGTGTTGAACAATCGAGTGAGCTTGGGCGCGAGGATACGATTCAATGTTTTGTAAAAAATGGTCCGAGAAATCCATCCAGGCCCGGGGGCCTTGTTTAAGAGAAGATTCCTGATAACATGCAGTGCCTCCCCCATCGTAATATCCGCTTCCAATCCTTCCCTCTCTCCCAGGGATAGCTGAGGCAGCGGCACTGAGTTCAAATATGCCATAAGTGTGGAGTGTACCGGATTGTCGGTCCTATATAGCGCTGGGAAAAAAATCAACAAATTGTTCCATATTTTCCTGAGTAGTGTTTATCCTAACCCCTTGGGGGGAGGGGGATCACCCCCTTTATCATCTGCACAGCCTGCCTCTGTTTAAGTTTTCTGGCCAAGAGTCTCTATTTCTGCTTTAATGAGAGTAGATCCCTTTATGCCTTTTGCAGCTGGAGGAGATCCAGTTCCCCTCTTGCAGCCCGATAAGCCTTCTGCAGTTTATGGCAATAGTTGGAACTCATTAACAGCAAGATAACTTGCATTGCCCTTTCTAATTCCATCTCTAGGGCCCACAGCCATTTCAACCACTGAGCTCGGAGAGCTATCAATTTCCCCTTAAGTGTTGCATTAAAGACGCCCAACAGAATGTTCTCGGATACATCTGGGGGGAGTTTGTAGCGAAATAGGTCTGGATTTTATTTGCCACTTCTTCTCGCGTAGATCGGGTCCCCTAGAAGCTCCTTAGGGGACCTTGAGCTCCATAGCCCCCTCCGGTATTGATGAAGATTTAGTGCGAGTGTGATAGGGGAATGGTTGGCGAGTGCAATAGTGTGCAGGCCAACCTGAGAAATCTTTCCTAAGAGTATAGTTGATGCCCAGATGTAATCTATACGGTAGAAGGAACGGTGAACATGGGTGTGAGGTGGAAGCAGTCGCGGCAGCCCTGGGCCCCGGGGAAAAGGAGGGGGTGGCGGAAGGGGCCAGCCAAGTGCTGATGCTGGCCTTTCAGAAAAAAGAAAACAGGACAAGGACTACAGATCCCAGAATGCCCCACGGAATACCACATCAGGTAGGGGGCACACTGATGGGAAAAGAAAGGAAAATAAGGCAAGGGAAAACCGAGTTTCCTTATCATATTAGATCAGCCCGAACAGAAACAAAGTACAGGGTTAACCCACAGCGGGATGAGCAGGGAGGAGGTGGGGAATCAGGCTCAGGTGTGGGAAAACTGTTGCTGGGAACACCAGGGGCTGATTACGGGGGGGAGGAACGGGGCAAGGGTTAAATGCAACTCCAAGGGACTCAGAAGGGGTCTTATCTTGCAGGTGGGCGCCGCACCCGAATGGAGTGAGACCAGCGGAGAATACGAGTGGGCTTACTAGGAAGAAGAGGAAAGTCCAGAGAGTGACGCCGTACCCGGTCCGAGGCCCAAGACATCATTCTGGTGGGGGGAAAACGACAATCGGAGGAGAAGTATTCAGAGGAGTGAAGTGTGGTCAATTGCTAATTCTCTCATTTTCGTTTCCCCGGACGGCGGACAGGTTTGAAGGGAGAAAGCCTGTACACGGCGGGGTGTTGTAAGAGACTATTTTGGGAACTATAACACATATAGCTTGCAGTGCGAGTAAATCAAGGCACAGCGCCAGTGTATGCGAGTTGAAAGGAACCATCTTCAGTTGGTTGTCTTTAATGACCTGTGACCAGAGTTGTGAAAATAAACAAATGTGAATGAAAATCCTTGCTGTCTCGAGCTGACTACTTCACAGTGGTGGCAACAATGGGATTAAAGAGGAACGCAAATTACCCAACAGCATGGAAGCCGTGTTAAAATCATTGGCTGAAGGCCAACAGCAGATCTAGCAGTTAGTGCAAGTTCAAGGGCATCAAGCGCAGGCGGACCGGCAGGCCCTACAACAGGCTCTGCAAGTACAAACAGCAACTCAAGAACAGGGCCAGAGAAGCATTGAGGATTCTGGGTGAATCAGTGGCGGCACAACGGTCACATCCGGCCATTCCACCCACCGTACGTCAAAAATACCAGGCGGGGTTGTCCCCAGTTATTTCTTTGTAAACTTTGAAAGAGTAGCCCGAGCAGCACAATGGCCACAGGACAGATGGGCTTTCTTTTTGGTGCCCCTGGTTACTGGAGTCATGCAGGGCGCATATCAGGCGGCCTATACCACAGGGGACACCCCAAATGCGGACATCTAGAAGTCAGTGTTGGAAAGACTGGAGATGGAGGAGGAGTCCTATAGGCTCCAGTTTCGAGAAATTAGACTAAAACCCGGCAAGAGTCCCAGACAACTTTTCTACCGCATCCAAGATTTAGAGGAGAAATGGCTACAAACCAACACAGCCACGATTGGACAGATTAAGGAAAAAGTAGTGATGGAACAATTCATTGACGCCCTTCCTAGTCCCATACAAAGGTGGGTAAGGCAACATCACCACCTTACTCTGTCTGAAGCCATAGATGTGGCCACCGCCTATCAAAAAGCCGGAACACCTCGCATCTTAATGGCCATACCAGTGAAACTCCCATCATGCGCAGCAATTACCGGGAAGCAACCCAGGAACCACGAAACAGACCGGATCCTAAACCCACCAACGGAACCAGCATACTCAAGGGACAGGATGTAAAAGGGTACCCTACGAAAGACATTGTGTTGGGGATACAGGGACACGAGATACCAGTTAAAGTAGCCATTATCCCTACCCTCCCAGCCCCGGTACCAATAGGGACAGACATTCCGGAATTCGACAAATGGTTAAAGGAAGCACCTTTTTCCAAAACAGAGATCGCGATACCGGCCAGAAGGGTGAAAACCACCATAAGCCAGAGAAGGCATATGGAAAGGAACAGACGAAAAGGAATGGACATTGCCCCCATAGACTGGCGAGTGGGGGACCATCTCCCCTCGTTCCGGACCAAAACCGTATTGGATGAAACCCTAAAAAAGGGCAGGGAGCAAGCACAAGCAATGAGTGGGACCCCAGGTAACACGCCGTACTTCAAGGAGAATCAAGGGCTGATATATAGTGTGACCCGAGGCTCGGACGACCAAGAGAGGGAGCAATGGCTGGTTCCCCAGTCATACCAAAAAACTTTGATTCAACTAGTACATGATCACACAACAGGGGGCCATTTAGCAGAAAACATGACGGTGAAAAGGGGGTTACAGAATTTTTACTGGCCTGGAGTGTACGCGGAAATATCCAGATATTGTCGAGAGTGAGCCATATGTCAAACAACGAGTCCTCACATACCGGCTCGAGCACCTCTTCAAAGAATGCCCCTGATTAAGGAACCCTTGCAGAGAAGAGGAATGGACATTGTAGGGCCACTGTAGCCCACCAGTAGAGGGTTCTGGTTCCTCTTAGTGATTGTGGACTATGTCATTCGGTATCCCGAAGCTTTCCCTTTAAGAAGAATTTCAGCAAGACAGGTATGCAATGTGCTCATACCGTTCTTTGCTCGAGTTGGAATTCCCATGGAGATGGTGACAGACCAGGGGAGTAACTTCATGTCGGTGGTTATGAAGGTGGTGTGTAAATCCTTAGGAATTCAACACTTGAAAACCTCAGTGTACCATCCCCAAACGGATAGGTTGGTGGAACGATATAATAAAACTATTAAACAGATGATAATTAGAGCCACCAGCCCCACAGGGTTGGGATGGAATCGGGTTTTACCTTGGGTGTTGACGGTACTAAGGGATAACCCGCAATCCTCAACCGGATACTCTCCTTTTGAATTGTTGTTTGGAAGACAGCCTAAATCCATACTGGGATTAATAAAAGACACCTGGGAACAACAGGAGGAAACCTCACTCACAGACTATGTTAATGAACTACGAGAACATCTAGGTAAGCAGAGACTATGCTCAAGAAAACCTGGGGAGGGCCCAAGAAAGACAAGAAAAGTATTATGATCAAGGGTGCCGACCTCGATCTTTGAGAGAAGGGGAGAATGTGCTGGTTTTACTGCCTACCCACACGAACAAAATGTTGGCTCAGTGGAAGGGGCCTATCAAATAACCAAAATTCTGGGACTAGTAAACTATGAGGTGGAACAACCCGACCGGAAAATAGATCTCAGAATGACCACATTAACTTCCTCAAATTGTGGAAAGAAGGAACACCAGGCGTATTATGCGCAACACTCTCAGATATGTCAGTCTCTGAACAAATGGTCCCTAATAACCGCAGTATCCTTGAAGATGTGGAAATGGGGGAACAGTTGAGTGAGACCCAAAAGACCGAATTATTGGACACCTTGAAGCAAGTGGCTGAGATTTTTTCAGGAATATCAGGACAAACCCATATGGCAACCCATTCAATACCCACGGAAGAAGGGAAAATTGTACGTCTCAGGCCTTACAGAATTCCGGAGTCAAAACGTGGGGAGATAGCCAAAGAAATAGATAACATGCTTAAATTGGTAACCATTGTGCCATCTAAAAGCGCATGGTGTTCGTCCGTGGTCCTAGTACCTAAATCTGATGGTACTACCAGGTTCTGTATGGATTTTAAGCAGTTGAACGCCATATCCCAATATGAAGCCTACCCAATGCCCAGAATTGATGAACTGATTGAAAAGCTGGGTTCGGCCTCATTCCTGAGCACCATGCATTTAACCAAAGGGTATTGGCAGATCCCCCCCAAACAAGCAGACCAAGAGAAAACCGCTTTTTCGACACCTGAAGGCTTGTTTCAGTTCACTGTCTTACCCTTTGGGTTGCATGAGGCACCTGCTACATTCCAAGCATTAAAGGATAAAATCCTGAGACCGCATGAAGAATATGCTGCGGCTTACTTGGACGACATAGTAATCTTCAGCCAGACATGGAACGAACACCTAGCACATCTGACCCAAGTGACAAGCATTAAAAGCGGCTGGTCTACACATTAACCCCAAAAAGTCTAAACCGGCAGCATACACAACCAAATATCTGGGGTATGCAGTTGGGGAGGTGTGATAACCCCACTCCTGGACAAGATTCAAGCCCTACAGAAGCTGCGGCCTCCTGAAACCAGAAAAGAAATACGAGCCTTCCTGGGATATGTGGGGTATTACAGGAGATTCTTACCACACTTCTCTACCATAGCGGCACCCCTTATGGGTGCGCTAAAAACGAACCGTCCCATGCATATCTCCACGGAAGCAGTGCAAGCTTTTCATACATTGATCCAGATGATTTCCACAAAACCTGTTCTCCATTGTCCTGACTTCTATTTGCAGGCAGATGCCTCGGGATGTGGTTTAGGAGCGGTGCTGTCCCAGGGTACGGAGCAAAACCTTTGCCCGATAGCCTTCATCAGTAGGAAATTACTTCCACACAAGATTCCAAACTCAACGCTAAAGAAGGAATGCCTGGCCATAAAGTGCGCTGTGGAGTCTCTCCGGTATTACTTACTGGGAAGACTATTTTTACAGATCATGCACCCCTGAAATGGTTGGCTACCCAAAAAGACTCACACCATAGAGTCCTGTGATGGGTTTTGACGCTACAGCCTTACCAGTTTGTGACTGTTCATAAGCCTGGAAAATATCAGATGGTGGCTGATTACTTGTCACGTGCCATGGACCTGGCCGAACGGCATGGGTCCTTGGGGGAGTATGTGAGGTGGAAGCAGTGGCGTTAGCCCTGGGCCCCGGGGAAAAGGAGGGGGTGGCGGAAGGGGCCAGCCAAGTGCCGATGCTGGCCTTTCAGGAAGAAGAAAACAAGACAAGGACTACAGATCCCAGAATGCCCCACGGAATACCACATCAGGGAGGGGACACACTGATGGGAAAAGAAAGGAAAATAAGGAAAGGGAAAACCGGGTTTCCTTATCGTATTAGATCAGCCCGAATAGAAACAAAGTACAGGGTTAACCCACAGCGGGATGAGCAGGGAGGAGGTGGGGAATCAGGCTCAGGTGTGGGAAAACCGTTGCTGGGAACTCCAAGGGCTGATTACGGGGGAGGAGCGGGGCAAGGGTTAAAATCAACTCCAAGGGACTCAGAAGGGGTCTTATCTTGCAGGAGCCACGGTTGGCGGTAGGCGCCGCACCCGAATGGAGTCAGACCAGCGGAGAATACGAGTGGGCTTACTAGGAAGAAGAGGAAAGTCCAGAGAGTGACGCCGTACCCGGTCCGAGGCCCAAGACATCATTCCGATAGGGGGAAAACGGCAACCGGAGGAGAAGTATTCCGAGGAGTGAAGTGTGGTCAATTGCTAATTCTCTCATTTTCGTTTCCCCGGACAGGTTTGAAGGGAGAAAGCCTGTACACGCTGGGGTGTTGTAAGAGACTATTTTGGGAACTATAAACACATATAGCTTAAATCAAGGCACAGCGCCAGTGTATGCGAGGTGAAAGGAACCGTCTTCTGTTGGTTGTCTTTAATGACCTGTGACCAGAGTTGTGAAAATAAACAAATGTGAATGGAAACCCTTGTTGTCTGACTACTTAACAATGGGAAAAGAAGGTGTAACCCACGTTTGTTCCCCGATGTGACCTCCAGACAACCTTCAACATTATGCGTGTCATTGTTGAGTGCAAATCCTGCGTCAGTGGGGCCTGGCTGTATACACTGCTATTACTCCTATGACTCTGAGGGTCCCAGGCCATGTTAAAATTGCCCATTACCAGGAGCTCCCTGTTAGGGAGGATTTTCATTTATGTGCTAATTCTCTTCAACCTTAGAGACCCCCCGCTCTTTGCAGGACCATACGTATCTGCTTTTTGCATGATGACACACATCACATTCAATACAATGTCACTGAGAAATCCTTTGGATTTGTCATAAGGTTTAAATACCTTTTCTTGGGTGAACTACCGTTCCCAAGAACAGTAAAGTGAAATTGACTTACCTTTTCTCTTTGTAGGTACAGCACACCCCACTTGATGTGGAGTGCTGGGGGGGGTTACCCAGTAGCCCCTTTCCTACTGTCTCATGTAACCTTTTTATGTTACCCTCAGTACTTTTAAGTGGCTGGTGGCAGTGGTTTACTTTTTCCTACCATTGTGCTTTTCTACCGCAGGCTGAACCCTCAGCTGCAGTACAGCACCTATGGGGGACCATTTTGTCAAAATGGCCTCTGTCTTCTTTTTTCGCCATTTTTTATTTGTGAATTCTTTCTTGGCTTTTACTCTGTGCATTGAGACAGGTTTGGGCCCTTTGTTTTTCTTGCTTCAGCCCCGATGCCCACCTCTGGCTCCAGGGTGTCTGTAAGGACAGGATGTGAGGAAGGGTCCCGAAACTCCCCTGTCCTTTGTGTCTAGGAATGTGCCTGAATGAACCTAGTCCTGACAGCCACTCTGCTGTGTGATTGACAGCCTAGGCTGTGCATGAAATGAGAGAAACCTGCTTAAAAGGCAAGGGTTTTGGGACTACAGGCAGAGTCGACCACTGGAAGAACATCCGAAGAAGAACCGTGAACAAAGCTTGCTGCAAACTCCTGGACCTTTCAATTTCTCGGTGAAGCCCTGCTGCTGTGCTGAACTCCTTTTTCATCTTGACAGATAAGCTCTGGACGGAACGACTTCTCCCCTTGGATTAGTGGGACCAACCAACCCCGAGACGTACTCCACTGGACCACTATCCCCAACTTGCTGTGCTTCTCTGTTGCTGCGAGAGCCTAATGCATGGGGTCGAGTGTGTATCGTCGAGTGCAACATCTGCCGCAGAACAAATCCAGCTAGAAGCTCCAGGAGCCTCCTAAGGACCCTCCAGATCCAGAGTCCCCTCACCAGAGTGCAGGACCGAGGGAGTGAAGGAAGTCCAACCGGTGTCCGAGATCTGCATCAGTGCTGTTTGCTAAGCGCTGAAACCGCGAAGTGCCACTGAACTGAAAAGAGCCCGTAGCTGCCGACGACCTTCCCGAGTACTGCTGCAGGAGCCCTCCAGACATCCTCCCCTCTTGTTACAAACGACTGAGGCTCAGGAACCAGGGTCTGCATCGTTGTAGCAAGACTGAATCCAGCTGTACCGCTCTTCTTCTAATCAGAGGTACTGTTTAGGCTTGGGGTACTTGCCTTATTGCCTTTAGCCGCGCTTTTATCAGTGGGGAATTGCATTGGCTTACCTTTTTCGAGTTGATTTCAACTCCCTTCTTACAAGTTTAACAGATTGTGACCCTACAAAAGACTTTTCTGAACTCTCTAGCTTTGTGCAAGACTTTTATCCAAGAAGGGCATGAGATCCATAGACTGTACCAATGACTTTGGCTGTCCTGGTTCCCTAAAGGCACTCTACTTAATCCATAGACTGTGTACCATTGACTTTGGTATTGCTTCTCCCCCCATAGGTTGTGGCTCGTTAAACACGGTTACTGGGTAAGGCTTATCTAGACTTCATTGGAGGACTCAGTTGTCCTCACATATTCTGAGAATCTGTTCTAACCTTTTTGCTTCCCTGAACATTTCCTTTCTGCAACTCGGAATCGGCAAAGTATGCTAGTGTAATATATAAATGCAAATACTATGCTTGTGATTGAAGTCACCTCCGGGTGTAGGAGAAGTGTATGAAGCATATCCAAAGATTATTCACTGGCTTAATTGATTCTGAAAAGTAATTTCAAAGTTTATTCGCATTGTTACAATCTTTTGCCTTTTTAAAGTATGCCTATTTAAAACTGACGTTAAATAAATAACTGTTTATAACTGAAACCTTGAGTGCAAGTTTTACTTGGCTACTTGTATTTACGGATTTCAATTGTACAGCTGTACAGCTCACATTTACCCTTCTTGAGATAGGCCTGGCTGCTCAGTCACACAACCAATTTGTGTAGTACAGACCTATACCAAAAGGTGGATTACCTAATACCAAGCAGATAAATCTTGTGCAGTCTCAAGTGTGACTGCACCAATTCTTACCTAACACTCCCGAATTGTTCTAAGTCAGCAAAGACTGCTCTTAAGAAACTGTCTTGGGAAGAGTTTGGGGCATATATAGAAACAGTGAGGGTCGTATCGTTCAGGCGAATGGTTAGGAATAAAAATCTCCCTTCCCTGTCTGCTTTCGTGTCCACAATCTGCATCGATAATCCCTGCAGAAAGGCTATCAGGACACCTGCCACTTTGCTCCTAACGTTTGCTTGGGCTATCAATGGGTAGTGCTGCAGGCTCAATCTATGCTTGTATGAGTGCCTAATGTGCGTTTCCTGTAAGGCTAATATGTCTAGGCGATGGTGTGTTAGGAACTTCTCTAATTTCTTCCTTTTCACTGGGGTGTCATTTCTGTATGTTAAGTGTGAGCACCTTTACTGTGGTTTGCATATAAGAAGAGTCCCAGGTTGGTGCCCCATGATCTGGTTTCGAACAAAGTTTTCACCCCGACAGTGGCCCCTCCCCTCTGCTATCCCACCACACCCTACCCCGTAACTCCCCCAACAACTGAACAATACCCAATCCCTCCAGTCCCCAAATCTATCCCTCCAAAATCCCCACCCCCCATGCCTGAAGAGAGCCAAAGTACGTATGTGGTCCTCGGGCCCAACCCCGACGGGTCCAACCCTGACGGGTCCAACCCCGACGGGTCCCGCTCGCAAAACAGCCAGGGTTAACTTCTGAGGCATCATAAGCCCCTAGAGTGATTCCAAGAAAAGACGTCCTAGAGGGTCTAACCCCCTTGGGCCCAAAGTCTAAAGTTGCAGTGTCGTGGAAGCTGGACAAGACAAAGTGCAGCTGGCCGAGTTGCCCGCATGTATCCTCAGACGATCGCCTTGTGTCGGTTTACCCCTTAAATGATCCCCTTGCGTGGGTGTGCCCGGTTCCGCCGTGGTGGGGACTATTCTCAAGATTTAGGCTGTTGCATCGGCATTGGGCCTTCTTTAGCTCTTGGAGCGCCGTCTTCAATGTGTAGCAGTTACATCCCCTCCTCCTTAGTAATTTTTCTGTGCTGCCGGCCCACCCACAGGAACAGAAGGCCAAAAGGGAAAGTGAATGTATTCCTGACCCGCTTGGCTTGCAGGAATTTTACCACAGGCTCCATTTCCTTTCGTTTCTGGAGGGTTGCCTGTGCCAGATCTTGGTATAGCTGAATAACAGTACCATTATAGGAGCACGCAGAATAACTTCCTTTTGTGGGAATCTGGCTAATGCCACCAATACGTCTCTCAGGCAGGCACCCGGTTCCTGCCACCTAGGCCCTGTCTGGTGCACTCTAGCAGAATGTCTGCTGGATCACCATCTCATATCAGATCAGTAAAGAAGTGAATAACCCCTTCCTTCAGTTCGGCGTTTCCGATTGATTACGGGAGGTTCCGAACGTGAACGTTTGATCTACGCTATCGATTTTCAAGGTCTTCACTCAGTATCACCACATTATGAGAGATCCTAGCTAAGTCCTCTAAAACCTCATCTGTCCTGCAGTGGTCTTCAGCCACTTCCTGGAGGTCTCTCTCCGTCGAATCCATGTGCTCCCCCAAAGCTGAGACCTCCTTCCTCAGATCTGTGAGCAACTGCCTGACTTCCCCATGAACTCCTGGAACCGCTTTTGGAATGTAACAGAGAGTTTGTCTTGAAACTCCAGGACGCATGCCTCGATGTCAGCTTTAGAGGCAGCCATTGTGCATAGGAGGGGGGTGGAGGGGGGAACGCTGGCTTCTGCCTCCTGTCTGTCCTTCCCGAGTGTCCTGTGAGGAGAGGTAATTGCCTGGGGATCTACTATTCTTTCCGTGCAAGAATACAGAATATCTGGGTACCTACTGCGGAAAGGTCCGGAGTCCCAGGGGCTCAACCCTGCCCGTGAGAGGTGCACAGTGTTGCCTGTCCGATATCCCTGTTGTCTCTGTGAGAGTCTGCCTCGCACCAGCGGCCGCTGGGTACGGCCCAGTTCAGGACATGCTGGGTTTTGTAGGGCATCAGCCCGACTGCGACTCCACCGGTATCCCTATCCTTTTCCCTGTGGCCGGAGAGGTATGTGCATGCCACAGATCTTCCTGCCTGCAGGATTCCATCACTGAGGATGCCTCTCTGCTCCTCTGTTGAGCCCGCTCTGACGGGGCAAAATGTAGGGGCCGGGAGATTCCCGCTCGCTCGTCCGGCATAGGTGGACTCAACGCTGCGCTGGTCTCACCCAAGGCTCTCTTGTTTGCAACTGGCTCCTCCTCACCACGATGCTGGTCGCCGCATGCAAATGTGGTGGCCGATTGCTCCGGGGCGTCCTAGCCGGGCCCCGCTGCCACCACACCACTTCCCAGAGTTTGCTCTGGGGTGCTCTACCAGTGCTGATCTGCTGCTCAGGTGCACTCAAGGGACTCTGGTTTGGCACCTGACACGAAGGCTCCTACGAGCTCAGGGGGTGCCGTCTCCACTGCATCTATCTGCAACACTCGCTAGTTCGAGCTACAAGGCCCAGCCTAATATTGTAGGCCCAGAGGGGGACAGAGCTTGCCATGCTCAGACCCTCACCTCAAGGCCGACATCTTAAAATGCTGGTGTTCTTGACACCTGCCAGGTGAAAGTGGGCAAGGAATATGCCTTGAAAAATGGCCCAACGTCATAGGGACTGCACTTCCAAGGAGAAAGCGGGGGTGCGTGTCCCGCCCTGTTTCCTAATGTAAAACATGGTGCATTGTGATGGCGCTGTCCGTGGCGATCAGCACCACCTTCCCCCGTAGCTGAGGCTGGAACGACCTGAGGGCCCAGAAAACTGCCTGTAATTCCAGGACGTTTATGTGTAAGCCCTTTTCCTCCAGAGCCTCTGGCTTGAGCATGTCCTGTGTGGGCTCCCAAACCCTCCAGATAGGAATCGGTAGTGACTGTAGCCTGGTACGGAAGGATCTGGAAGGGAGCTCATTGAGTGAGATGTGGTCGAACTGACTACTATTGAAGGGCTCGACGGAATGCCCGGTTGAGGGCGATTTTGTCTGTCCATGAGCCAGTGAACTGCTACCACCTGGCATACAGAAATTCCTGGCGGTGTCGCATTTGGAGCCTGATGGATGCAGGAAGACATCATCCCCAGCAGAGATTTTACCAACCGGATTGTTGCAACGAGTGCTGTCGACAGTGACTGGTCCTTTACTAGGATGGCCTTCACACTCTCTTCCGAGGGAATCGCCTGGCACACTACTGTGTTGAGCCAGGCACCCAGACCTTTGGATAGTTTATCGAGAATCCCAGTAAGTCAGAAGTCGGATGTGCTGTGTGCTGCGTTGGCAGTGCGTGGGAGCGCATCAGATGAGCCAATCATCCTGGTAAGGCTAGACGTGGATTCCCTTGCAGCGTAGATGCGCTGCTACCGAGCCACAGAATTTGGTAAATACGTTAGTTTCGATTTCAGGCCGAAGGTAAGGGCCTTGAATTGGTAATGCCACCCCTACACGTCAAAACACAGGAACATCTGGTGATTGCAATTAATGGGGATGTGAAAGTATGCGTCCTCCAGGTCGAGAGTTGCCAGAAAATCCCCTTCCTCCAGTTGGTCGAGAATGTGCTACAACATAACCATCCTGAACTTTTGGGATTTTAGGAACTTGTTGGGGCGTTGCAAGTCTAGGATTGGTCGCCACCCTCCTGCATTTTTCCGTCACCAGAAAGTATCTGGAGTATACTCCGGAGCCCCAGAGGTGCTGTGGTACTAGCTCTATTGCCCCTTTGCGTAGCATAGCCTGAACCTCCTGCAACAGCTTGGCAATGTGGAGTTCTTGTCGTGGGACAGGCGGAATATGGGGGCACCAGTCTTGAAATTCTAAAGGCTGTCCTTGTTGAAGAACATCCAGCACCCATCTGTCTGTGGAGATCTTTCGCCACTGATCGACAAAGTTTGATAGTCTGCCTCCCATTGGGGTGCGAAAGTTGGAGTGCAAGTAATGGGCCAGTTCAGGCCTGCTTGGGCATCTGCGTCCTGTATGGGGGGTAACAATGACACTGGGTGCCACTAGCGTAGGCCTGAGAGTGACCCCTGTAAGCCTCCTGGGTGGTGGAGCGGGAAGGCTGATGATAGGGGTTGGTGTACTGCTTGGATGATCTGGAGACTCTCCCCTTTGGGGAACGAAAGGACGATTATATAGGTTGCAGGGCCCCCAAAAAGATTGCCGTCTCTGTGTTGGCCTTGATAGCCTGGAGGGTGTCATCTCCCTCCTTCCCAAACAGGTTGTCCCCATCGAACAGCATGTCAATGACCTTGGTTTTCATGTCCGTGTAGAAATTAGTGGCCTTTAGCCTGCCTCAGTGTCGGAGGGCCACACCATTCCCATCTGGCGGAAGCCTGAGTCTGCTATGTCAAGCGCGACAGTGACACAATTTACTTGATGAATAAGCACCTTACAAATGCACAATAAATAAAATAATATGGCGTAGTCCGAAGCTACTTCTCCAAGTGCAGGATGGGCCCCAGCTTGTACCACAGCTCCCTGTCACACCATGGCAGGATAGCAAGAGAGTTTGCGGCCTTGATGGTGGAGGCTGCTGTGGAAATGATGTGTTTGCCAGCAGCATCAAGCTTCTTGCATTCCTGGTCTGGAAACACTATGGAAGAATAAGAGGGGTTGGATGAGTTCTTCCTGAACCACTGAGTTTGGTAAAGCCTGAGACTTAAGGCACCTGGGAACTGAATCTGGAACCCTGTATTTCTTATCCAGCCAGTCAAGCTTGGCATGCGTGGTATTGGGAGCCTTCATGACTGCCAAACCCTCCATCCATATGTTGTTCAACAAAGGGACAGATACGATAGTCTTCTTATCGGATTCCCACCGCTGAAAAAGGAATCCCTCCTTCTCTTTTGGCACCAGGTTGAAGAGCTTGGCAGCTCTCGACATCATGGAGTGAAAGAAGCCAATTTCGTCTGGGGGAGAGGACCTGGAGGACTCAACATCCGGGGGTTACCCATCCACGGGAACATAATCGTCAAACTCATCTGTGTGAGTGCTGGTGTTGTCGGTACCCTGTGCCAGTGTGGACTGACTCTTCTGCCACAGGGGGCAGGGCCAACATCACTGGTCGAGGGGCTACAGGTGCCTTATGCTGCATTGTCAACTGATGCCGAGGAGGCCTTGAGGGACTCTTGGCTGCACCAGGCACAGTGGCAGCCGCTGCTATATCTCTGCCACAACGTATACAGGGTGGTTAGGATGTCCAGTGACTTGTCCCTTGGTGCAAGAACAATAAGAACCGAGCTTGAGCCTGTTGGGGTGTGGGGGTGAAATGGCCAGGAAGGCCTACTGGTTGGTGAGCACCAGTGAGGCATAGGTAGAATGGGGGTCAAGTTCCTCATTGTCCCCTTCCTCATCTGAATAAATATCTTCTGGCTGGTCCTCCTCAGTACTGGTGTAGATGGTTTGGGGCCTTCTGGAGGATGCCAAGGGAGCCAGGGCAGAGAGAGGCATAGCTTTGGTGGGCCTGGGGGGCCTGGAGGGCCTGGGGAGAAACTCCAGAGTCAGAGGCATGTCACTCACCGGGTGAGAGCCCTTTGGAAAAGAAGCTAAGACAGGAGCCTGAAGATCCAGAATAGGAGCGGTTGTCAACGGGATCATCGTCGGGACCATTGACATGTGTCTGAGGTAGAGATACCCTGGGCGTGGTGACCATTGACGATGTAGAGCACGGTCATTGACGAACTTGTTGTCGATGATTAGATACTTGTTTTGGACTTTGTCGACAGAGTGCTCGTTGATGGGGCAACAGTCCTGGTGGATGAAGTGTCATTGACGGTGCCCCTGTTGACCATGGAGCGCTGACGACGGAGTCAGGGATGGGTCCTTAGAAGATGTGCTCTTCGGCAATCTGTGCTTAGATAGCATCATTGATTTCCTCGCAGAATGAGGTAACCCACCAGCCGGTAGGCTAGCCGTCGACTGAGCCGGTGACTGAGCCCTTAACCGACCCTTTCCAGAGTGTGGTCCCGGAGCCGTGGAGACCGTTGACAAGGCTGCTGATGGAGCGTGGGATTTCAGATTCTTTTGATCTTCGCAGAGGAAGTATCCTTAAAGGACCTCGACCTCTTCTTACCTGAGGGAGTACCTGCTGGTCCTAGAAGAGGCATGACCGCGTTGGAGGCCGCATCAGAGGCCTTCCCTTCCTCGATACAAGCCACTAACCTCCAGTGGCGATCCTTCTTGGCCCGCCTTAATGCCAGTAGGAATAAGATCCTTTTCATTGGGACCCCAGATCCCGCCCTTTCCCCCCTCCCTCCCTCTGCCGTCCTCTATGGGTTCCCTCTTGTCACCCTTTTGTGAGACAAAAAACCTTGGTGTCATCTTTGATTCCTCTCTCTCTTCACATTGTGGACCTTGCCAAGAAGGCCCACTATCTACTGCACCTCCTCAGAGGTATTCTCCCTTTCCTCACCTTCCCCCAGAAATTCAATGTCTCCAGAGCTCTGGTCCTCTCTAGGCTGGACTACTGTAACAGCCTCCTCCTCATCCTCCCTTGGTCCCGCTCAACTAATCCAGAATAGGACTGCAAGACTTATTCTTGGCCTCAAGCCCAGGGGCTGCATCTCTCAGCCCTAATTTCTCTCCACTGGCTCCCGGTTGCTGCTAGGATGATCAAATTCAAGACTGTCTGCATCATCCACAAGGATTTCTGGGGCCTGGGACCCAGCTTCATCCAAATCTCTCTCCCTAAATACCTCCCTGCTAGAGCCCTTTCGGTCTGCTAGCTCCAACTCTCTGCGAATCATACGCTTCTCTAGGCAAAGAGTGGGGGGTTGATGTGTCACCCCCGCAGGAGCCTCCCTCTGGAATGGTCTCCCTGCCTTGCTCAGGCTTGAGCCGGGTCTCCTTAAGTTCCAGAAGTTCCTCAAGACACTTCTTTTCTCCTCCACCTTCACTCTCACCCCCCCGCCCCCACTGCTAACACGTTCTTCTGCCTCAGTGACTGGCTGCCTGGTTCCCTCCGAGTACTACAGGGCTCCAGATCCCCCGCTCAGTCCACTTCCCCCTTCCCTTCACTTACCTGCATTCCCTGGCACTTGCCCACTGGCCTCCCTTAGGACTTGCACTTCGCCCCTTCACCCTTCTCACCTTAGCACTTCATTTTTGCGCAGACCGGCACTTCCCCCTGACCATCCTCTCTTGCTCTTCTTGTTTTGCATTTGTATGATCCATATGTCACAAGGCCTAGTAGGATCGTTATTGTATCTTTCTCCCTTGCCCCAACCCCTTTGTCTTGCGACGCCTTGATACAACCACTAGTTGTATAGGCACCTTATAAATAGCCAATAAATAAATGCATTTGACGAAAACTATTGGCTGATGGAGCATCCATTTGCATCGTGGTCGGGGTGAAGACAATAAAGGCACTTGAGTTGTCGGTCCGCAATTAAAATGTTGTTCAGGCTGCAGTTTTCACATGCCCTGAACAGGCTTTTCTTAGTGGCATCAGACATGATTGAGGTGTTTTCCCAATCATTGGCCTGTTAGCGCCACAGGTTGAGAATCCGATGGTGTATTGAAGATCTTCGCTGGCAACAGGTTGTCGCAGAGTGATGGTTAACGAATAACAGATGGAAGATGTCTTTGCAAAAACTGAAAAAAACTGGAAAAAACCTGCAAATTTCAAGGAGCGAAGCACGAGGACTCCCAACCCTAGAAACATCCTCCACATTTGAAGATGGCCACCAGGGGTGGAGATTACTAGGATGCATGTAATTGGCTGGTGGCAGTATGACTGTTGCGCTCACCTGGTCTCTGCGGAGGCGTTGGGGCACGGTTGCATCCCTCCCTGAACTTGAATCACTCCCTTCAGGCCTCTCCCTCATTAGAAAATCTGTGAGTGGTGGTACATGATGATACTGCTCCTGCGTGGAGATAAGAGTGTGTGAGTGCGCCAATCTGTGATTGTTGTACCTTGCGAAGCCTTCACCCCAAAGTACGGTTTCTGTGAGCATACGCCGGCCCATAAAGCTCACCTGTGAATTATGGAAGATAAGCTCTCCGTCTGCTACTTCTGACAGGGGCGTGTCGAATGGGATCTAGTTCCTTCACTGATCCCTGGTAAGTATTAGTCCAGTCCAGCTGTGACTATGCTTCTCCTTATGATTGGTAAGTCTTTCTTAAGCTCTTTTGATGCTGTTTGTTCTGTTTAATGTCTTTATATGTTGCTCCTATTTATGCCTGCAATAATGTCTCTTCCGTTTTCTTCCCTGGATGGATGCTAACGCAATGTTCGACAGCAGGTAAGTGATGGTTTAAGGAAAAGCGTGAAGTATGGCGAAGTCTTCTGTTTTTCCTTGCAGGCGCTGCTGTCGACGATCGAGCGTGTCTTGCTGCGGTGCCAAAATGAAGATTTCTGCGTTCCGGAAAGTGTAAAGATGATACTTGGTTCGCCGAAGAGATGTACAGGTAAGAACAGCTTCCCCCAGTTATTAAGTATACTGGCAGGAAGCAGGATGTCCAGGAAGCAGGATCTTCAAAGGTAAGTCTGACCTCAGGCGACGGTGAGCGTTACGCTGCTTGCAAGTGCAGAATAACGCTAAGCGTCTGTCTTGAGGATCGGGGCAGCTTATGTAGCTGAGATCGTGCGCACGCCCATTAGGGCCGGTTTACCAGCCACACCCTGCCACTCCTAGAGAGTGAGCACGTGCAAAGGCAATCCATTAGCAGCCACACCCAAGAATACACTTGGGGATGCTCAATGGATGGACTGTTCAAGGTTAATGCATCCTGCTTAATGGATGGAATGTTCAAGGTTAATGCGTCTGAAGTGCTATGTCCATAATAATAGCTTTTTGGTGTTAAATGGATGTTCTTGTTTACTTTTGTTCATGAGCCTGGTGCCAAAGGCGCCAGGACATTGTCCACCCAGATCTCCTGTGCATGCGACCCCTGTATACCTGTGCCCCTGACTTCATGACCATGACTCAAAAGACACTGATAGGCTATAGAGGAGATGAGCAGTGTCACTTTAAAGCAAAACTGCTTCCTTTTTACTGAGGATTCCCAGCCTGTTGATGGGGAATATACATGCAAGACCCCGTGCTGAAGAACTGTGAATAAAGACGAGAATTCCCCGACACTTGAATGTGCAGTAAAAAATGGGAATGGACTCTCTGCTTATTGGCTGGGCAGCAGGCAATATGACCCCAAATGACTAAAAGAACACTAAAGTGATTGCAGTTTCAAATTTCATTGTAAACTGCCCTAATGTTAGGGAGGATTCTGTGCCTGATGACGGGAAATATTCAAACAGCATGTGAATCTATGAAAGAGCCAATGCAGTAAAGCCACTTGTTATGTCTGACTATCTTTGAGAATCCTATGTAAGCATCTATGCCAACACATCAGTTTTGACCAATTGTCCACCCAACAACACACAAAAAGATGCCCTCTGCTGCTCATGCTAGCTGATAATTTGCACACACTTACGGCATCTGAAGTTTCAGAGGAGGCTTCTGAGATATCCAAGACTCTTCTAGCTCTAACTTCATCCATTTCCTTGAGGCAGTCAGGATCCGAGCAGAGAGTATTGCCCATGATGCTATATGTGGTACCGAGGAGTAAGTTATGGTTCCTGGAGTGACGGATGTTTTGACTCAGACATTCATTGTTGCTTTCTTCTGTAAGAAACAGATGGAAAAAACATGTTTTACTGCGCATTGATGTTTTATTATTTTACCCTAAAAACATGGTTCTGTCGACTTTGAATGGCCACTTCTTCAGGAACCTGGACACACTGCTACAATCAAGGTATGAAGAGGAATAGATGGGTTACACATTTGGCTATTCTTTCAGTACTTCAGTCTTGCAAGGTCATGTGGGATAGGACAATAAGGAAAAGGTTAAGTAGGCAGTTACACTGCAATGCTCATACTGCTATTGAAGACTCAACATGTGCAGTGTGTAGGTATGAATTAATTACTTTTAACTGTAATTTGCTGAGCTTAACATTCCATCTGGCTTCCACAATCATGGGAAAAGGACAAAAGGAAAAACCGAACATGTTAACTATAACAAACATAATCCATAGTTAGTAGAATCAAGGCCAGTTTGTCACAGGTGTTTCGATGCACTAGCTGTTAAAAGGGACCATGAAGATGTAGGAACATATGACCTGCCTTACTGGTAGCATCCCAGTGTGAGAGCAGATTGTTTTAAATAAATACAAAACAGAGGGGTGCGCTGTTGCGCACGACCAAGATGGCCGCCTGATGTGAGAGCTCCGACAAGACAGAAATCCGAACTACATTTGAATCCTGTTTCGGAGTCCCCAGCGGATAGTGGAGTCGAGCAGAGGGTGCACCTTGACCCAGTCCACACCCGATCGAAATCCTGAGAGCGACGGGCTAAAACTCACGGAGATATCGGCGTTGGCGTGGTGAGCGGGAGAAGGCCCGGGAGTTGGTCGCAGAGGACATCCGCCTGGTCTACGCCCCGCGCCGCTGACGCTCTAGCCTGAGAGACATAGAGAGGTGGGACTCCTGTGCCGCGGTCGCGGTGTCGGGCCCGTGGACACTGCGGAGCGACTGGAGTGACCCCCCCCAGGGCCCCGTACGCGTGGCTGTGCAAGCGTTGCTGGCTCGTGGGCCCTGCTCCGGACCGGAAACGAGGTTTTGACCGGGTGTGCCCAGTGGAACCCTGCCTTCGCAGTTACTGAGACCATCCTGTTGGGCGAGAGCTGGAGCTTCCTGCCGCGGCATGGCGGGTGCTGGAAAGTGGGCCATCGTGGGACGGCGTGATATCCTCTCCTCCCCAACCGAGGAATCGACTGCATTTTTTGGCCGGCAGCCGGGGCGCGCCACACGTGCTACATTCCCTGCAAGTTGGCGGTACGGTGCAGCTCTTTTCTACGCGTGAGGGGTAGAATTAGCAAACTACCGCTGATACCTGACCGTTGATGGCTCCATGAAACACTACTGTTGCGATACCCAGGCCTGAGCGAACCCGCTTGACAAACAATATCCTACGCGGCACAGGCGGCCTGCCTCCGTGGTAAAGTCACACAGATTCCGCTGCCCCCGTCGGGTTGTGGTGGGATACCGGCAGGTGTGGCGAACATGGGCAACACTACGAAACAGGATAAGGCGACTCAAGGGGCAACTGGGAAAAAGAAAGGTCCGATGGATTCGTACACCAGTAGCCAGGCAGCTGGCCACGAGCCGGATCCGTCGACGGCGTAAACGGCGGAGCCTGGCGTGGAGGGCGGCGACAGGGTTGATCGCCTTACCACGATAATGCAGAATGGCTTCCTATCCCTGAATGTGAAACTAGACGACATTGTCAACACTATACGAGCACTGAAAACCAGAGTTGACAAAGAGAGCCTTAGAATCACTGAGGCCGAAGACAGAATTGGTACAAGCGAAGACACTATTGCGCGACACGATCGCGACATAGCGCAGCTCAAGGCGGGCATGACCACACTGCAGAGTAAGTGCGAAGACCTAGAATCCAGATCCCAAAGGAACAATATTCGGATTGTGGGAGTTCCTGAAAAGTTCGGGAAAGGCGCTATGGAACAGCAAGTGGAAAACCTACTTAAGACTCTTTTTGGAACAGAATCCTTTGCAAGCCAATTCCTGGCTGAGCGAGCGCATCGCACTCTGGCCCCCGCGCCGAAGCCTGGAGCCCCGCCGCGTACTATCAGCGCCAGACTGCTGAATAGCAGGGACATAGAGGCAATACTTAGGAAGGCCAGAGAAATTGGGACACTACAATATGAGGAGAACCGCATACATGTCTATCCGAACTTTGCTGCGGGAGTACAGGCCAGCAGGAGATCATATGAGCTGGTCAAACGGCTACTGAGGGCGCGTCAGGTCCCGTATGCGCTGATATTCCCGGCTAAAATGCGAATCCAGTATGGAGGAAGAGCACACTTTTTTGAGGCTCCGTCCGCCGCTCTGGCATATGTGGAAGCAAATATACCCCTACCACCTAGAGGCCGTGGACCGGACCAGAACGGAAGATCACCTCCGGGAGAGGGAGACCGGGGTGCTGTTCACTGAACTTGGTTGCGCACTTATCCTATGCAGCTGTTTTGTCAATGTTTAAAGGGATTCTGCTCCCACTGGGGGGCTCTGAGTAACCTTCGAACGGGTCGTGAGCCCGCTCGGGTGGCCTCGTGACGACAACGTGGCACCCACAGGAAAGTTCCAAAAAAGTTTAAGGGTACATCGTCAAGTTGGGGTGGATGATGTGGGTGGAGGGTGGGGTTGGGGAAGTCTGGAAGTTACAGATTGTTATTGCTGCCAGGGCATGTTTGGGACCTGGGATTTAGATTGGTTTAATTTCAGTTCCAGGTTGGTTGAAATCAGGTCTGGCGGGTGCACGATGCGGCTACAGCAGATAAACACTAGATATGGTGGAAGCAATGGCACGGCATGGATTCTATAAATGGAGAAATGGGTAACGGGGTGAAATAACTATTATCTTGGAATGTCCGAGGGCTAAACAACCCGATGAAAGCCAGAACGGTAGGAAATTATGTCACCAGACACGGTCCTCAAATCCTAATGCTCCAGGAGACACACGCCCAGGGAGCGGTTAACCGTAACATAATGGCTAAATGGGGCAAGCTACGTTATTATACAGAATATTCTTCACAATCCAGGGGGGTCATAACACTCATACATCCTGCGCTGGGATTCCACACTGAGGGGCACGAGGCCGATCCAATGGGAAGATATTTGTGTTGGTGTGGGGGGAAATCGCCGGCAGACGAGTGACTCTGGTTAACACCTACGCCCTAACATAGATGACCCGGATTTCTATCTGAAAATGTTCGACACTCAACAAACAGGACACAGAAATCATTATATGGGGCGGCGATTTCAATGTTGCACTCGACCCCATGTTGGATAGGTCAACCAGTGTAGTGAGGTCTCCCACTAAAACAGCGATAACCCTGAACAAACTCCTCCCACAGTTGTCACTGATAGACGCTTGGCGGGTGCTGCACCCAGATGATAGGCAATATACATATTACTCAACAGTGCATGACAGTGAATCGCGTATAGACTACTGGTTCATATCCTCTTACATATCGAATACGCTGCAACACTGCACGATCCTTCCCCGCACACTGTCCGATCACTCTCCGGTCTTATTGAGCCTCGTTTTCCAAGATGTTCCTAGACAGGCCAGGAGATGGAGAATGCCGGAGGGACTGTTGGGAGATGCAAACGTGGCCGAATCACTACATGAAGAGATAACCAACTTCTTTGCAGACAATCTGGGGACGGTGGACCGGATATCCACGGTCTGGGAAACCTTTAAGGTTTGGGTTAGAGGGATCCTTATGTCCAAATCAACAGGACTCTTGAAGGGGGGGAGACGGGACCTTGAAGGGGTGGAACAGGAACTGAAAGAGCTGGAAGAGATATATAGCTGCACCCATGATAGGGACACCCTTGCTGAAATTCATAGACTCCTTAGGACCTTTGACACTTTAGCGACGAGGGAGGTACGATACATTGCGGCCCCCATGCGGGCGCGTCGCTATGGGGAGGGGAATAAGACGGGGTGGCCAACCTGCTTCGAAATGAGACGAATAATGCCCCAATAGCCGCTATCCAAACAGCTCCAACTGTAATGGTCACAAGCGATAAAGGTATTAACAATGAATTTGTTGAATATTACCAAACACTCTACACGAATAGAGACCAGAAAACCCCCACTGAGACGAAAGAATACCTGGCCTCACTGGGTCTCCCGACACTCCCAGATGAAGATAGATTGGCTTTGGAGCTACCTGTCACAATAGAAGAGATCACTGAAGCCATCAAGGATCTCACGTCGGGTAAAGCTCCGGGTTCTGATGGACTGGGGCCGAATTTTATAAGGAGTTCCATGAGGAGCTGGCCCCTATTCTACTCAGAAAGTGGGAGGAGGCCCTCGAACAGCACGAACTGCCCCCTACAATGAGGGAAGCTATTGTTACGGTGCTTCTCAAGCCCAGACGCCCACCCCAGGATATGTCCTCTTACAGGCCCCTCTCGCTCATAAATACAGACGCAAAAGTTTTCGCGAAGGTCATGGCCAATCGTATGTTACCCATGGTTCCAGCACTGGTTCATCCGGACCAAAATGGGTTGATTCCCAAAAGGTCTACAGCGCTAAACCTCTGCAGGCTGTTTGGAATCATGGCACAAATAGACCCGGGCAGGCAGGCGGTCGCGGTGTCCCTTGACGCCGAGAAGGCATTTGATTCAGTCTCATGGGAGTACCTCTTCTCGGTGCTGGAGGCGTTCGGGGTAGGACCCAATTTTATCAGATATGTCCGCCTACTCTACACAAAGCTCGGGGCGAGAGTATACACTAACAGAACCATGTCTGACATGTTCGAACTGTGGAGGGGCACAAGACAGGGATGCCCGTTCTCGCCAATCCTATTTGCTCTTACAATAGAGCCCATGGCTGCTGCAGTCAGATTGCGCCATAGAGATAAAGGCATAGCCATGAAGGGCTCTAATCAGCTGATTTCGCTTTATGCGGACGACACGCTGTTATATATCCGTGAACCCGACAAAAAACTGGCACCCATAAGAGATATATTAGATACCTGGGCGTTCTGGTCTTCGGGAGCAGACAATCTCTATTTACCGATAACCACGAAGGGGCGCTACAGTCAATTAATGCGAAGCTTGCGATATGGAGGCACCTCCCTATCTCACTGCATGGCAGGATAGCAGTGCTAAAAAAGACTGTCCTTCCTAAACTGCTGTACCTGTTTGTGAATATCCCGATATGGCCAGGCAGGGAATTCTTCTCCAGGCTGCGATCAATGGTGACCACATTTCTATGGAACAGGAAGACTGCTAGAATGGGATGGGAGAAAATGGTGGAACCATACAGTACCGGAGGCATAGCAGCCCCAGACTTTGAACTTTATTATTTAGTTGCCCAGGCGCAGTTTGCGAGATACTGGTATGAGACGGCAGAAGAAGCACCGCATGCATGGGTGGAGACACACACAGTGTAACGCTCACCTGACTCCCACGGGGGCGCTGGCCTGGTTCGCGCTGCTGTGACCTCGTCTAAGGTGATGCGCAGGGTTGGGAAGAAGGACTGGACCGGGTCCCAGATCTGGCTTGTCTGACTCGCAGAAGTATCCTTCTGTAGGTGAGAATATAGGGTTAACTGTCTGTGGGGTAATGCAATCGGCCTCCCACTTACCCCTCTCACCCTCCTCAAAACCCTTCTGTGCTTCCCCGTAGCGTCTCACCTTAGGGTCTGGAAGGACGAGCTCTCCATCCTGCTTCTGATGCAGGGGCGCGTTGGTATCCAGTTACGTCACTGGATTTTCGGATGGGTGAGAACCAAACTTGCTTGGCTTCCAGGTAAGTTTTCTATAAGTGGTTCCCCCTGTGTCTATGCATTAATGTTCTAATGCTAGTGTCTTTTTCCCCATAGGGGCCGGGGTACGGAATGCCGGGGAACAGGCACCGACCCGAGGTGAGCGGTGAAATCCTTGTGGAAATCAGTTAAGTCTTTAATGAGTGTTTTGGTAATGTCTTTTCATTCACTCATTAACACTGATGTCTTTTTCCCCTTAGGGGCCGGGGTCCGAAAATGCCTGGATGCGGTGCGGACCCGAAATGAAAAGGGAATGACCCAACAGGTAAGTCTTGACATGGAGTTTTAGCTTCCCTTTTCCCTTCTTTCTCTCACCTTTGTTCTTGTCTTTTCTCCCTAGGCGCGGGGGCGCGACTGCGAATCCGGATGGTCGCTGCTGAACATGGAGGCGCCCTGTAAAGGTGAGTAGAATGCGGCGCTGCAGCGATCGATGCGATGTGCTTTTAAAAATAAATGTCTTCCTTTTCAGGATTGTCGGCGAAATGTCTCTGGGATGCAGATTTAGCAGGTGAGGCCTTTTCCTTCTTCTGTTCTCTTGTTCCCTTCCTTTGCAGGTGATTCAGGATGCTGGCAGGTGTGGCAGAAGTCAAGATGCAGGAGCAGACACGGTGAGCGTCCAGCTGCTAGATGCAGAACAACGCGAAGCACGTGTGGCTGATCGGGTGTGGTTTAATAGCCTTGGAAGAAGTTCCTAGAATGTGTCCTTCCTCCAATCAGGTATGTATCCTTCCCCGACCACGCCCGGGTGGTAAATGAGTCCAACATGTAAAGTAGTTCCTTTCAGGCCTCAAGGAGGCCGGGGTTCTGCAGCATGGTCTGCATCAGGTAAGTGCACCCAAACACTTTCATAATGAGCCTGGCGCCTATGGCGCCAGGACTGACGTTTTCTATGAGCCTGGCGCCATAGGCGCCAGGACGCTGTCCAAAGGGCCCCTATAAGGGGTTGCTGGGACCTTCCCCGGGGACTTGATGTCCGCTTTCAGGGACGCAGGGCCTGAGCCGGCTCCCCGGGAGCGGGCATCGTGACACACAGTTGCACCCTCGGATGTGAGATCAATTATCTTCGCCCCACGACATAGAGATGTGTGTGAATACGACCCGGCGAGCTGCACTGTCCGGGCTTGGGGGGCAATATGCCGGAGACTTAAAATTGAAAGGCCCTATAACCCACAGATTCCATTGTGGAACTTTCCCGGCATTCCTCCAACATTCTACACGGACATGCAGGAAGCATGGGACCCCAATAGGGAAATGGTGGTAGTGGATATGTTCATAGAGGAGAAATGTGTTAACTTAACAGATATTTTAAGGGCACTGGGGAGAGTACCGCTTCGAACGCTCCAATACTACCGAATGAGATCAGCAATCCAGGCTAGATGACCCCGATTTCCTGATGAGCCACTCTCACACCCTTGTTTACAAATGATCACGACTCAGGGGGGTCTCGGAGTCTCCAAGTTATATGCATCGGTGCAGGCCCACACCCCCACGATCAATAATGTGAAAACAAAATGGGAAGCAGATTTGCAAAAAATTCTGAACAGACTGCACTATACACCGGCCGCAGTAGCGAGGTTTGTACCAGACTCCTCGAGCGAATGCCCCAAATGCGGCACCCCACAAGCAGGGTCTTTCCACATGTATTGGGACTGCCCTGAGTTGCAGCGGTTCTGGGGGGTGGGGTGGCTGAGTTACTGGCGGAACTAACACAAATATCCCCATTCCTGTCTCCACAAAAATACCTGTTCGGTGATATTGGGAAGTGCTCGGAGAGAACTAGAAGACTCTTTAATGTTTCTTGCGCAGTCGCTAAAAAATGCATCCTCCAGGCTTGGAAAAGCCCCACGCCTCCGAGCATGAACACCTTTTTACGAGAATTGACGTATGTGAATGAGAACGAGGAACAATATGCACTGACTCAGCCGAGAATGAGCCGACCGAAAGATATCTGGGGCCCGTTCAGGACATACCTATGTGAACTGCCGTCGGACAATGAAGACTCCATGTAAATATGTATCACTTGTGAAAATGCATAGTGCCACTGTATACTTTTTTCTTGTTATGATGTTGGGACGAGTTGTGAACCTGCCACTACCTCAATAAAAAGATGTTTAAAAAAAAAAAAAATACTAAACAGAGTGGTAAAATTAGGGCAAGAATTTTTTGTTGCAGGAAGACTCTTAACAATATGAACTGAAGTAGTTCAGAATCCCTACCCCTATGACATCACCCACCCACATATATCCCTAATTTCTCATTTTAGCAGACTTTATGAGGTAACCCCTCACTATGTTGGTCAAAGACAATGCTGATTCAGAATATGGACTCCATTACGCATGCGCACAAGGAGCGAGGAAGTAGGCAGCGGACCAGTTGGGGTTACTGGAGCAAGGTCGGCGACTTGTGCAGATCGGTAAGAACCCATATTAAATGCATAGGGCAATGGATTGTTCATCAAGACTGGACGGTGTCAACGGGTGGAGGCCCAGCACCCCTAAGGTGAGGATGATTAGACTGAAGGCATCACATGTGATGGAATTTACGGCCCTCTTTCGAGTCAAACGACCGGAAACCCGTCACTGTATGTCACTTCCGGGCTGAAGACAATGAAGATGGACTGTCAGATACAATTAATAGGTGGATGGTGGGATGAGTGTGCCGGAATACCTAGCCGTAGTGTTCTTAACCATTCCCAAGTCAGGTGACAAATGACCTATAAACGTAAATGGTCTGGAGGGAGTGTCAGGTGAGTAAGGTGGGGTACCGTTAGACGTAGGCTGCAGATTTTCCTTGACTTTCAAGTCAATAAATAAATAAAGTCAATGAATGAATTGCTTTGGTTTGCCATCACCTGAAATGCATGTATGAGCTTGGTTTCTCTGACACCAGATTGAATGGGTGTATCCATCTCGTTAATGGAATACAGTGCTAACCTGCCAGATGCAAATGCCTTCCTGCCCCACGTGCCTAGCTTTTTTAATTCTTTTTTTATTCCCTGTCCTGGGGATAATGATGGGAAGCATGTGGGCACAAACCGCAGGAACTGCTGGGCTTTCCTCTGGACGAACGAAAGGACGTCAGTCGGCATTGTTGTAGGTTTGCTAGGGAGCGTGCCATCTCTGTGTCAGTCTTTATGGCTTACAAAGACTCATTGACAGCCTTGCTGAAGAGGTTTTCACCATTGAACGGCATTTCCAGCACCTTTGCCTGAACATCCAGACGGAAGTTTGTGGCCTTCAACAAACCCTTGTTGATGAAGGAACACGCTGTTCCCCATCTGGCGGAATCCCGTGTCTGCGGTGTTCACCGCCACTGTAATGGCGTGGTCCGAAGCCACCCCCCCTCCTGGAACAGTTCCAGTGCCCAAACTTCTTGTCCTTGGGCAGGAAGTCTAGAATGGGGCCCAGCTTGTACCATAGTGCCGTTCACATCGGGACAAAATGGCTAGGGCATTAGCCGCTTTGATGGTGGAGGCTGCTGTATGGATTATTCTCTTGCCCATTGCGTCCAGCTTATTCCCCTCCTGGTTCGGAGGCACATTGGCTGCCGACGACAGGTTTGCAGAGCGCTTCCTGGCTGCGGCCCGAGACCACTGAGTCGGGCCAAGGTTGGTATTTTAAGAACCTGGGGGCTGAATCTGGTACCCTGTACTTTTTCTCCCATCTGCCATGCTTGGGCAGGGCTGTGCTCGGGTTATTCATCACCACCAGGCCCTCCACCCAGATATCAATGAAGAAAGGAACTGACAGGATGGGTTTTCTTCTGGATTCACGCCGCTGGTACAGGAATACTTCTTTCTTAGTTTCCTCAGGTACTGACAAACAGTTCAGAGGCCTTGGACATCATGGAATGAAAGGATCTAACTTCGTCTGGTGGTGATACCATGTGGGACTCGTCCACGTGTGGTGTTTCCCCGTCAGCCGGCACAAAGTCATTATCCTTGCCGGTGCCTGTAGCCGTATAGTGCCTGTGTCCATGTGTGGAGCCAGAGCTCCAGGTGGAGTCAGGTCTCGATGCGGCTATGATGGAGGAGGGGTTGGGTGACAACCGAGGACCAGCTCCCCCTTTAGACTTTCTCTTCCGATGAGGAGTGCTCAACCTCGGAGGCTCCTGAGGGTGATGTGGTTGCACACATGAGCGGTGAACGGAGCCAGTGGTGCAGGGTCCGGACTGACCTCATTTTGCGCGCACGGGACTTAGGCTCACTGCCCTCAGATTCTCCTCCTTCGTGGTCTGTATAGTAGTCATCAGGCAAATTATTGTTGCCGTCGTTGGAGCTTCAGTAAATCTGCACCAGTTTTTCTGGAGCAGTACGTGGGTACACATGCCGCAGAGGTTCCACCGGGATGCCGTGCCCTCCTCTATTTCCTTCTCAGGAGGCTTGTGGGCAGTTAGGGAGAATTCTCTTCTAAGGCTAATTTCCCTTACCTATAGAGACCCCAGCAGCTTTGCTGGATTTGAAGGGTTTATTTTTTTCTCCTACTAAGAATGAGACCCTCTTTCCCACTCTTAGACAGATTGCTAGTGTATGTTTTAGGCTATCTTGTGTGCTTCTGGTCTATGGGGTTTTTTCACCCTGATAGGAATCATCTTTTTTCAAACAACTTTATTTAAGTTTTTTAGAGCAATATAGACATGTGTGTATTGACAATTAAGAATTAATAAACATACAATATTTTCTTTGCCAGCTCAGTCAACCCCAAGCCTGGGGTTTCAGTGCAGTTCAAGTCTATTGCTCATATTTAAAGAAAAACCGTAAATAGCAACCATTAAAGTATCCCTCCTCCCCTCCCCCCTAACATATCCCAACTTATGGGTGAAAAAGTGTTCTGCTTTGTTTTAAGAGTTCAGCTGGTGTGATCGCTCTCCTGATTTAAAGTTCTAATTTGTTAAATAATAAGTATTGCACAAAGCAATCTAGGTTTGAAGAACATCTGCTCTTTGTCGTCCATGAATTGGTGTAGTGGTAGCCACGTGTTCAAATATTTCGAGTATGATCCAAGGGCTATTGCGGTCACTTTTTCCATAGCCATCACACCCCACATTCTCACCCACCACATGGCTATTATTGGCCCTTCCTTAGTTTTCCATGCTTGTGCGACCGTAATTCTGGCCACGCTTAACATATGAGTGATGAGTGTAGCTGTGGGCCCTGAGTTTGCATAACATCCGTCAACCGCCTCCCCCAAGAGAACCACTAGTGGGTCGAATGGAAGCTGCACGCCAGTTATTTCTTTAATATGACTCAAAATCTCCTTCTAGTAGGTTTTGGCTAGTGGGCAGGACCACCACATATGAATAAAATCCCCTGCAAGGCCACAATTTCTCCAGCAGGTTGCAGGGTATTCTGAGTTGATAGAGTGTATGCGAACGGGTGTGATATACCAGCGGAGGCATAGTTTATATGCTGCTTCCTTATTTGTGGTGCACTTAGAACTCTTGGCAGTTCTGTGCCAGATGCGGCCCCAGGTGTCCCCAGAAATTGTTTTCCTTAGGTCCGTTTCCCACTTTTGCATATAAGTAAGGTTCTCCTCAGGGAGGAATCGGCACTCTCCGTGCCGTAACACAGGGGTGTCGTAGCGACCCCCAAACATAGACTCCATACCCTGGGACTGACTACTGTCTCCCGGGGCATGTAAAGTCCCCATTGACTTTACTAGTCAATAATTATGAACTAAACCAGTACAACCCATCTTACAATGGAAGTACTGGGAAGGGTCAATAGTTTTTCCCCAACTTTCATTTTCAGGGGGTACGGTACAGTCCCTCTCTCAAAAGTTTCTGGCTGGTGGCAGTGGTTACTACCATAAATTGTCGACCGTGAATATTTCCCTATGGGATTTTCCCATTGTTCGAGGCTTCCACTTTTACTGACAGCCTCTAACATACCGCCGGTTTATTTTAATACTAACTTTACTCCGGTAGGTTTTTATTGCCAGAACTTTGATAATAGTTCTTTCTCGTGTCTTTCTCTATAATCCTAACCCAGGTCGGGGATCCTTTGTTCGTCCTTTTGGCGGGCTTCTGCACAGAAGCCCCCCTCTCGGCGCCACTGAGTCTCTGGGGCAGACAGGATGTGTGGGAGGGGGAATAGGCACCCTGGACAGGCTTGCCTACGCAACCCAAGTTGCACTCTGCCCTGATAGGCTGGGGGGTTCTCCCGCCAGGAAAGCCACCCCATTGTGTGAGTGACAGGTAGGCTGTATGAATGGGGGGTCTTGCTGCATAAAAGCAGGGCCCTGAGGACTGGAGGACAAGATGTCGCCACTGGAACTAAGAAACCGAAGAGGAGAGAAGCTGAAGACATCTGCAACGACTGAACCACCGGTGAAGCCCTGCTGTAGATCCTCACCACTTTTCTCCAACGACTTGAGAAGATCTTCCTCTGCAAGAGTCTTCTTCCCTTCAGCTGGTGGGGCCAACCTATTCGCCAATCGCCTTCCCAGACCTGCCTTGGTCGAATCGCCAGTTCCCTGCACTAGGAGACCGGATAGCCAAGCACCTGTCCACCCGGACCGCGATTTGAAGGAGCAGCACCGCGGCTGGTTTCATCCCTGGGCAGTGCAGTAACTTGAACCTTCCTCCACGACGAGAGCCTCTCTTCCTCTGTTGGATCTCCCGAACTGCAGGAACTGCGAGGAACTACCGCCACCGCAGGAGCCTCTTCTACTTTAAAGGTACATTGTTTCGCCAGGCCTCCCGTTTCGTTGGGTATCACTAAAGGTGTTTTAAATCCTTTACCTACCTACTGGGTTGGCCGCCCTTATCATCTAACATTGTCTTTCACATTCTGCAACCACCTTTTCGAATTGTTTACCAAAGACTTGACTGCAGCTACTAGAACATTTTTGACCCTGGGCACCTTGCCTTGTACCATTGACACTGGCACAGGCCTATTGACTCTGGATAAAATCTGTTACAACTGCCCTCTCTTCATTGCTCCTCACCTAGAAATGTGTTGGTTAAACTTGTGAAGTGCCATTTTGCTTGCTTTTCACCTCAGTATTGCATATGCTCAAGTACTGCCTTGCCTAACTTGTTCACAATCTACTTGGGAAGTGTTGCTGGTGTGTTCTAGTATCTGTATAACTTGTCCTTTCCCTCCTTTTGAGAAATTGTTAGAGTGCCATTTCTGCTTGGTTTTCACTGTGCCGTTTTGCTCAGTTTTCCCTCTTGCTCAAACTTGTCTACAATTTAAATAGGCAGTTGTGTATACTTTTCTTCACTGATTTAACTTGCTTTAATAATAGTGATTTCTGTGTGAACAGAGTGTGTAAAATAAATATATATATTCTTTTTGATACAAAGCTTTGGTCAGTGTTTCCTTGTTCCAAAGTATTGTAGTCCTAATGTGTAAACCCTGAATACTGCTCATCTCCCTCTTCATATGAGTCTGACTGCTTAGCCACAGCTACCAACTAAATCTTTGTGGTACAGACTGAGACCAAAGGGGATTTATTGCTCATACCTGTAGTCTTCATCTTCTGTAGTGCTCCCTAAGGGAACTGCACAGGATTCTGCCTAACATGGGCCGATGTGGTCGCAGGGCCTAATCCCATACTCGGGGTGCCTGCTGTTTTCGTAGCTGCCTCCGCAGCTGTTATCACGCCACAGGTGCATGGACACATGTGGGGTGGCTGTTGTAAGCATCACCTTCATGGACCCGCTCTCTTTCAATGCTTTCGTGGTGGACGTCATCGACTTCCTTAACGATGTGGTTGTGGATGTCTTCGTCGACGGGGCGGTCGTCGAATCAGTAGACTTGGAAGGCTGAGTGGTCTTAGCTTTGAAGGGTCCTCCACAGACTTCTCCCTCGTCGGTTTGTCTATTGATAAACAGAGTTTGGATGGGGTCAGGGAGTTTCTCTTCGAAGAGGCCCTTTTTGTCGGCAAGCTCACCATGGAGACTAATGGTGATGGCGATCACGCTCAGTCCGACTTGGGACCCGCATCAGCGGTGAACCCAGCGGAACTAGCATTGCAGGGCTTGGCCTTCTCTTGGACGCCCGCGGGCCTTGCGTCCTCAAAGGATCTCGACCTCCTCCCAAAAGAAGTTCGCTCCACGGACCGTCCGGTCCTGGGTGAGGCATGGCTGTGCCCTGAGGTCGTGTCAGGGGTCTTGCTCGATTTGAGCCACGCTACCAGCCTGCTGTAGCATTCTTTCTTGTTTTCTTCGCGAAACCACGGCACACCTCGCATCTCTCCTCATCGTGGTCAGGATGCAAGCAATATAAGAATTTATGATGACAGAAGATCTTCGCCAGCACCGGGGACTGTCCTTTGGTCGAAAACGATAAGTAAAATAGGTGAAATGTAGTTAATTTTCTATGAAAAAACTCCAAAATGCACAAAAATTGCTCGCAGAGCAACGAGGACTGAAGTGTGCAGTAAATATCTGAAGATAGCCCCCTAGGAGTGGAGTTTAGGGAGAGGACTGTCATTGGATGGGGGCAGTATGACCCAGAGTACAGTGATTGGTTTAGAGGAGAAATCAGTTTTAAAGTGAAACATGTTTCTTTTACCAAAGATTCCCAGCCTGAAAACAGGGAATATTCATGAGCATGTGAATCCATGCCAGACCCCATGCTGGAGAATTATGATGTAACCTTCTCATAGCAAGTAATTTGATTAAATAAGCAATTCTAGTAAAACTAACAAGGAACAGCATCATTTTTTGAATGACTGATCACAGTCATTGAGCACACAAGTATGAGGGGTCACCCTTTCATTTCTTGTACACATTTTCTGACTGGCATTTTTACGGTCTACCCCCACTAGGTGCTGGCTGAAAGCACCTAGTTTTTGGAAGAAAAATATTACTAACATGGACAAATAGATTAGTGCAGTGACACTTGGTCATCAACACCACCCATTTCTTTACCATTTGGACATTGGGCCTCATTCCGAGTTTGGAGGTAATGGAAAAACGATGCTGGTAAAGGATTACCCGCATTGCATACCGCTCTGGGCTATTCCGACATAAGAAACCGTATTAGAGGCACCGCTAATAACGGTGCCTTCAATAGCGGCAAGTGCATGGCACGCAGACCTTCAGGCCGGCAATTCCGGGATGCCGCTAACAGGAGGACATCACAAGTCAGACGGTCATGCAAATACCAGCATCATGAAGGCGCTAAAAGGGGATACCGGCATGCCGGCATCGCGAACCACCCGTAAACTGCTATGTGCAAGTGTTCCCAACTGACACAGGTGTAGACAATGGACTCTGGGCTAGCACAAAAGGAGCACACTCACATACCACACCACTTCCCACACCAAATTGATTCCACTGGTAGTAGCAATACTGGGGCTGGAGGACATGCTTGCATTGCCACACCAGCAACAACAACAACAGCAGGCACCACAGGGGAGACGCAGGAGGAGAAGGAGGGTGAGACAGGCCAAGCAAGTCCCACTAGTGCAGCACTGGTACCACGCAGACAGCCACCAATCCCTCGCATCAGAGCCAGTCCATTCAACCTAACCCCTGAGCAGATCCACACCCTGTACCGTCTGGACCGGGACCCCATCACCACCATCGTGGACATTATACACGACGACATTGTCAGCCTCATTGAAATACGCACCGCCATCCCCCCTCTACTGAAGGTAGTGTTGGTGCTCAAATTCCTTGCCACAGGCACCTACCAGCACACAGTGGGGCACATGCATGGCATATCACAACCCTTATTTTCTCGCATTCTGAACCAAGTGCTGGATGCCCTCCTCAAGCACACAAGGGACTACATATCCCTAACATGGACTCCCCAGGAGATGTCTGATACAAAAGTTGGCTTCCATGCACTGGCAGGCATGCCAAATTGTATAGGTGCCCTTGACTGCACCCACGTGGAGTTGGTTGTCCCGCATGCAATGGAGGTGGTGTACCGCACCCGCAAGCAATACCACTCATCAATGTGCAGATGGTATGTGACGCCAGCAAGATCATCACACATTGTTGTGCCCGATATCCCGGATCAACTCACGACTCAATGGTCCTGCGTAACTCCACGCTACATGGAGCGACATGCAGGACGATATGCCTGGCTGCTTGGTAAGTTGCATGACAGGCACATGGCAGTGAAATGGGGGGAGAGATGCACACACCACCATGGTGTCATTGTTGATGTGACAGCACGATGTGAACATCACTAAGCACTGTGCCCCAAAGCATCCCAAACAGAACATGGCAACCAAATCCCATAGGTGTCCCCCTTACTTGATTCCTATCACAACATGCCAAACAGTAAACCACCCCACATCCCACAACACGTGCACCACTCATCAGCGGACCTCACCCTCCGTAACACCATCCAGCAACATGCAGTGAATATGCACTATGTTGCTGTCTCCAGCAAATCACCACACAGGACAAGCATCCATGGGAGTGCATTGAACAAAACCACCAAGGGAATCCACTGTCTGTCACAGGGCCGCCAAAACCACAGGAGTGCAGCATGTCACCATGGGAAAAATCAGCGCTGAATGCCTAATATTGCAGAGCCTACTGCCAACACTGCCAGTCAGAAAGTCTTACAGAACACAACACATCACAAATTTGACACAAACATAGCTGTATGCGTCCACAATGCATGAGCAACATCAAGGCAGTGCACACCGTGTATCATCTTGGAGATGCAACCCACACCATAAGTCCTTGGCACAGAACACATTGAGGGCATAAAAATGGTGTGCATACAACCAGGGACATGTGCATGTGACCAACGATAATCTGCAGGCATGTGTGACTAGTACAGCTGTCCATCATGAATCGACTGACATATACCTTTTATTGCCTCCCATGCAGGTGATAGTGGCTATCCCTTGAAGCCGTGGCTCCGCACCCCTGTCCAAAACCCACAGAACAGGCACAAGGAGGACTACAATCGTTCTCGTTCCCATACCCGTACCCGTGTGGCTATCCCTTGAAGCCGTGGCTCCGCACCCCTGTCCAAAACCCACAGAACAGGCACAAGGAGGACTGCAATCGTTCTCGTTCCCATACCCGTACCCGTGTGGTCATTGAGCAGACCTTTGGCCTGTTGAAGGCACGGTTTCGCTGCCTTAGCCGGTCGGGTGGGGCAGTCCTCTACAGGCATGAGAAGGTGGCAAAACTCATCATGGCATGTGTCATGCTGCACAACATGTGTATCCGACGGAACGTGCCCCTGACATTGAACTGCTACCACCTGGTGATGAGGAAGGGGATGAAGAAGATGTGGCTGCACATCATTGTGGTGCCGATATACAGGAGGGACGTGCTGTGCGTCAGTGATTGCACAATATTTTTAGCACACATGGGTGCAGAGGCTGACATGATAGTTGGACAGAGGGCACTGGGTGTGGGAATACATGTACACCAGTGGAGGTGGAGGGTGTTTGTATGTCATGCTCAAATGCATTTGGGTCCTCTATGAGACTCATGCTCCCTTGGATGTACTCCCCCGCAGACTGCTCCGGGGTGGTGCCGTGGTTGGGGTCGATAGATGTGAGCTGTGGAGATGGTGCCGGACTTGGTGTACCAGGTAGGTCGGAGGAGTCGTCCTCGACGGGCACACACACCTGTCCCTGCACGTCGTCAGCAGTCAGGGGTGCTGTAGCTGCCGCCTCCCCGACAGAGCTGTTCTCTGCAGAGAGTGCCCCTTCAACTGTCTCCTGTGCAAGTGTCACAGGAGTTGTGGGTACAGTGATGATGGGCTTTGGCGGCACCAGTGCCGTGGCATCCTGGGGTGGTTTGTTCTTCGGTGCCTGTCGTGGATTGTGTGGGGCTTTGTAGGTGGAAGGCCTGTTGCCTTCATCCCTGGCCCTCTTCCGGAGTGTAGTCGGCTGTGGGGGTGAGTCCTGGGCCTCGCTGTCAGGATCTGATCCTGTGGGGCTCGAAGAGAGGGACAGCATGAGTGATGGTTTGACAAGCATCATGCATACATTTGTATAATTGCTCATCTACACAATAGAGGCGGATAGGCAGTGCAGTTTGGATGATCACGTTGCTTGCTTTATGGGTGGGTAATGCAGGCATCAGTCGGGGTCACTCATGTTGGGGCGGACGTATGCTATGTGACATGCATATCTGTTGTGGCATGCGTGCAGTGTGACTTATGCCATTAACATCTTAGTGTGGTGTGTGTCAGGTATGGCATTGCTTTGCTGCAGGCATCTGCATGTGTCTGTGCTGCGGACAACAACTACGCTGGGAATGTGTGTGTATTGGGGCATGGCTTGTCTCTTTAGACAGACAAATTGGTGGACTATCATCAGACTTTGCATTACAGTGTTTTCTTAGGACACTCACCTCCTTTAGCCGATGAGGTGGCGCCACACTCCATGTCACCCACGCCTTCGATGGCCCTATTGCCGATCGTGCTGGCACATATCACCTCCCACCGGCTCAGCTTTATTGGTGAGCTTGCTCCTCCACCAGTTGCCATGGACAGGATGTTCCTGACTCGCAGGAGCAGGACATCCCACCTCTTCCAGACATCCTTAGTTGTGCGGGGACTGTTGCCTACCGCGCTGACTCTTCGTGCGACTGGTGCCCAGATTTCCTTCTTCTTGATAACTGCCTCCCTCTTGAGGCTGTGAGCGAATACAACATCGGCATTCTCAGCTAGGATCTCAGCCAGCATGGTGAGCTCACCTTCATTAAAGTGCTCCTTGCACTGGCGGGAGGTGCCTTTTTTCACTGCCTTGGGCATTATATAGTTGTTGTGGGTTGATGTAGGTACATGGCAATATACTCCAGGTCCTAGGTGCTGAGTATGTCAATGGATTGTGTTTTTAAAGGATGGCCACCGTGCTCTTTCCCTTTCCTGTGCGATGACGCTACTTCCGGTTCCGCTTATTTACGGTGACCGTTATTAGCAGTGACCGCTAATGCCGTTTTAATTGATGCCGGTAGTGCTGTCTGCGCTTTACATGATGCCGCTAAGGGCCATTTTTAGGACTTTAACGGCATGGCGGTAATGTCATTACCGGCATGGCGCAAAGCTTGTGCACGCAAACTCGTAATAGCCCTCTATTAGCGGGCTCTTTACTACACGGACACAGTATTTGCTCCATGCCGGTAAGGATGGTTACTTACCTCCAAACTCGAAATGAGGCCCATTGACTTACTTGATTCAGAAAGGGAAAAGAGAGCAAAGAATGCAGGAGACCTTGTGGCAAGCTGGAAGGATATTGAGACTGAAAAGGGGACGGGCAAAAGGCCCTTCTGAAGACCTCGGGGGGAAATTATATTCCACAAGGGGAGGAGTTCGTAGGAGTTCGTAGGAGTTGGGACTAGCTTAGAAATAGATTGGTCCAAGGAAACCACTGACCAGAGTGTCCAATTGAAGCTCAAGGAGGTTTCTAGGCAGGAATGGCACGGCTATAAAAAGTCAGCAGAATCAGTCTGCAGTGAGAGATAATAATAATAATAATAATTTGGCACTTGTATAGCGCTACGAACCCTCAGGTATCTGAGCGCTGCTTATTGTTACCCACGGTGTGTGGTGCTCATGTTCGGGTGAGGTCAGAGAGGAGATTAAGTAGGCCCAAAAGACCTGAGAGGAATGTGCAGCAGGTAAAGGAGGACCGTGAGAAAATTGCGGCATGAATATGGCCGCCTAACCTGAAAGGTCTGCATTGTGCTAAATACTGTCCAAAAATATCCTACTCGATGGCACGGAAGAACGACTCCAGGCGAGCATTATCCTTGTGAAGGCAGCGGGGAAACACATGCAGATTTGCATTCCAATCGCTCTCCTGGAAATACACTATTGGCGAGGGTAAACTGCAATGTGAGTAGAGGCCCGAGCTTCAGTGTCGCGTCGGAGGACGGTGAGCACTGTGGTGCAGGAGCGTTGCAGACGCTGAGGTTGGGCCTCCTGGAAGGGCGGACTGGCCGTGGGCTCAGTAGTGGGGAGCAGAGGCGTGGCTAGGGGGGGGGGCTTAGGGGGCTATAGCCCCTGGTCTTTTGGTTGTAGCCCCGGATAGAATCTCAGGTGCTACAGCCAAAAGGCTAGCTAGCCCCCAGTCCCGACAGCTCTGACATCAGCGTAGCCACGGGTCTTTTCCAGGCCTAGCAACACCCCTGGTGGGGAGATTGCAGGTCGGTACTGAAGTGCCTCCTCTCCCGGCAGATTTGGTTGTCATACTCGGTGGAGAGAGAGTGGGAGTGATCCCTGGAGCACCCCATTACAAAGATTGGAAACCGCTATTTTTACTGTTCACCCAGTGTGGCCGCTGGCCAGGCTATCTTGCTGGAAGTGCGGCGCTCCTGGGAGCACGGCATGATTGATTAGAATGTTCAATGCAGAGACGTCTTTATGGGAGGGCAAAAGGGGCACTTGCCCCGGGCCCCCATCTTGGAGGGGGCCCCACAAGGCTGCCTAATCTAAAAGAGTTAGTGACAAAACCTAAATAGCACACCAATATATGTTATGGTGTGCTGCTGAGGCTCTGAACCTATTGCCTGTCTTTTGTTGACAAATACATTCTGCTCTGATCAATTGATCATGTAATGCATCCTGTGTTCACTGTCTTGCACATAGGTTGTGCGTTCACTACGACACAGTATTCTCACCTTTCTATGGGAATTATATTGATTATGTGCAATATCCAAAGTTGAAATGCATACTGATAAATGTGAGTGCCGCGTTGGTTCAGAAGATATCTCAGTGTTAATATAATCCTAAATTTCAGCCTTTCCTATGTTTGAAGTTGATAAATATGCATGTATGTGTACTTTGTTTTGTAGCGCAACTGGTTCCATTATCAGCAGTGTACCAGTACTAGATAGTGTTTGCTATACAAAACGAATATAGCATCAGTATGGTGAAAGGTCTCGAAATTGGTTTCTTCAGATGTAGGCTTGTAAAACGTAGGCAGCTACCATCAATGAAACCTATAAAGTGGTAGTCTGAGAGATGATTAGGTATGCAAATTCAAGACTGCGCAACCAAAGCGTTCAGGCTTCTATCCTGGCTTCGCCAGCAGAAGATACAGTGATCCTGGACAAATCATCTTATTTCACTGACATTACTGCACTGTCTTCCTTGAAAAGGTCTGCTTCTCACATGCTGAGGGTATTGTCTAGCCCATTCCTTACCTGATCTGACCTTTTATGTAGGCCATGTCAGTGGAAGGGGTCCTAGACAGAAGATAGCGGATCAGATATTGCAGGCCTCTGGATAGCATATTTTAAGGTCTGCTTATTTGGCACAAAAAATGGTGTGCTCGTTCCTCTGCCACCAACTCCCTGCGTGTTAAGCATTTTGCTAAAACAGAGAGCTGGTGGGCGATCACTTTCCTCGGCTGGCTCCCTCCTGTGGAACAGCCTCCCTCTCCCTCTGCGACTTGGGCATGACCTCCTTAAATTCCAAAAAATCCTCAAGACCTTTCTCTTTACCTCTTCCTTCTCCTCCCTGCTAACTTTACAGCAGCGTGACTGATGTGCAAGGCCCATATGTGTCCTCGGAGCCTTGACCCCCCACATCTCTCATCCCAGCTGCTGTCTTTCTGCTGCACTTACTTGGGCTCACCCTACCTATTGGTGGTTGCACTTACATTCTTCTCCCCTTAGCACGTACCCTAAGCACTTCTCCATGAGCATCAAAGCACCTTTCCCTCACCCCTACCCCCTCTGCACTTGCACTTTCTGAACACTCACAAGGCATAGTAGGTTCGTCTCCCCTTCCCTTTATTCTCATTATTGTTTGCACTATTAACTTAATTATTTATCCTTGCTGTAATTCATTGTCATCCTTCCCCTGTGCCACCCTGTTTGCCCTGTGGGCACTTCAAAACAGTTTTGCTAATTGTATAAGCGCCAAACAAGTGACCCATAAATAAATAATCTGAAAGGTTTTTGTGCATGTTTATTAAGAACAGTTTCAAAAGCTTGTGTTTTGGGCCAATTTAAAGCATTAAAATACAGAGAAGAAACCCAGGTGTAATCTCTTAGGTTCATATCCATTAGTATGTTGGTACTTATATACTTTGCTTGATGATGGAGATAAGCTAGAATTATTCCCATTTTTCATAATAAGCTTCTATAACATTTTGTTTTTAAAATGTGATTCGTCCACTTTCCAATTGAGATCTATAAAATGGGATTATTTTACTTCATGGTACATACTAGAAAAGTAAGTGGTAATGTGCAGAAATTGCAGAGTGGGCATAAATCCCAGCATCTCCTTTTAACTAATGTGTAATCCTGACCATTTTATTCAATCTTGCATTGCGTAATCTGTCAACATTGCTAGTCCCTAAATCATTCACAATTGTCACCCTTCGGAGTGATTTTGTTCTCAGTGCATGATCTTCAAAACATCTTCACTCATGGTTTCACTGGATATAGTGTTGCTTCCTCTATAATAATAGGGAGCATTGACATATTGCACACCACAGCCACTTGCACCTTCCTGGTAGCCTCTAACCTTCATCCGCTATCTATGCTATGCTAGGTGTACCTTTCTCCTTGCTTCCCATTGGTCTCGTTGAGCACTTTTGCATTCTGTGAGAGAGCTAATCTGAGTAGTCTGTCTATTTTGGATTATGTGCACCTTTTAAATACGATCTGTGTCCTGAATTTATACTATGACTGGTGTAACTTCCTTGTGACTGCTAATGATGACAAATGGCCTCTATCCATGCAAGAATGCAAGTAGCTGTGTCGTGGACTGCTGATGTTGCCCTTAAAATGCTACTTATTTAACATTCTTATTACAGCAAGAATGAAGAGGGTAAGGGGACTGAAAGGGAATACCATTGGCTTTTTTAATCATTGCGAGGCAACATGTCAAGCTATGTGTTGTGATTGCGATGAGGGGGGGGTGGTGGGAGGGTCCTGACCAGATATTCTGGATCCCTTAATTTCTTTGGTTTGATGGAGGTGGGCCCCAAAGGTGTCCGAGCCCAGGGTCCCAAAAGTGCTTAAGATGGCCCTGGTTCAATTCCCTCGTGATTGGCTACGGAGCATCTGGCCCCTTAGGTGCAGAGCCCGGTTGGGGTAAGTGCAGGCTGAAAACTATATGAGCTGTGTGAGGCACTGAAGAAAATCCTACAAATGCATTGGGGCAGTAGACTGGCATCCGCTGGTAACTACTGACTGAGTAGCAGTATGCATGGTCTTCAAACTCTGACATACGCTGGTAGGAGGAGTGCCAGGAGGGACACATAGGAACCTCTTAAAGAACAGAGGAAGGGCAGTAGAGACAATGAATGTGACTGGTCTGCATTTGGGGTGCTGCAGTAGCTTCCATGGTCAGGGCGCTGGGGTGACTCTGCAGAGACTGGATAATTGGCGAGTTTGTGAGGGCCTAATGGGGATATCTATCTTTTTATATATCATTGCTGCTGGGCAGAACTCTGGTTATTGGTGTCTATTCCTGACACCATAACAGAAATACACCGTGGTCCCTATGTGCAGCCCTGATTTGCCATCAAAGGATATCATAAGGTAGCAAGACTGCGAGCATCTGTTTTCAGCTACAACACTGTAGATATGACCCGTGGCAGAAGGGGCCAATGGACACTTATACAAAGTACCCCTCATAGGAATGCTGCTACAGCAGAGGCAGCGGCGGCGGAATGCAAGGTGGACCCTGTGGGCATGCCAAAAATGGATCCCTACATGACCGTGATGCAGGCAGGCTTTGCCTAAGTGAATGCCCAGCTTGACGATATTGTGGCCACTATCAGCCCCTGCGCACTAAATTAGACAAGGAGAGTGGTCGAATTACAGAGGTTGAAACATGGGTGGGAGACGCACAGCCTGGAACTTCAGTCTGTTGAGAAGGAGCTACTGGTGGTTTGTGCGAAATGCATTGATTTTCAATCTCGCTCCCCCCGGAACAATGTCAGGATAGTGGGAGAACCTGAGAAGGCAGTCCAAGGGCCTATGGAGACTTTTGTGGAAAGCTTGCTGAAATCCATACTCGGCGGTGAGCAATTCACTGCTCAGTTTTTGGTCAAAACGGCGCACTGCTTGCTAGCCCCACTCCGAAAACCTGGAGCGCCACCATGCACAATCATTGCAAGGCTACTAAACTATTGAGACTGGACTTGATCCTGAAACTGGCACGGGAGAAAGGAACGATACACTACGAATCAGCTAGAGTGCATATTTACTCAGATTTCTCTGCGGGGTCCAGGCTGCCAGGCGCACCATTGTCAAACAACTCCTGCGGGAATGTCAGACACTGTATGCCATGATGTTTCCAGCGCATACAATACAGAGGCAGAGCGCACTTCTTTGAATCTCCTGAGGAGGCTGTGGCATACATAGAAAGGTTCATTCCTGTTCCAATGCGGGGAGCCCGGTTGCAGGGTGTAAAGACATAGAATCCTCAAGGGTGCAACCATCATCTGGTGAATGAGTTTAGGACAGGTTGCCTGGCATTATTCAATTTAGCTATGTGTTAATCTGTTATGTCGAGCTATCAAGGACGCACCGCTGAAAGTGGTATGAACTTTATGGTTCAGTTGATGTTCGCATCGTGCCCCCAGGTGTTTAAATGGAGGCATGGTATGGGGAAAACCATCAAGTTGGGGTGGATTGGGCTGGCGGGGGGAAGTGGGCATTGGGTGGGGGTTCAGAAGTTTAAATGTTTGACGGTCATACTATTGGCAACTATATATGAGTTTTTATGGGTGCCATGGCAGAAGGCACACTGGTAGGTGTACATTGCGGGTAAAGGGAAGAGTGGCAATGGTCTCATAATAAAGCTGCTAACAAGGAACGTCCGTGGACTGAATAACCATGGCAAAGCCAAGAATGTTGACAGACACAGATCTAACATACTTATGCTTCAGGAGAATCATGCCCTTGGACGATTTCATGAGACCTTTGCATGAAGATGGGGTCATATGAGATTCTACACTGATTAGTAATTAATTTATTTCTTCATTTGTAGAGCGCACCTAACCCAAAGGTATCTGGGGCGCATTCCTTGAAGATTACAGTGTTGTTACAAAAGTGGAAGACATTACATTAGTGATGCAAAAGGAAACATTCTGACAGAGACATTTCATGACAGTACAGATACAATTATGAACAAAGGAGCGACATTACCGCTCATGTGCGAAGAGACAAGTTTTCAAATTTGTTCTGAAAGTCCAAAAGGACGGTTCTGCTCTTAGAATGGGGGGCATGGAATTCCTAAGTTTAGCAGCTAGTACCCAGAAACTGTTACCCACTGCTTTTTGTAGTTTAAATCTAGGGATCTTTGGAAGGAGTGCATGTGTGGACCGGGTAGGTCTATTAGTTTGATTTTTTGTAAATGTGTTGGCTAGATATTTTGGGGCTGAATTTGAGAGTCACTTATGTGTTAGAGATAGTGTTTTGAAGGCAATTCTATCCTGGATTGGGAGCCAGTGGACATTTCGTCTTGTTGAGGTAATGTGTTGGCTCTCGGGATATTGAGTGCCACTCTTAATGCATTATTTTGTAACACCTGTAGTCTTTTCCCATTGCAGCTGCTTGTGCCTACATACAGGGCATTAGAATAGTCTAGTCTAGATAATATGAGTGCTCTGTCTAAGGTAATGCAACTGCCTGATGAAAGGAAGGGTCTAAAAGCATTGATATGTTTTGATGTGTAGGCCGCCGCTGAGGCCGTTGCATTAACTTGTCGTGTTAGGGTAAGAGCTGGGTCAAGGTAAATACCTAAAGTTTTCACTTCTTTGGAGACTTTGATAGTGATGCTGTCGATGTTAAATGATTTGAATTGGTAATCTAGTTTGTTTAGTCTGTGCTGCGATCTGATAAGGAGTAACTCTGTTTTATCGTTGTTGAGACAAAGGCCGTGCATAGCCATCCAAGCCTGTATGGTTTGGTAGATTTCATTGAGTAGTTTGGAGTCGGTGTCGTAGGAGCCTGTGATGGGAATGAGGATTTGGGGGTCATTTGCATATTTTGTGTAGGTGACACCCAAGTCATCCAAGTGGTCAAAAAGTGGCTTAGTGAAAATATTATACAATGTAGAGGAAACACATGAGCCCTGTGGTACTCCACAAGAGACTGGGGCAGCCTCAGTGGATGCTGTCGGGGCAAATACCCTCATTGTTCTGTTAGAGAGGAAGGACTGTATCCATAAAGAGGCTTTAGTGGAGAAGTGGGACGCCATGATCAGGTGTTTGGAGAGGACTTTATGGTTGACCAGGGCGAAGGCCACTGATAGGTCAAGTAGGAGGAGGAACGCAAGATTGCCATTGTCTTTTAGATCATCCATTTGGATTTTGAAATCTATAAGAGCTGATTCAGTTCCATGACCTGGTCTGAAGCCTGTTTGGCGAAGGCCCAGGAGATTATTAGATTCTTAATGGTTTTGAATTTGCAGGTATGCCGCCCTGTCCAATATATTTGGTAAAAATGGTACAGTTGTTATAGGCCGATAATTGGTAGGGATGTTGGGGTCTTCTGAGCAACGGGATGCCACAGGCATCTTTCAGGTTGGTCGGACGTGATGAATGGAGCAAGCTCCTCCACCGCATCTTTGATGACTATAGCTGGGCAGATGTCACCTTGACATCTGGATGTTTTGAGACTAATTATTTTTTTTACTTCAGTTACAGAAACAGGGGCAAACTCAAATGGCATCAAAGGTTTTGTAGGGGAATCCCTTGGCTCTGAGAATTGGGTATCAAGCGGCAAACTAAGTTTTTTTGCTTCAATGTTCCTTTGAATGAGTGAAAGTTTGTCCAACGAGGGTTTTTGAATGTTTGTGCACCAGGTCGAGTCTTTGGTGCAAGATTCTTGTGGTGGCACAGGAGATTCTAGTTCTCGGATGATGGTAAACAATTCTTTGATACCAGAATGAACGTTCGTAATTCTTTCGTTGTAAGTGGTACTTTTAGTTTGGAGGATGGCAACTTTGTAGTTGTTTGAGGCGGGAGTGAACTTCTCTTTGTTCAGGACCGTTATTTGTTTTCTTCGAATTTGCTTCTGCTGTTCTTTTGGTACTACGCAGTTTTAAGGTTGGTAGTGTACCACGTGTTTAGATGTGCAAGCGGCTTGGCTTTGCCCATTTTTAAAGCTGCTACTTTATCTACAGCCTGAAGTAGGGTTTGATTGTACAGCTCTACCAATGACTATGTGTTCGCGCTGGCGTGGTTAGGGTGATAAGTGATAGGGTACAATAAAGGCAATAATCTATCAACTGTAATGTTAAGTTTATTTCTAGTGAGTGCTGACGGTGCTTGGATAGAGTAAGAGTCTATGAGAGGGTTGTCCTGGATGGTAAGAGAGACAACGCGATAGTCAGACCAAGTGCAAGGTGTGTTAGAAAGAATATTAATGTCACAATTTAGGTCTGCTTACCAGTCCAGAGTTCTGCATTTGATGTCAGTGGGGTTGGTAATACGGTGTGAAAAGCCCAGTTCCGTGATAGTATTGGCTAAGGCGTTGTCATCATTGGCGTAGTTGAAGCCTAGATTTCAATCTCCCAGCAACATAATTTGGGAGCCTGGTTTGGTGTTCCATGTAAGGAGTTGTGCGATATCTACCTCAAATGAGGAAGTAGGACCTGGCGGTCTGTAGATGAGGTGGATAGTCAACGTACGGGAGGCAGTAAGTGGTAGTTTGATGGAAAGGAGTTCTCCTGAGGGGAACCATTGGTTAGGGAGGTCTCATAATCCAAGCTGATGTTTTGTAATGAAGGCAACTCCTCTGCATTTGGAGGCTTCACTGTTCTTACTGAAAATAGTGTAATTTTCGGGAATGGCCAGTGTTAGGCAGAATTATATGCAGTATCCTTTGGGAACAACACACACAATTAAGACTAGAAGTGACAGCACAATTTCACCTTTGGTACAAGCCTGTACTACACAGTTAAAGTGGTAGCAGTGGCTGAGCAGCCAGACTTATCAGAAGAGTAAGTGAGCAGTATCAAATAGTTACACAAAGTACAGCAATTACTATGATTCAGGCAAACACTGACTCAAGGTTTTCAAGTAAAAGAATATACATTTATTTCACTCTTCAGTTGTATAACATTACACTATTATAAGCAGTTTAAAAAAACACACTCTTAATACACCACACCACTTCCCTTAAATTCCAGACAAGTTAAGCTCACAAAAATGAAGTGGGAGCAAAATGGCACTCCAGCAATTTAAAAGGAAGGGAAAGACAAAGTTAACAGAGATTGAATCACACCAACAGGTCAGAGCAATGACACAAGAGAGACTACAGTGGTAAAGTCAGATAGAAAAGGCTTAGGGCCAAAGTCAATAGGTCAAAAGTCTCTTGCTCAAGATAATACAGTTCAGGGTAGTTCGCGGTATTGTTCGTGCCACGGATTCCAGACGAGGTTGGTTGGTAGAAAAGTTAGTTCAAAGAGAAGAGAAGTACAAGCCCTCGGATCGGAGAAAGATTTCACACACTTTCACCGCGGCTGAACGAAATGATCAACCGGATTTGCACCGTACCTTAAAACGGAGAGGGAGCTGAAGCTGAGGCAGACGTTTCTGGTAGTTCCTGCAGACTCACGGTTCCTGAAGCGACTGTCGGACTGATCAGAAGTAGGAAGACTGGAGGGTCCTGCACTACCCAGGGAAGAAACCAGCAGCAGAGCACAGCAACAAATAAAAGGTGCGCTCCTTAAAACCCAAGCAGGGTCCGTCCTTCCTGGCTATCCGGCCCACTGTAGCTCTGTACAGCGAATTCGACCAGAGGAGGGGTCCTGGCTTGCAGTTTGAGTGAACTGGTTGGTCCCACCAGCTCAAGGGAAGAAGTTTCCTGGAGGATCTTCTCTGTCGGATTCTGAAGATTCGGACCTGCAGTAGGGCTTCATCGGGCGGTTCAGTCGTAGGGGTCCTTTTCCGTCAGTTCCTGGTTGGTTCTTTCGTTCCAGTGGCGACTCTGCTCTTCCAGTCCCAGAGACCTGCTTTTTATGCAGTTTCCCCCATTCATACAGCCTGGCTGTCAATCAAACAGCAGGGTGGCTGTCCTGGCAAAGACAGTCACCCAGCCAATCAAACAGGAGTGCGACTTGGGTTACCAAGGGAACCCATGGCAGGGGTCCTAAGACGCCTCCCTCACATCCTGCCTACCCAGACTTTCAAGCGCTTTAAGGAGGGCTTCTGTGTAGAAGCCTGCGAAAAGACAGCGAACAAAGGGACCAAACCTGGTTTGGCACACAGAGTAAAACACGAGAAAGACATTTACAAAAAGAAATGGCGAATAAGACCAGCCGGAACCGTAATAAAACATATATGGTCAAGCGGGTTTATGTTTGAGGCTAATATAATAGCCTAAAGCAATACCATGGTTATTTAAGATAACCGCAGTATAAAAAATAGGGTAGATACCACTGCCACCAGCCAAGTCTTAGTGTAAAGGGAGCGAAACAATGCTCCAAGAGACACAGACAAAAAGGGATAAGTATTAACCCTTTCCAATACTCCATGTAAGATGGGGTGTACTGGGTCTGTGGTTAAAGTGACTATTATAAAGTTAATGGCAACTTTATTTTTTCTGGGGGACAGTAGTCAGCCCCAGAAAAATTGAGATAGTGGGAAGTCTAAAAGACAACCCTGTGTCACTGCACTGAAGGTGCTGTGTAACACACATGAAAAATATGGTGCCCTGGAGTAGGTGAGGCTCCAGTGCCCAACATCACACAAAGTACAAATACACACAGCAAAACACATGTAAGAGTGGGAAAAAGAGCGCACACTCTTACTAGGTGAAAAAAATAAACCCTAGAAATCCAGCAAAGTTGCTGAGGGACTCAGTAGGTAAAGGAAATTAGCCATTTATGAGAATTCTCCCTAACACTCGCCCGCCCCTCCCCCAGACTAAGTGACAGGAGGATTTAATCCACTCCTGGATGAATCTCTACCTCTAGTCAGTTAAAAACATCCTAGAGAGACCATTAGCATTTTGGTGGTGACATCCTGCTCTGTGCTCAATGGTGAAATCAAACCCTTGCAGGCAGATTGACCATCTTAGTAGTTTTGGGTTCTCCCCTTTCATTTGCATTAACCATCTCAAGGGTTGGTGGTCTGTCTGAATCACAAAGGTAGATCCATACAAGTATGGTCTAAACCTCTTCAGAGCCCACACAATGGCAAAACATTCATGCTCTATGGTTTCCCATCTTGTTTCTGGTTCCTTCAGTTTCCTACTGATGAAGCAAATGGGGTGCTCGCTACCTTTCTCATCCAGTTGACTAAGGACTGCACCTATACATATATTGGAGGCATCTGCCTGCACAATGAAGGGTTGGTGGTAATCAGGAGCTCTTAGGACTGGAGCTTGGCAAAGTGCTTTCTTCAGGCTTTCAAAGGCTTGAGTGCACTCTTCATTCCATCTAACCTTTTTAGGGAATTTTGGAGAGGAGATCACATTCAAAGGAGAGGCTAGGGACCCATAGTTCTCTATGAAATTCCTGTAGTACCCAGTGAGACCTAGGAAAGCTCTCACTTGGGTTTGAGTAGTAGGGGTGGCCCAGTTTTGCACAGCTTGTACTTTGCTGGGCAATGGCCTTATTTCACCTCCTCCTACCTCATGACCAAGGTAGACCACTTTACTCTGACCAATTTGACATCTGCTTGCCTTTATGGTCAGATGGGCCTGCTCAAGAGCCTGCAATACATATCCCAGGTGATCAATATGTTCTTTCAATGTAGGGCTGAACACTGCAATGTCATCCAAGTATGCCATGCAGAAGTCCTCCATCCCATTCAGAACTTGATTAACCATCCTTTGAAATGTAGCAGGTGCATTCTTTAGTCCAAAAGGCATAACCTTAAACTGGTAGAGGCCTGCTGGGGTGGAGAATGCAGTTTTCTCCTTGGCATGGTCTGTCAGAGCTATTTGCCAATAGCCTGAAGTTAGATAAAATGTACTGAGGTACTTGGCTGAACCAAGTCTATCCACCAGTTCATCTGTCCTTGGCAAAGGATGGGCATCAGTCTTAGTGACTGCATTTAGAGCTCTATAGTCCACACAGAATCTCAACTCTTTGGATCCTGCCTTTGGTACTAGAACAACTGACTAGACCATGGACTTGTAGATTGCTCTATAACCCCGAGATAAAGCATCTTGTTGACCTATCCTTCGATGTGGGATCTCACATGTTCTGACATCCTGTAACCTCTGCTTTTCACAGGTAAACAGTCACCAGTGAGAATATCAGGCTGGCCCCAAAGGGTCAAGCCTGGTGATAATGAAAACAGGGAGGCAAACTGATTCAACAGAACTTTGCACTCCTCCTGTTGTTCAGAAGTCAGCTGAGAAGATATACTACAGATTTAGTACGGCAGTTAATGGCTTGTTTAATTTTGATTTCCTTGCCATTCCGATCCTTGAATGTGTCATTGGGTTCGCTCGCAAACTTGTACATTGTACAGTTACCACAATACTATGTGTATGCAATATGATATATATAGGCAGTACAATTCGAGAGTTGAAAATCCGAATAAGGGAATACCTTTCAAAAATTGGGAGCCAAGATATTTGTTTGCCCTTAGCAGCACATTGGCAGAAATGCCATCAAATGGAGAAGAAGAGTGACCTCAAATTCATTGGCTTACAATATGTCCAATTGGGCAAAAGAGGAGGAGATAGATAAAAAGCACTGCGCCAGGCAGAAGCTAGAACTATTTGTGTACTTAACAGCACTGTAACTGGATTGAACTCTGATAATGAAATGGTGTCATTTCTTTGGATAATTTACTTTAATGTACAAAACTGCTGTCTGAATGGATAGTATTGAGATCTACAATGTAAAAAAAGTGGCAATTGTAAATTAACCATTTCATATGCACAATGTGAACCCTGAAAACATGATAAGATGACTAGATTCAATCAACTCTACACACCTTAATGGTGTATAACAAAAGAATGAACCATAAGAATACTAATGAGTGGTATATTTATACAATGTTACAATATATGACGTAAGTAATACTAGCATTCTAGAATTAGGCGCAAAGGTACATTTTCAACTCGCTCATCTTTTGAGATTATAAATTATAAATTCTGCACAAACGTAAATATCGGACATCATACCGCGTTAACCATTAATTGAAGTGTACATTGGTTCCAAACACATAATTAATCATCATTGGTTAATATGCAACTAGGACCTATGGGTTGGAATTTAATACAAGGGAAGAACTTTCCCAAAAGATGGCCACCGCAATACGCCGTCCACATCTGTAAACGCAAAGGACGGACACAGTCATCCACCATTGCCCGAGCAACATTTGAATGCTCTTTAGTAGTGTCCTCGCTAGACCACGAGTTGTAGCATTGAGCCAACGCGAGGGACGACGGAGGGCACGTTATGTAGGTAAGAGACCGTCGATGTAATGTAATGAATTTAGAATACACAGAACGATCCCAGGAGTCTAAAATAGAAGCGCACCATGATCGGCACATTGGCTAAAGTAGCTATAGGGATATGCAATAGTACGTGTAAGAAACCATCTGTACATGGATTGAAGAGGAAAGATATTGGTGCAAAGGCGGGCGATTCCGGTAAACGTAACTAGAGGGAACAAAAGACGGGCATGTCTACAGTGGATAATCTAAAAACAAATAATGAACTAGATCAATTGAACTATAGGTGATACGGAATAGATAATAAGGCAACGATGGGAAGAAAAATTGCGTCTATATTGAAAATGGAATTCAATTAAGATGAAAAGGTGCAATTTACAAAAAGCAGATAAAACTAATGCGGAATCTAATCAAACAATCTGGCGACAACAGGTACGAGAAATTAAATGCAAAACCTTTGATATTTATCCGCAGGGATCAGAACCTTTAAATTGGTAAACACACAACAACGTTTGTTACCCTAACAACGCATCAAAGGTAATTTGGAACACCAATTCTATACATTTCCATATGAGAGTAATATGGACTGTTATTCTAAAATGATTTGCATTGTGGTAACCTGAATCTTACAACCTGTTTTTTGTCTTTTGTGCTGTCTCTCCCAAAAACTTTCAAAACTACTTGGCAATCCGACCCTTCCCCAACCCAAATCTCTGTTTTATTTTGGTCTTTTACTTTGGTTTTTTGAATTTTCCAATTTCTTTTTGCTGTCTTTTGTGGCATTTCTCCTTTTAATGTTTGATTGCGACCATTGTTCTTTTCATTCACTGTCGTACATGTGATTATTTATGATAGTACTATTAGCCCTGATTTGAAGAAGGCCTTCAGTGGCCGAAACACGTGTCATCACTATAGGGCATGAATTAAAACTAGATTAACGCAACTACATGAGTATGGCGCAGTTCTTGTATTCTGAGTTTGTAGATTAAATATTATTTGTAAGGTGGTTGAGCTGACACCTTTCCGCCTAACTCAGATTAGACGCGACAGAATATATGGACTAACAGTAATACAAAAAGTAGGGGGATTAACAAAACCAAGTGTCGCCTGACAGACTAGCCTCTCAAAAGGAGTCCAAGTGGTTATTTATATGGAATAAAGACCATCGGATTCAGGCTTGTGGGGGTCTCAGAAGGATAGGTAGCATTTGACCAAGAGTTTAGAAATTGATATTCAGAGGAACGAGATTGTCGGGGTTTGCAAAATGAACACAGGGGATTCTGGGACCGGTAGTGAGTTGTCGGAGTAGATGGAGTGTTTGTAAAAGAGTAATCCAAAGGATGTAGAGAAAAATGGTTGAGCTTTTTGCGGGTAGAAAATGGTAAAGCTGGGTTTCTGGGAGATGTGATTTTCCACTTTATAGGATTGGTGCGCCTAGATAATTTCCTACATGGGGGGGTTGGTAAATTCTGATACGGGAGACTTTATGGGAGAAAGGTGGCAAGATGTAGTATAGCCCACAGAGGTCTCTGGGACCTCAACCTACTCGTCCTCTTCGTCTACAACATACCGCGTCTCACCTCGAGTATTCCCCCGAGCACAACCCCGGGTTCCCTTACACAGGTGATCCTCCCCCACTGGTCTACCCCCAGGAACTGGATACAACAGCAATGGCTGTGTCCTGGCCACCTTTAAAAGGGTTTCTCGAGGCTGTACAGGGGGGAACACCCTCAGGTTTCTCACAGGAGCCACACAGCATTGAGAGACAGCAGTGTCCACCACCAGAGCCGGGACTGAGCCAACCAGCGGGCATGTGGTTACAGCCCAAAAGGGGACCTCTGATGATGTCAAGCGTGGGGTATCCTGTGTAGGACACCAGCGCCAAAGATGTCGAGCATCTGCTTCCTGAAATCTCCCACTAGTCTGGAGTGGAGGAATGCATGGAGAAAAGTACCCGTAATGTAGGATTCGAGTCCTCCTAGGCATCCATGGAGCAGGAGTGATGAATCCACTTCTTGGAGGAAGATGAAGTGCAGTGGTGCCTATAGGAGTCACTGTAGGAGAGGGACCTCTTCCTACGCTTTTCCTTCATTCCCTTTCAGAATACAGGATACCCATCTACAGCGTCTTCCACCACAGACTTCTTGCACTCCGTTCCCGGGGAGTTCAAAGGCATTTTCTTACCACCTTTGTTGTAGTAGATGCAGAGCTTTGTGGCCCTCTCCCCGAGGGCCTTAGAGTGCATAGACTGTTAACAACTGCGATCATATGTGCTGTTGTCATACCGAGGAAGTAGAGACATAACCTGTTGGTGTCAAACACAGACATTTGCTTCCCGCAGTCCATGCAGAGCTTGAAGCACGAGACAGGATTAGGCATAACGCAAGAAAATTAGCAAAGCTAAGTGGCATTCCTGAAGCGTACGAGTGCATGGAAATAGGGATCTGATGTCATGGAGTGCACCGGCTCAATACACCCTGACCTCATGCCTAGCATTGGATGTGCAACAGCGCTGTGCAGAATCAACACAGAGCTGCCCTGCACCACCATGTGGCTCATAAAATATCAGAAAACAGCTGGTGGTGGAGATAGAATATCCAAGATGAGGAATCTGTGGAAGGAAGGAATCTATCTGAAAAAATCCTATTTATCTATCGTCTTGGTCAATTTCACCACACTAAACAAATTTACTTCAAGTCCCTACACCTCAGGAGGGAAATCTCAATAATGCAAAACAACAAATGTAACTAAAACTTCAGTATTGATTACCTAGCAAAGGGATGGTCTTCATCACAGTAAACATCAATTCAGCACCGGTCTGGCTCCGACTTCGACTGTGGCTGTAACGACAGTAGCTGTGTATCCATTGTATCAACCAATCTTCTCTGGTCTTACTTTCTCTATGCAGACCTTTCAAAAGCTTCATGGAAACTGAAAAGTTGTTCTATAAAGAAGGGGAAATGGCAAGTACTCAGTCCACTTGCATGTTGGAGATTGCATTTGTTAAGCATATTATAATGATAGTTTGGCAAATACACAATCCGTGAGAAATAAAGTGGTTACTCACTAGTAATATCTAGCTATGAGATATGTTTTCACCCGAGATATACATTTCTGAATGTTCCATGTTGCTGCATTTACCCATTGGCACTTTCAGTTATCCAATACCAGGGTGCATTGCCAGTAATGTCATTAAACCCACAAAAAGGGCTTGACTCATCAGAAAAAAGGTTATGCTTGATTCTGATCACATCCACAACTCCACATCGCACAATCAAAACAAGGAGTCCTGTCTTGTTTTGACAAAGTAAAATCATTCTTGGTATTTTACTTCATCAAAAGTACTTTGCAGGGGAGTTGGGGCATAGGTAGAGTGGGAAGGTTAGGGTGCTGGATTGGGAGACGCTAGGGGTGCATTTAGTCGTTTTGTTGAAGTGAAGTACCACAAACTATTTTACTTCAGCAAAACGTAGAACCAAAAAATCTAACAAGAGACGCATAAAGGAAAAATAGTTTACTTCTGAAACACAAGGGGTATACAGTACGAGAAGTAATCCCACCACATAAAACCCTAGTCAGACCTCTATAGGACATTGGGTTTCATTCATAGTGAAGAAATGGTAAAGGTAAACGTTTGCCCAATACAGTTAGCAAACATAGCGGGGGATATGCTAGGAGATTAACCAATTTAAGTGCACCAGTAGTCTGCAAGGAAGGAGTCTGATGTGCTTACAAGTATTTGTAGGTCCAATCTTGGAGCAGTAATAGCTGCTCAATATTCTATTCAGACAACGAAGGAGATCTTGCAAGGATATACTGCTGGAAAATGCATGTAATACATTTGTAAAGGTTTTATAAAGATCATGTCTACCTAGATAGCAAATGAGTTATGCGAAGGGTGGGATAGTGTGATACAGGTTGTGTACATGAGGAGGGAGAGGCAAAACTGCATTTGAGAGGGGTTAGTGAGTTAGCAATGCTAAGGACAACCAATGAGGCAATGAGGCTTGTAAAGCTTTATACTGTTTCGAAAAATGGAAACTAACCAACCTGCAAACAATGAGATGAAGGGGTGAATCTGGATTCAAATAACAGTGACCAAGGACTACACAAGCATCAACAGTAAACAGCAACAACCAATCGAGGAGAAACCGCTAACCAGCCATCAGTGACTCTGAATTCAGTGGTAGAAAGAAGGCTGACAAAGTGGGGATGAAGCATGGTCTGCTACATGATAAAGACCCCTATGGAAGGTTTGTTCACAGGAGACACAACGTCAATGTGAGGAGTGGAAGACGATGCATGTTTGACATGGTGGTCTTCTAAGGACAATCTAGGGATGATGCGATAAAAGTTTAAGTCAGCTTAAGCACTGTAGTAGAACCATCAGAGAAGAATGAGCTTGGCATGGTGGGTAGAGTGTGCCAGGGGGAGAGTGGCATCTCTGAAAGGGGAGTAATTGTCTCTCATTTGCTCAATCTGAATCTCTCTAACACAGAGGTTCTTTTCTTCCCAGCTACCTCCATTTCCCCCTCCCTCTCTCTTCTTTCCCCCCCTGTCTGCTTTCTTTCGCCCCATCTGGCCAAAACCAGTGTGTTGTTTTTGACCTCTCTCACTCGTTTTCCCTTCACATTTCTGCTATTGATTACTCCTGCTGTTATGACCTCTGCAACATCCGACACGATCGTCCTTACCTCTCTTTTCATGCCACTAAGCTTCTTCTTTCCTGTCGGATCTTTTCTTGTATTGACTATTGTTCTGCTCATCTTCTTGGCCTTAATGCGTCTCACATTACCCCTTTTCAATCTGTGTATTATTCATGTGTTTGTTTTCTTTTTTCCCTCCCTCCTCGTTCTTCTATCTCTTCTTCTCTATGGTCCCTATCTCATCTTCCTTTTGAATCCCATCTTCTCTTCCATTTTCTTTCCATTGTTTTCAAGTGTATCCATGGTCTTGCCTCCTCCATCTGTCATTAATCCTGCTCTACGCCCCACCCATGCATTATGCTCCAAGCACCAATTCCTCCTCTCTGACCCTAAACCCCCTACACGTTTTCGTTCCTTCACCTTGTTTGTCCACTAGCATTGGAACTCCCCTCCGCTATCTATCCGTCGTTCTATCTCTCTCTGTATCTTTCAAACTAATCTGAAGACGTTCCTCCTATCTCAGCTCTCCAATTAACTGCTGTGCCTTCACTGTTTTTTCGCAGAATGTATTAACCATTTTTTGATGTACCGTTTTTTTCTTTATTTCTGTTCAGTGCTTAGGCATAAAGTGCTATACAAATCCAGAGCGGGGGGTTAAACATCAAGCATGCAAGTTAAAGCGCCAAGATGCCCCGGGGCTCGGCAAGCTATATAAATGAATAAAGAAATAAATACAAAGAACAAAAGAAAGAATGTAACCTTTACAATAGGGAAGGTGCTAAGATTTGATGGTATCTGATTCGTTTGAGGCAGAATAAGCTCACAATGGGATGCTTAATTTAATAAAAGAGGGGGCTCTGTGATGGGCAATAGATACTTTTATGTCATACGAAATGTGGGGAGTGGTGGGGCTTTGTGGGCCAGCTTATTGGTTAAATCCCCCCCATTACAGTAATGTATTCAATCTAATTAATATAGCACACAATAGCGCTAGGCAGTTGGTGACCTAAACCCCACATGCCTGTCAATCACTGCTAATCTTTTGGTGCATTCTTGTTTTATCCCCCTTTTTCCCTGTGTAGGCAGCACCCAGCCTCAGCTGAGCTGGTGCAAGTGGATCTGTGACCTACGCCTCACCTACCTGCCTAGCACTGGCCCCGCCATTCCTTTCTTAACTGTTGGAACAAAGGGTGTCCCTTGTCCGGATGACCAAAGTGAATTGCAGACAAAAAAGGCAATTCCTGTTGGAACCTCTCCGGACCCGATGGATCTAGGACCAGAACCCTTGCTCCTGCAACATCAAGCAAACTCCCATGAATATGTGTTACACCTCTCTCTAACAAAAGCGAATCTTCACCATCACCACCCTTGCCGCTCACCAGCAGCCTCATGAACATTGCATCGCAGCAACATCACCCGCGTCACCATAGACTGCATCAACACTATCATCCACCACTATACAAAAGCGGATGCTTGCCAATGTCCACTCAGAAATCATCCATGCATCAGACATTGACAACCTCATCACCACACATGATTTGGATGCCATCTTTATTAGCAAGAGCTGGATGACATCCACCTCCACTCACAACCTAGACATCTTCATCCCCGTTGACTAGAGAATTCTACAAGACCATCCAAACAAGATATGCAGAGGCCTCACCATCAATCAACAGGCACCATGCCATGCACCCAACTGGACATCGCCACAATCGGCTCTTTTGAAAACCTTTCCCGTCACTTCCCTCTCCAAAAAACACTGTCAATTTCCACCTTATCTACAGAAAACCTAAGCCGAACACTTCCCTCATGCGAAACTTCAAGGATTTGCTCACTGCCATGCCTCTCATATATAACAACAACATCTTCCTATGCGATTTCAAAATCCCAGGCAACCTAGAAACCAAGTCAATGAAGGAAGATCTCCACTGCCTACTCGACACTCAACCTCACACAGCACATGAAAGTCCCAACTCAAAGGAAAGGTAATATCCTCTACCATATCATCACTGCCCTGCCAACCTCTGTCACAGCTCTGCAATACCGCTTCAATGGTCGGACCATCTGGCAAACTACTTTGACATTAGTCACAGCACCCCAGTCAACCACACACATCGGAAACCCAGCAAACAAGAATTCAGAGCATTCAACAACTTCCCAGTGGTGGCTCTCATGGAAGACTTGGCCATCCTACAGATCACTTGGGCCAATATACTGCAGTCAAAACAAGGACCGCAACTCACTTCTGCAAGAGCCCAGCAACACCCTAACAACCCCCATCAACCGCCATGCCCCACTGAAACAAAACACCCTCAAGCTAAAACCTTCCACACGCTGATACACTCAGGAACTCAACGAACAAAAGAATCATCAAAAGACAAAGACTTGGCAAAAATCATGCACTGCATCCAACCTCACCCTGGTTCTAGGAACTCTGTGCTACACACAGACAGACAGACGACTGATCACCACTGTCAAAAGGTCAACTACTACCGAAACAGCATACCCAATGGCAACAATTCATGTAAAGCTCTCTTCAAAGCCATCAAGCATTGCATTAACCCTTGGGCGAACTGACCCATACAGAACTCCATCAAATAACGCACCAACATCAACTCTTTCTTCATCAACAAGACCAGCATGATCTGCGAGCACATTGACACCAATGCCACAACTGAGAGAACACTACACATGCCAAACTTGCAAAACCACCACTAACTGGACCATTTTCAAGACAGTCACTATGATACACCTCCCATCCACACTAGCATCCCTCAAGCCCACATTGTACGGGAGCAATACGCCACCTGCCTCTGTACTCAAAACCCTTCCCCTTTTGACCAAAGCACTCCTCTCTTACCTGACTATCATCAAAAGCTCCTTCACCCAAGGCACCTTCTCCTCACCCTCAAAACTGGGAAAATCCTCCCACTTTGACCCAGTCGACCTCAGTAACTATTGCACATTTACTCAGCTTCCTTTACTAGGGAAGAACCTTGAGAAAACAGTAGCCAGACAACTCCTCCAACATATTAAAGCCAACAACCTCTGTCAGTCCTACAAATCTGGTTTCAGAGCCATATGAGCAATCTGGTTTCAGAGCCATAGGAAGTACTGAAATAGCTACCATCCAGATGCTGGTGACCATCCTTTCCTCCTGGTTCTTCCTGATCTCTTAGCGGCATTCAATACAGGTAGGCCACAAAATACTGAGATTCTACATCGCCCCATGGGGAACAGTGAGATCGCCCTCCACTGATTCAAATCCTACCTTGATAACCGACAGACATCAGTTAAAATGGATTACTCTAGATCACCAACTCTACCCTTCACCTAGGGAGTCCTGCAAGTATCCATCCTCTCCCCCGTGATCTTCAACCTTAACATGGAACCGATTCAAACCCTTCTGGCTCCACACAACATACACATCCAGCAATACGCAGATGACAAAGCACTCAACCTGAAGAGCTCCTTAATTGAAGACGTCCACAGACTTGAGTCCTGCCTAACAGTCCGGGGTGTCCAGTGCTTACCTGATGCTCAACCACTCCACAAATAAATGGTGGTGGCAATGGCTTCCTGGGAGGTTTTCCAGCGACTACCCTGGCACCCCTGAGATGAGTGTTACATGCTGCAGCACAACTACTCATCAAAGGACTCTGCAAAACTTGAATAGAACACATCACCCCTACTCTCATTGAGCTGCATTGGCTACTGCTGCAAGCATGTATCATCTTTAAATCCTACTGCATCATTTGCATGGCTATAGCCCTCAAGCCCCCAAGTTACCTCACTGAGAAACTCAATCTCCAGAGGCACACGATACATCCAATGGTGCAGAAAAGAAAGAACCAGTAGACAGAGATTCTCTGTCTGTCCCTCCAGAGTGAAACCTCCTTCCATCAACACGGGCTCACCCGCTCGCTTCTACATTTCAGGAAGGAGCCCAGGACAACACTCCTCTTCAAGAAATGGCTCCTTCCCAACAACTACGTTCACACACCCTCCACTCCCCACCTAACCTGAGATTGGGTGGTATGTTCCCCTCGGTTTCTCCCCTGATCGCTTGTAGATCCTGTGCTGGTGAATTGCCTGCCCTTCACCAGTTGTTACCTCCCCTCCCTTGTACCTCTGCTTCCCTCACTGTCTTTCCTCCTATGGCTTGTAAAGCACCCCGTTGTTTCCCAAGGATAGAGCTGTGCTAAATAAATAGCTTAACAAATAAAAATAGGACGAGGCTTATAGATGGCGGAACAGAGTCTAAAATGAAAGGTTTTACAAATGCCTTGGGCTTGGTGGACATATGTAGGTAAAGACACCCAGAGGAGGGCAAATATACTTTACTCCTCTAACAAAGCGAGATCAATAAAATGTCTCCCTGGGGGTGGGGTTTGGATCACTGAGCACCACTGATTGTAGTCTTGCTTTGGTGCTGGGGGGCAACCAAGAGAAGTAGGGCGTTTAAATGCTTATTAGTTGTTGAAAAAATGGCATCCTAGGCTAAAGACAACACAAAATACTACTTTGAAAGTTACATATCTACAAAGAAAAAGCTGACCCCTGGGAGGCTTATAAGGCTACATTTAGGGACAGGAGGGCAGCTTTCAAATCCTACAACAAAAAATGTGAAGCAGCATTTATACAATTAGAAGATAAAATGTGTTTATGCAGAAACTGGTACATGGCAAAGGCAGAAGAAGGGGATGCCCACAGTACAAGGAGGCATTCAAAATAGAATTATATACTATTGAGCCTGGACAAAAGCAAGAGGGACACATTCGCCTTTGCAGTGTCGAGTAAACTAACAGAGGACAAGGTAGGAAAAGCCTCTGCATGGTTCAACAATAGGAAGAAAAAACAGTGGCCTATATCAGGGACCAGTCGTGAAGAATGGAGTTGGACTATCAGGGCATAACCGAGACATTTGCTGTCTTAAAGGCATCACTTTACACTAACAACAGAAATAGTAACCAGTTGGAATTTCATGACTTTACGTGCAATCACACATCCAAAGACGAATTAGACCATCAACGAGTAAACTTCGAGGAAGACCTACTAAGGAAAGAAGTTCAATGGATGGTGGCATAGATGCAAACAGGAAAGACTCCAGGTCCCAAAGTAATACTCAACTAACTAGGGAAGAAACTTGGAAACCAGACCAGCCAAAAGATGTTAAATGTGTTCCTGGAAACCAAGAGAGGGGGCATCTGTTGCTGATCTGTAACAGTCAACTATTGTAGAGATCCACGAGAAAAACAAGCACTGAGATGAATGTTTCTCATGTAGGATGGCATTCTATTCTTGCTTAATACTAAAACAAAACTGTTCATAAGGTTTATGGCCAACAGAATACTGATACACTTGGTCCAAAGTAGGTTAGTGCTCAAGCATTTGGCCAGGTTGAATCTGAGAAGGTCTCATAACGCACTCGCAATGGCAGAGCTTATTAGGGACTCTCTGGCAACAATTTTTTTGTTGGGAGATTTTTCTCAGAGTCTATTTTTAGGGCAAGATATTGTACAATAATTGGTCACAACTTGTTATCCTCCGCGTTCCTGGCTCTCCAAGTGGTAGAATGGCGAGTTTATCAGAGGCAACACTCTAGAAGGAGCAGAAAATACTTTTGATTGCCAATTTGATTATCAATCAATATGGAGATATCCACACAGAATATCAGAGAAAAAACATTTTTAGAATAAAGTTATGCACAGGAATTATCTACAGCATGTACAAGTACACAGTAAAATAACTATTCATCAGAATTTGAATAACATACACAGAAAGTGGTCTAACACCCAGAGACATTCACAGCTAGACCTTTTTAAAAACCCAATAAGTCTTGCATGCCATTGTTCAGTGTATGTCCCCATATGGCGTCTAACCTCAGTTATAGCTATGCCTAGGCCATGCTTAACGTGGTATATTTGAGCCTGAGCCCAGCCTCAATGCAAATGCTTTTGTATTTTGTAAAATGCAAGCCGCAGGATCAGCCTTAGCAATGTTAAATGAAATTACATCAGTGTTCTTAGGCAAGAAAGTGGAACGAGCGCTAGTGACCGTAAAGCTGGAACACTATAGTCTTTTTCTATAAATAAAGCCATTCACTGATCTCTAGGCTTTTCTGGGACGAGCGCAAAGAGTTCTGATAAATAGTAAACAAGAGATAGCAATATGAAGGCACTACAAAATCGCAATAGGACTACAAAACTCACTCAGAAGCTTTAAGCTACTGATGAATAGGGATGAGCTAAGCAGACCTTGGATACTTTACACAAAAATAGATGATGTTCATTGATACCACTGCTACGGAGCAAGGCTCCCCACCGTCCATTTGTTTAGACAGCTTTTGGCTGGTGTAGGCATCAAAAGTGGAAGCCCAGATAGTATAAATAAAACAGGCTTTGAGCACTGCCACAGTTGGTCAGCAGAGGAGCTGGCAGGAAGAGAGATGAGGGTGCAGAAGTATGGCTGGAGGAAGGAGATGCTGAGACCTTCCAGAAGGGAGGGGTGAAGTCACTCCTTTTTCCCTTGCTGGATTTTAAAGCCACTGTGCAGGATTTCTGGCTGTTTTGAGGCATTTCGAGTCCCCAAAGGACTCTGCCTAATGGCTTTTGAGCAGCACTTTGATTTTAATTGAGCTGCATGGGGAATAATTTAGCTTTTCACCACCAAGGCAAATCTGCTCTATACCGAAGAGCAGACCTTATTCTTGATTGGCAAAATGCTGGCACCATTGATCCCAATTGACATTTAATTCTTTTTTAAACATTTATTCCTATTTTGTATGCTTTTTGATGGTGCTCAGATAGGTGGCTTTTGATACATTTTGCAAATCTTTGGGCATTTTTCCTGGATTGTGTAAACTGCTTCAGGCATCCAGTCTTCTCCAGCTCTCAACTACTTAGCGTCTACAGTTAGTATGAGAGGCTTTTTACCCTTCATTGATATCACACTGAGAAAGGTATTGATTGCGGCAGGTGTTTCTATGAGATTGCCTATCATGATTTGGTGAGACAGAAGCTTCTATGACAATTGCCTAGCAAGATTGGTGAGGTCTCTTAGCACAACCCGGTGAGGCAGGTAGTTGGTTTTTAACTTTATTTAATTTGGACTCCTTCAATTACAGCACTTACCTCCATTCTAGAAGAGATGGTGAACTCTCAGAGAGCAGAAGCAGCAATACGTTTTGGGCCGGCAATAGCTGGGGGCAATTATTCCATGATAGAAAGAGTACTTATGTGCCTAATGAAAGGTGAGTCAGTGAGACTAGAAGTCTTTAGATGTCTAGCAGTATTGCCCAGTGACCAAGAAAGGAAACCCCAGTTTAGTCACATGGTAACAGCTACTTACAGGTCCCTAAGCAGAGATCAGCTGGGTAGAACCCCAAGGGAAGGGCAAAGGATGAAATCAGGTGAGAGTAATTACTCTAAAAGAGCACCAATTACTAGTACCAATGGTACCAGACAGAAACCAGGCAGTAATACATTGTCAGCTAGTGGCAGAAAGCGAAGGACAAGGGCTTTCAATATGCCACCTGCCAAAGAAGAAAGGGAGACCTTTCGTAGTAGAACAATATCTGTTAAAAGTGATAGCACCAGTCCCAGGCAGAAAGCTGGCTGGGATAGAAGACCCTTTAACGGCAGAAGTGGTGAAAGGAGTACCTATCAGTTAAGAGATAGGGCACAGCTTAGGCAGCAGCAAAAGAACAGAGATGAAAACCATCCTTCTCCTTCAAAGAAAGAGAAGAAACAGGGCTTGGCACCCAAGAGAGAGCAGAAGCCTGCCAGGAGCGAGGAGAATAAAGGAGAAAGGAATCAAACTGCAGCTTTGAGAGTAGACTATGGAAACAAGGGTAAACACTCTAAACCAGACTGAGGATAATACCAGTGACTAAATATCCAAGGGGTTAGCTAGTGGTACAATATGGACACAAGTCTCCATATTCAGACACAAGAATCTTTTACATCACATTCTTACCAATCAAAATGTATAGGAGAAGTGGTTGAGGGCAATAATGGGTATATAGTTACAATTCAAATTGAAGGGGAACATCCAAAGGAGATAGAGGCACTATTTGTTGCTAACTTATATCCAACAAAAGATGGACTTTTAGCAGTACATAATTGACCGAGGTGGCTATATGTTAGGGAAAGCCCTGGAGGGCGGGGGGGGGTGACAAGTTACTTACCTGTAACTCCTGTTCTCCAGCATGGGACTGGCATGACTCACATGCTCATGAAATTCCTCGGTAAAAAGAAAAGCAGTTTTGCTTTACACTCAAAACTGCTTGTCTCCTCGGTAGCCAATCACTGTCCTCTGGGTCATACTGCCATGATCCAAAGACAGTGAGTTCCCTAAGCTCCACCCCTGGTGGCCATCTTCAGATTTGGTAGAGCACATAAAGTGGCAGTATGAACCAGGAAGAGCCACAGAAGGGAAAGTGTGAGGGTTCACATGTGAATCTATGCCAGACCCATGCTGGAGAACCGGAGTTACAGGCAAGTAACTTGTTCCTTCTCCAGCATGGGGTTTAGCATGGATTCACATGCTCATGAATACGATTACACAGCAGTACATATGCACAACCACAGGAGGTGGCAAGGCTCAAGAGAAGCAATACACTGACACCTGGAACAGACTCGCCTCAAAAAAACTGCTTTGCCGACCCTGGACTCCTCCCTGGAATCCCAGTCGACGCAGTAGAATCTCGTGAAGGTGTGGGTGGACCTCCACGTAGCAGCCCTGCAGATATCCAGCAGGGGAACACCCGAGAAAAACGCTGTTGTCGCTGCGATGGCACTGGTGGAGTGGGCTCTCGGCCGTCCTGTAAGGAGTCTGTTAGCCAGACGGTGACAGTGCATGATGCAGTCGGAGAGCCACCTCAAAATGGAAGCCATCGACAGGTCGTTCCCGTGATTCACAGGTCAAAAACGTACAAAGAGTTGAAATGTCTTCCGAAAATACTTTGTGCGTGCCACATAAAACTTAAAAGGCACGAGTGATGTCCTTTCTGCCGGTGTACAAGGGTTCGGGAAGAAGACTGGTAGAACCACAGGCTCATTGAGGTGGAATTCTGAAGGAACCTTCGGCATAAAGTTGGGGTGGGTATGCAGCACCACCCTCGTAGTGTGGAAGGACAAGTACGGATGCTTTCAGGAGAGGGCCTGGATCTCCCCGACCCACCTGGCCGACATGATCGCAACTAGGAAAGCTATTTTCCACAAGATAAACTTAAGTGGGGCCTGATGAATCAGTTCAAATGGGGGCCCCAACCTAGTCAAAACCATGTTGAGCTCCCAAGCTGCAGAAGCACCCTTCACTGGTGGAAAAGTCCAGAAGAGGCCTTTGAGGAACTCCTTGACAAGCCTGTGCGACCACAGGAATAGCTTAGCAGGCGCCCTGGTGTAACGGGATATGGCAGCCAAGTGTACCTTGATAGAGGTGTGAGCCAGGCCAGCCTTGGCTAGGGAAAACAGATAAGGAAGGAGCTGCAGAGCTGTGATAAACAGCAGCATATTCTTCTGAGGCCTGCTCCACACTGTGAAGCGTTTCCATTTATGGCCATAGCATGACAACATAGAGGAAGCTCTGGCCTTGGCCAAGATAGTCCAGCAGCAAGCAATGATGCTGAAACTCTAGGGATGCAGGTACCAGGCCATAAGGCTTAGCGACGCTGGGTACTGGTGCAATAGCGCCCCGAATTCCCTGCAGAGAAGATCAGGAAGAGGAGGCAGCCGGATGAACGGAGCCACTGACAGACGGAGTAGGTCCAGATACCAGATCTGACGAGGCCACACCAGAGCGATGAGCATCATCCTGCAATGACACTGAGTGTGTTGATCACATGTAGCAGAGGCGGGATCGGAGGGCAGGCGTACAGGAAGAGCCCCTCCCACCGGAACGAGAAGGCCTCCCCCAGACTCCTCGGCTGAGGAAAGCTGTTAGCGAAACTATGTTACTTGGAGTTGGCTGCTGTCGCAAAGAGGTTGATCCGGGGTTGACCCCACTTGCGGAAGAGAAGCAATACTTGATCCTGACAAAGCTCCCATTCGTGGCAGGGATGCAGTTCCCTGCTGCGCAAGTCTGTGATGGTGTTCTTGGTGCCTGTCAGGTGAAACAGGATGAGAAACATGTCCTGAAGAATAGACCAGTTCCACAGGGTCTCAAACTCCAGGGAGAGCACCAAGAGCACGTCCCGCCCTGCTTCCGGATGTAGAAAATGGTGGTGGTGTTGTCCATGAAGATTCTCACCACCTTCCCTCGCAGCAACGGCAGGAATGATTTGAGGGCCCAGAAGACTGACCGGAGATCCAGGATGTTGATGTGAGGGTTTTTTTCCTATGGGAGTCAGAGGCCTCTGGCGTGCGACTGTCCCGTGTGGGGCCCCCACCTCTCCAGGGAGGCATCTGTGGTACCCGTCACCTGGTATGGTAGAAACTGAAAGGGACCTCCTTGCATGAGATGCGGATGCAATCCCCACCGTAGTAGACCTCGCTGGAACTCCTGGGAGAGAGTGATCTTGTCTGTCCAAGAGCCGTACCCTGCCGCCACTGCACATCCAAAACCTCCTGAAGAAGCCTCATCTGCAGCCTGAAAAAAGGGACGAGGTGGATGCAGGAACACATCTTGCCCAACAGCTACTTAATGGCTCGTACTGTGGTGGATGGCACTAACGACAGGCGCTGAACCTTCCCCAGGATAAGAGTCACCCTCTCACCTGAGAGGGTAGCCAGGCATGCAACCACGTGGAGACGGGCACCCAGGAACAGAACGTTCTGCGATGGCTCCATGCAGGACTTCCGATAATCGATGGAGAATCTGAGATCTGTAAGCAGAAGAATGGTCTCTGCCATGTGCTGGTTTGCCAGTGAGTGATAGCGGGAAAGGATGAGCCAGTTGTCCAGATAAGGGTAGATACGCCGCCACCGGAGCCAAGCACTTGGTGAACACCTGTGGCGCCGATCCCAGGCTGAAGGACAGGGCCTTGAACTGATAGTGCCGTCCCTTGACCACAAACCTCAGGTACTTCTGATGGTTTGGGGGAATGGGGATGTAAAAGTAGGTGACCTCCAGATCTAAAGTCGCCAGGAAATCCACTTCTTCTAGCTGGTTGAGCATGTGCTGCAATGTGACCATCCTGAACTTCTGGGATTTATATTTGTTGGGACACTGTAGGTCTAGGATCGTCCTCCACCCTCCTGACCTTTTCCGTGCCAGAAAGTATCTGGAGTACACTCTGGAGACCCAGAGGCACTGAGGGCCGGCTCTATTGCCCCTTTCCTTAACATAGTGTAAAGATTAGAGGGGGGGTATCTGTACTTTTGCTCTCTATATGGTTTTGACAGAGGCACAGAGCACCTCAAACAAGGCTCTCAATTTGGTAACATTGAATGAGCAGCTAGGCTTAAGCTCTAAGGAGACGATGCAGGCAGGTTCTTAAGTACACTGTTTCCCCAAGCCCCACAAAGAAATGTCCACACAGTATGCTAGGTGATAACACAGCTTCTTTATAATCACTAAGGGTGCTACCAATCATGTACAGATAAATAACACACTTTGTACTTTAACAATGCTATTCAAAAATGGCAACAATATATACGCTCTATGTGATAACACAATACTTAGATTCATAAAAAATGAACCAACTGCTGACAGTCTTTAAAAAGCATGTGAATACTAAGTCAGGTGTAACTGCGTGGATCAAGGAAGAAAGGCAAGTTGGTTTCAGAACATAGGCAGTATATTCTCTTTAGACTTAAATAGTGATACTGTGTGAGGATCCTCCCACCTGAGCAACCTGTAAAGGAAAAAAAGACAAGGTGTACTTTATCTTGTCTATTACTGCCCAGTCCAATTAAGTGCAATAATACCCTGCTTTTCTTTTATAGGTTCCACTACCACAGGAGAACATGATCCACAACGAATCTGGGACCCCTGGATGCTTCCTGAGGCTGGAAGATACTCTCCCTCGTCACAGTACTTTTGAAGACCTGGCAGGCAAAGAGGTGGATATTCTTGGCTTGACTCGACGGGACCCCTTGAGGATGAACCCCCATTGCAAGGAGGTGTTGCTGGAATGTGGAGGCCAAGAGAAAAGGTGGAACTAGACAGTGTCGAAAGGCAGCACTTTTGGTCTTCGCAGTGGTCTGCGTTGGCAGGCCGTTACTCTGGCTGTGGATGTCCCAGAAAGGTGAAACTTGCTGTTGAATCCGAAAAGGCCTGACTGAAGAGGATAAGATCCCTGGGGACCTTGGATGCCTTTCTGTGATGATGGGTGCAGTGGCAGAAGTAGGTGTCAGGATTTTGCGGTTCACCGACTTTTGGATCTTCACGTGCTGCAGCCGCAGCACAGACCTCAGTATGGCATCTGGTGACCTGGACTGGACCACTGGACTGGACCACGGACCCTCACCAAGGCTGGACCCTCGGGAGGTCGTCTTTGGATTTTGGTGACAGGAAACCCACCAGCAGACCTTACTCTACGCAGCGAACTGGAGTCTTCTTCGGCAGAAAAAGTGGTCGGATGTCGTGTCAGGACTTCCTTGAAGGATTCCATGATCAGGTGGAACTTTTGCAGCTCCGCGTGTCAAGCAGCACAATGCCATGGTACCCCCTCTTCTGGACGTCAAACAGCAATCTGGCTTCCAGCGCTCACAAACACTCTTCCAGAACCTGGCCCACACAACTGGACTTCTTTGACCCAAGATGTCCAAGCACTTCTCTTCTGGACTCACGAAGACCCCTTCTCTGGACAGCAGGCACACAGGATAGGCTACTTCTGACGAAGAGTAGCAGGTGCATGATAGTCCCTCGTAGTTAGGTAAGAGGTCTCCTATCCAGAGACTCTCTTGGATCAGTTGTTGGAAAAACACAGCAGCTTTTGGATCTCGTAAAGAAAATGCAGCAGCAGACTTCTTCCTCTAGCTGTGCTTAAAGGGAACAGCTTCTTGCTTCAGCTTCAAAACATATTGGTGAGTGAGAGGTCCCTAGTTATACACATTTGTGTCCCATTCAATCAGGCTGAGCCAGGCTCAGGCAGCCAATCATTCACGTGTGTATTCATGCAGGCAGGTAGCCAATCAGGCTCAGAGGCATCCAGGCCATTCAACCAAACCAGACACCCATAACACAGACTGTGGATTGGCACCCAGCCTTTCGGAACACTACACTGCATTCACTCTAGTTTCAGCCAGGGCTGCCCCAGGCATTGTGCCACACACACCAAAACATGACACACACAACACACACTCCATTTATACAGGTCCCACCCAGAGGGTGTACACACATTCACACAACAAGGTGTAAAGACAACAGAAACCAAGAGGCTACAGTGGCCATCTTGCCTTTGTTCAGGAATCTATGGATTACTATGGCAGGGCCTGTGGGTCTCAAAAATGGAGGACACTCAGAGCCACTATCAAGTCAGCATGTAGCAACACACAGGAAGCCAACAAACATAAGGGGCACAAGGGTGTACCATCACCCATGGGTACCATAAGGGTATACCATGGGTGTTGTTCACCAAAAGGAAAAATGAAGAACTGCACTGCCAGACGTCCAGGCTGGATCTCAGAGGCAGAAAACATACTGAACATCCTGCAGAAATTGGTCCATGTGTAGTTCTTGACGCACCACAAGAGGAATGCGAGGGCACCTCTGTTGGAATTCCAAGATGTGTCCTTGAGGAGGTGATGGACTTCCACTGGTAGGCAAAGTTCATTAGCCGGGTGCGAAAGTGGGGGTCTGGGTTCACGGCTGGATCAGGCCTGCTTGGGCGTCTGCGTCCTGGGGCGAAGACGGTGACCTCCACTGCCAAAGGATTGTGAGTGGCCCCTGTAGGCCTCCTGGGTGGTAGAGCAGGAGGGCTGGCGAGAGGGTGCAGGGTATCCCTTGGAGGACTTCCCTCTTGAGGAATGAAAGAACGATGAGCTCCTCTTCCTCAGTGTCCTAAGAGAATATGCCGTCTCTGTGTCGGTCTTAATCGAATGGAGCATCTCGTCCACAGCTTTTCCAAACAAATTGTCCCCATCGAAAGGCATGTCCACCACCTTGGACTGTATATCTGCCCTGAAGTTCACGGACTTCAGCCAATCTTGGCACCAGAAGGCCACCCCATTGCCCATCTGGCGGAAGCTGGTGTCCGCAATATCCAACAACACCGTGATGGCGTGGTCCGAGGCCAGGGCTAGGGCATCGGCCTTCATGTCATCCGGAAGTCAGTCTAAATTGCCCTGAGCTTATGCCAGAGCTCACAGTCGTACCCGGCCAGGGTGGCCAGGGTATTGGCAGCCTTAACGGTGGAGAAAGCAGAGTAAATGATGCGCTTCCCCTCACTGCATCAAGCTTCTTCCCCTCCTGGTCCGGAGGCACCATGGCCCAAGACGATGGGTTTGATGGGTGCTTCCTGGCAGTGGCAGACACCACAGAGTATGGAGAAGGCTGCAATCTGAAGAACCTGGGTGCCGAGTCCGGGACCCTGTACTTCTTTTCCAGCCTATCCCTCTTCGTAGGAGCGGTACCAGGCGTTTTCATCAGGGCCAAGACCCCCCACCCCCACATGTCATCCAGCAAAGGGACCGACAAGATGGTCTTCAGCGAGGACTCCCTGCGTTGGGAAAGAATAGCTTCCTTCTTATTCTCCTCTGGCACCAAATTGAATAGAACGGATGCCCTCGGAATCATGGCATAGAATGATCCTACCTTGCCCGATGGCAATGCTCTGGCTGGCTCACCGGCGCCCAGCGGCTCCCCGTCGACAGGCACATACTCATACTCATCAGTGTGCGTTGCTGTAGTGCCAATGTTCAGTGGCTCCTCCAGCACCGGCCTGAGGGGAGACGCTGGTTGCAGGAGTTGTCGGTTGGTGTCTAGGCATGAAGGGTTAAGCTGTTGCTTCAGCCTCGGTGGGCTAGGCCTGGGAGGACTTCTAGCCACTGAGTTAGGCGGGCTGTGAAATGGCCGCTCCAATGGGGCAGCTGGTAGCCTCTGGTTTATCTACAACACCAAAGTGTGTAAGGTAGTAAGAATGTCCAGTGACATGTCCCTAGGCACTGGCTGTTAGGGAGAATTCTCATTTCATGGCTAATTTCCCTTACCTAGTGAGTCCCTCAGCAGCTTTGCTGGATCTCTGGAGTTGTTTCTTTTCCACTTGGTAAGAGTGTGAGCTTTTCACCACTATTACTTGTATTTTGCTATGTGTTTTTACCTGTTTTTGGGATTGTGGGCTCTGGAGTACACCACTTCAGTAGCCCCCTTCTTTGTGTGTGTCACACAGCACCTTCAGTGCCATGGCACAGGGTTGTCTTTGAGACTTCCCCTGACTCCATTTCTGAGGCGGACTACAGTCACCCAGAAAAGGGTAAAGTTGCCATTAACTTTACTTAGTCAATCTACCACAGATCCAGTACACCCCATCTTACATGGAGTACTGGAAGGGTTAACTCTTAACTCTTTTTATCTGTACCTCTTAGAGCATTGTTTCGCTCTTTTAACATTTAGACTTGGCTGGTGGCAGTGGTATCTACCCTAACTTTTCTACCGCGATTATATTAGATAAACGTGGTATTGCTCTTGGCTATTATATTAGCCTCGAACATAAAACCCGCTTGACCAAATCGTCTTTCTTTTGGCTCCAGTTGGGTTTATTCGCCATTTCTTTTTGTTAAAGTCCTTCTTGTGTTTTACTTTGCGTGGCAAGCTAGGTTCGCCTTCTTTGTTCACCGTCTTTTGGCGGGCTTTTGCTCAGAAGCCCTCTTCAAGGCGCCTGGGTGTCTAGGCTGGCTGAATGTGAGGGAGGGGTGTAGTCACCCCCTGCACAGGGTATCCTAGGAAACCCAAGTCGCACTTTGTCATGATTGGCCAGGGTAGTTGCCCTGCTGGGTGATTGACAACCAGGCTGTGAGAATGGGTTTTTTTCGCATAAAAGGCAGGGCTAGAAGTCAGAGAGTCGTCACTGGAACTACAAGGAACCGAAGAGAAGCGGAGAGAATGACGGCTGCTGCAACTACTCCGTCCCGGTGAAGCCCTGCTGCAGTCCTGAGCTATCTGCCCTTCAACGACTAAGAGGAAATCCAGCCCGGAGTCTTCTTCCCTTGAGCCTGGTGGGGATAACCAGCTCGTCTTCCACAGCCAGAGGATCCTCCTCCTTGGTTGAAATCGCTGCACACAGCTGTAGTGGTCCGGATAGTCATTTGAAGAGCCTCTCCTGTGTTTTTAAGGAGCGCACCTTTTATTCATTGTCGCTGCTGCCGGCTTCATCCCTGTGTGGTGCAGACCCCCTTCAGACGTCCTCCTTCACAACGAAGCTCCAGGAATCGTGGGTCTGTGGGAAACCAACAGGAACAACTGCCAGGGCACCAGCTGCACCATTGGAATAAGGTACTGTGTTCTGCTTGAGGAAAATGGGTGAACCCCTTTTCTTCATTTCCAAGGCTTGCCCTTGTCTTCCCTCCTTCTTATAACTTTTGCTTCCGAACATTGACAATATCGAAGTACTCTTGACTACGTTGAATCGTGAACTATCTGACTGTGTGATCTTCGGCAACAGGCCCCGGTGTCACTTGACCCTGGCTCCGGACCTTTGACTTTTGAACTCTTGTCTATGAGTGTTTCTCGACTCTGTCTGCCTAACCAAAATATTGCCTGTGATTTTTGCCTCCAACTGCCTCTGAGTATCTCAGGTGCTAAGTGTGTTTTTGTACCGGTAGCATTTCATGTCATGGATACGCGTTTAGTTAGTAGACCGAACTGTCAAAAAGTGATCACAATCGTATTCGCGGTAACGTATTTTGTGCATAACACCGGTTCATTCAAACACAGGGTATTTACCTTGAGACATACTGTACAAAGTGAATTGGTTAGTTGTAGTATATTTAACGTGTGGTTTTTGTTTAAGTTTAATAGAAGTGTTGTGTTTATAATGAATGGTTTAAAAATAAATGTACTTATATTTTTCTACCTGAAACCTTGAGTCAGTGTTTGCTTGAGTCACAGTAATTGTGGTCCCTTTGTGTAATCTCTGCTACTGCTCCTATACTCTTGAGATAAGCCTGGCTGCTCCGCCACTGCTACCACTCTGACATAGTAGTACAGGCTTGTACAAAAGGTAAAACTTGTATTGCTACCTGTAGTCTTAATTGTGTGTAGTGGTCTATAAGGGCACAGCACAGGATTCTGCCTAACACTGGTTTAGGCAAAAAAGGAACAAATGGCCATGGCCCCGGGCAAGCATGCCTTGGAGGGTCCAATGGCAGATTTTGCATCCCTCGCGGGATCCCCCTCGGTTCATGGGGCTGAGGCCTCCCTGATGGTCCGAGTAATAGCCCTCGTGCAAGTGGTCGTCATCAGAGCTTGTACAGACGTGTGGAAGTATCCTTGGTGCCCTGGGGAGAAACTCTGTAGGAGGCGGCAGCACCCAGCTCACTGGTCCTGCCCGATCCCATCTGGGAACATGTAGACAATCGGCACCTGTGCCTGACAAGAACCTCCTTTGTGGTCATGTGCAGAAGAGCCGCTGTAGGCCACGGGGGCAGGTCCAACCGTGGAGTTGCTGTTGTCTTGATGACAGAAACCACAATCGCTTTCAACGAAGTAACTATGCCAATGGGGGTCGTCAACAGGGTGGATACCGTCGACGGGGCTCTGGTCACCGACCCTCGTGGGATCAGTTGTTTGGTGCTTTGCCTTCTTTTGGATCCCCTGGCAAGGGGCATCCTCAAAGGACCTCAACCACTTCTCAGAGGGAGCACGCTCATGGGACCGTCCGGTCCTGAACGAGGCCTGACTGCACCCGGAGGCCGAGTCAGAGGCCTTCCCCAAAGTGAGCCAAGCTGCCAATTTGCGATAACGGTCCTTCATTTTTCATCTCACATCCATCCTTATCATGGTCTGGATGCAGGCAATATAGGCACTTGAGGTGCTGATTCTCAACGTAGATATTCTGCAGTCTACATTTCCCACAGAGTTTGAAGAGACTCTTCTTCTCTGCGGACATCGTTGAAGCGCGAATTAGGCCCATGCACAGGACTTCCAAAACTTGGAGAAAATCTGGTCATTAATGTAGATCTTCGCCTGCAACGGGTCCCTGCAACTGGTAGTCGAACAATGGTCACGATAAAAGAATCAGAGAGAAAAATAAAGGTATCAGAAAAAACCCTCGATAATCAGCAAAATACTCAGTGAGCAATTCAGAGGACTCCCAACACTGAAACGTGCAGCAAAAATCTGAAGATGGCCAACAGGGGCAGAGCTTAGGGAGACGACTGTTGCTGAATGGGGGCAGTATGACCCAAAGGACAGTGATTGGTTATAGAGTAGACAAGCAGTGTTCAGGCTAAAGCAAAACTGCTTTTCTTTTTACTAAGGATTCCCAGCCTAACAATGGGCAATATTCAAGAGCATATGAATCCATGTCAGGCCCCATGCTGAAGAATCTTTACCTCCAGCACCTGCATAGGCAGGGTCGAGGCCACAGAACATCAGGTCATCAGTCATCTAAAATTGTGGTCATTGTGTCGAAGAACTCGGTCCTCGACTTCGGGACATACGATTGCTCGGCGATGGGCGCCTACACCGATGATCCCACGCTGATCAATGCCAAATGGCACAACGACGCATGTAGTGCACTAGTCGCAATTGGCACCGGAGAGAACACTGGCGCACTAGGGAACATTGGCGCCCAGGCGTGCCGACTTTACTCGGCAACAAGCTCGAAGGCTTCAACAACAATGGTGTTGTAGTGGTGAACTTGGGGCCGGGCTCACCGGGTGCCACTGTAGCCACCAAGGCCTACTGCTTCGAGGGCTCACTCGTACCGGCAGCCACATTTCATAACATTTCCGAGAAATAAAGTTGGTACCCTTTAGTGCGCTCCTTGGAAAGAATTACTCAATCACTTGGTTATGTTAATTCCAATTTGTTTATTCAGTATAGGTTCTGGATACTCCATACACTTGAAGTTTCAATAAACAAACTTTGTCTCCCAAATTGTCTCCCAACACGTGTTTCCCCATGACTTTAGCCACGGTTCCTCAGGGGAGATTCCTTGTCATGTTTCTCATAATTCTGATTCAGTATTGATTGGTATTCAATTTTCTCTCTCATCGGCTCTCTATTTGTCTTCCTTTTGTTCTTTTTCCCTTTTTCTTCCCTTTTTTTTTCCCTTTTTTTTTTCCTTTTTTTCTTTTTTTCTTTTTTTCCTTGTGTGTAGATTCTTGTGGATTCAAAGATGTTCCTTTCTCTCGGTACGATTGCCTCTGTGCATCCGTGGTTCCCGGATGCACAGAGGCAATCGTACCGAGAGAAAGGAACATCTTTGAATCCACAAGAATCTACACACAAGGAAAAAAGAAAAAAGAAAAAAGGAAAAAAAAAGAGAAAAAGAACAAAAGGAAGACAAATAGAGAGCCGATGAGAGAGAAAATTGAATACCAATCAATACTGAATCAGAATTATGAGAAACATGACAAGGAATCTCCCCTGAGGAACCGTGGCTAAAGTCATGGGGAAACACGTGTTGGGAGACAATTTGGGAGACAAAGTTTGTTTATTGAAACTTCAAGTGTATGGAGTATCCAGAACCTATACTGAATAAACAAATTGGAATTAACATAACCAAGTGATTGAGTAATTCTTTCCAAGGAGCGCACTAAAGGGTACCAACTTTATTTCTCGGAATTGTACATATATTGCTGCAGCCACAATACAGGCACCCCTGGTGCAGACCCTTGGCCATCTGAGAAAGGAACCAGAGAGGCACAAAGGCTTCGCTCTAGATAGGAACTCAAGCCGACATTGGCTGCAACATCTGTTTTTTTTCAAAAACATTTCATAACATGTCGAGCATCTGCTCTTTAAAGGCCTCCCACTCGGCCCTGGTTTTAGGCCCTACCGACAACTTACCGGGCTCATCCGACGAATCAGACTCAAGCCTGCGCTGACGGCGTTCTTTCTTCTTATGGGAGGAAGAGGAGTACAACCTCTTTTTTGTTTTCTTTCAAAGCCTGTCCTCCTTTTCAAGAGTAGGTCCTTCCATCTCGGGTTCTGACGACCGGGTGGTTGCGCGCCAGAAACATTGATGGAGTGATTTAGGATTAATTTTCCTACAGGAACCACGGTCCTCAGTGACCTGACCGACACTGAAGCACCACACACAGATGTTGTGTGGGTCTGTAATTGACATCTTGGAACTGTAGTCCCTGCAGCGTTTGAAAACCGACACCTCGGGAGGGGACATGCATTTGAAAATGCAAACATTGATGAATTTGACGATTGGAAAGTTAGCTTGTGAGAGAATTCCTGCTCGTGCAACGTGCTTAGCGTGCAGAAAAAGGAACTTAGGTACAGGGGCATAGTGACACAGTATATGTATGACAAAAGATGTTGCGTCTGGAGTCAATGACAGTCAATTCGAGGAAGGACAGACTGACGGCCGAGTCGAGGTGCACTATGCCCTCTGTTAAAAGGTTTTCTGAGCAGCTGACACTGGAATGGATATCTACCTGTTGAGGAATCTGCAGGAGAAAAGCAATCCATTGAAAAATGCTTTGCAACTTTTTAATCACAACAGGTGGAAGATAGTCTAAGTGGCTCCAAGCTTTGAGTAGAGGAGGATAACTTTATAGCAAAACCCAATCTTATTGAACGTACCTGTTTTCGAGCACTTTCTACCATCTTCATTTTCATGGTAAACTTGCATCTTTTGATCATAGTATGTATATCTTCTTCTTGCTTGTTGAACTCTAATGTATCTTCCGCACCATCAACCTCCATGCTATCATCTTCATGACAAGCCTGAAGTTTTTCTTGTATTTTATCGAGAAAAAAACACCTGCATTATGGAAAAGGGAAAGATCACCAACCAGGAGAAATAAGTCAATCACTGGAAACATTTTGAAACCCACTATATATCCCATCTTAATTTGTGTATAAAGGCTAAACAGACAATATAAAGGGACACATTAAAACGCAGAGTATTAGGGCATAGAACATGAATTTCTGTGTGGCTCGATGCATCTGCCGGAAGATTCATTAGAAATGAAGTGCTTAGGAATTAGACAGAAGGCTAGGGAGCAGGTAGTTAGAAGAGTTGACTAGCAGAGGAAAGAAACCTTGGGGCAGGGTCTATTTGCTAATGGTCATAAACCGTCCTGTTCCGTTACAGGTTTGCACATAAGGGATGGGTCATTTTATTACTCGGTTTTATTAAACTGATGACTCTGGTCATCTTTTATTAACACCTACACATTCCTAGTCAACTCTGCAGGTTATTAAATTATATTTTCACCACAAGTAGACTGACATTAGGAATGTGATTGAGCTTTATCATGTTATTGTTTTTTTGCTCTTTTTACGGCTGAACGGTCAGACACACTTGACATCCAAAGAGTGTATCTGACCCAGGAGTGAGACTTACCTCCACCACAATTACAGAGAGGTGCATACTAGATATTTGCTAGTTATTCCATTCCGTTTCGTTTCCTGTCACTGTTAGATAAGTGGCACATTGCATGCTTCCTAGCAAGACTGGGCATTCAGGCAGGGATAGTTAGAACTCAAATCTGTCCTTCTGTCCTCTCTTGTATGCACCTCTCATTGTAGTCTCCCCTGAGAGGAATCCCTAGCGCCCCTCACATCAGAATCGCTACATGATTTGTTTGTTGCTTAAGAGCATTTACTTTTGGGGTAGTGTTCCAATTTAATTTGTGTCATCTACTTGCTAAGAGTCGGGTAAAATAAAAATTTCTTAAAGTATGCAAGTTGTCAGGAATCTGCGATAGTTCTACTTCGGGTGCATGCCCTAAAAGATGTAGAACACCAGAGATGTATGCCCTATCGGTGTGGTTGTCTACACAGAGGTATTACCCTCCCTTGGCTTTAGATACCTCAATGAAATAATTGTACACAATATAAACTATACCTTTCTAGAGTACCAACTTATGCATTTCAATATTTACATGTACTTTTCACATCACAATATGTCATTGTATGGCACTAACCAGTTACCAGTACTCACAAGAATAGCTTATCTCAGCTTTTCTCCCACTCGACTAATGCAGACTATGCACATATTTGACCCTAAACTGAAGACCGTGTCAACAACGGTATCTGCAAGTGCTATTGAAGGCAGTGAATCTCAGAGAGAAGAAGGGCCGAGTGGTCTGCATTATGTACTTCGGTATAGGGGGAAATCAGACTGTAAGAGGACAAAACAAAAATGCTGCAAGTCCACACATGTAAGTATTGTGTTTTGCAATTCACAAGTAAAGAAGATTGTGAATAGCCACAAAAGAAGACATGCAAACGGCAAGAAATATATGGCCTCTTGACAACTGATTTTGAGAGATACAGGGATGAACACCCAGACTGAGTACTCCGCAATCTCAAGAAGGTTCCCCCCCACTGTCCTATTGGGCAGAGAATGGCCAAAGGGTTAAAAAATGTGCAGTTTGCACTCGGCTGAACCAATGGCAACAGTGAGATTATGGCACTGGGGAGTTTTTTTTTTGGGAGGAAGCAGATTTTCAGAGAGGAATGGTTACGTGCGCAGAAGACATGGGATTACATGGTGTGGAAACTGGAAGATTTGTTTAATTAGGGTGCTGCAGCATGCAGCCACAGAGTCAAAGAAATATCAGAGCATGCCTATGGTCTATGACAGATTATGCAAGTAGGCTGCAGGACACACTTTCATAAAATAGTATAACACATTAATGAGTTAATGAGAGTCTCCCACCATTGTTGGATGGCGCAATACAGTCCCTATCCTTTACTCAAATTACTACTCCTGAGATGCCACATTATGCAACAAGCAACCTATTCCTTAAACTGCAGCAATGGGTTATGAGCACGCCAGAAACTTGTGAGAGGTAATTTTGAAAATTCGGAAAGGAAGGGAAGCAATGCCAAAGGACGGGTCACGGCCAGTGAATGAGTTTGTTTCCTATTTAAATTAAGTTTACAAAATAACTGACAAATGTGCAGCTCCGGAAGGAGATGCAAAAGGTATTTTGTGAGAAGCTATGAACTTCAGTAATACTATTTTGCCAGGCCTGAATAAAACTACCATACAGAAAAGAACAGAATCTAATGATGGCGTTTGTGTAAGGAAGCACTGGTAGCAGTGGGGAGGCACGGATTTGAAATCATAGCATGGCATAAATTAATGAGTACAACTTATCAGTACAAGAAAACGTTGCTTTCATGTTAAGGGAGGCAAAAGTACTGCATAAGAAAGATGGGCATTTGCAAGCAGATTCATTGTTTCTTCTTTGTAGGGCAAATTACAGAAAGGGGAAAAGAAAAAAAAATTACAAAATATCGCAAAGGGGACGCCTAGAAAATATCTGCTTGAAGTAACTGCTCCAGGCCGATTCCCTTGAGAAGATCTCACTTCCGAAATGTTACGGTGTCATCTCCTTTAAAAGTGACTGCCAACCCGCCCTGACAGGTAAAGTTGCATATACCTCGAACTTAAAAGGAAAAAACAGAAGCACACCAAGACCGTCGATGCAGGTCTCCTTTGTGGGATGCAGCGTTGCTGGTGTGGAATGTGAGAGCGGATCGGAAAGACACCAAGGAGAGGAGAAGCACCCTGGCAACTGGGTCGGCACGCCATTTGGTTCTCCAGCACTCGAGGCCCCCCATACTGGCATTGAAGTTAAGCAAGGGGGAGAAAGGAGCTATAGGCATTTAGTATCAAGGTGCTGTTACAGCCAGTTACACTTTAGTTTTTAGTGGGCATGCAGAATAGGGAGGGGGAGGGTCGGGGGAAAAGTGGGGGAAGAGCACAAGGTGGGGCAGTGCTGAGGCCCTTAAAAGCAAAGTTAGTTGAAAAGCAACATGTTCAGTGTTCTGCTGTACACCCAGTACGACTGTTCTGCTCTCAAAGATGGCGAGAGTGCGTTCCAATGTCTAGCTGCAAAGGTAGGGAAGCTTGTCCCACCTGCTCTGGATTTTAAGAATTTAGAAAGAAGCGGCCTGTACGTGTATGCTGATCTGAGTGGCCTGTCTGATTGGGCTCTGTTGATCTTCTGAGAGAGGTCAGAGGCATCCGAGAGTGATGCAGTGTGTTGAAAATGATTCGCTCTTGAACTTGGAGCCAATGGACCTCTTTCCTGGCGATGAAGATATGCTCTCTTTTGGCAATGTTAAGGGCAGCCCTGATGGCATTGTTCTGGATCACCTATATCTTGTTGATGTTGTGTTGTGAAATACCTGCGAAGAGGGCATTGCAGTATTCTAGTCTTGGCCGATCCGATGATTGCTCTGGCGACGCAACTGTCCTGGGAGAGGAAGGCTCTCGAGGCATTGATGAGCTTTGTGGTGTGAGCGGCGGATGAGGCAATGGCATTCATCTAGCGTGTGAGTCAGAAGCAGTTAATGAATTTGGTGATGAATGGGACAAGGGATTCTGAACATACCTTGACAATGGAAGCTGGGCAGATGTCTCCTTTGCACCTGGTGGGTTTCAGGATGTTTAGGATGGTGGCCATTTCTTTTTCAGAGACATATCTAAAAAACTGAACAGTGGGTTCTGTTTAGGGGTTTGTCTGGCACGGTCAGGAGCAGGAGCATGTGCAGTGGTGGGCAAGGTAGGACATTTGAGAAGGGACTGTTTGTGGAGGATTTGTGTGTGTAGCAAATATATGTTGTTCAACAGGGCATTCTGTATCTCAGTCCACCAAGCTACGTCTTTGGTGATGGCAGGAGGCGGGGCAGGTGGCGTTACAAGTTCTCTTAGAATGATGAATACCTCCCTTGTAGTGGAGTTAGCGCTGGCTATTCTAGCGTTACATGAGGTTGCGTTAGCTGTGGTAATCGCTTGTCTGTAGGTTTTAGAGGCGCTGGCAAAGAAAATGTTGTGCACTGTGGGGCTATTCCCCCAGTTGGCTTCAGCTGTGCGTTTTATGGCTCGGAGCTTGTGGAGCTCAGGCGTAAACAAGGCGATGGCATGCCTTGCTTGTTTGGGTTTTTTGTGGGGTTAGAGGTGCAACAGTGTTAACCGCGGTGGTGAGTGTCCTAGAGTAAAGGCCTTCTAGTGTGTTGGGGTCATTGGAGTGGAGGTTTAGGGGATTCAGATCCTTTAGCAGTGGTCTAATGGCATCTTTTGATAGTTTACGGGAGCTGCAGGCGAGTGTGGGAGTCAGGGCGATGGTGTGCAGGGTTGGCGGTGTAGAGGGCGAGATGGTGAAAGACTACAGGCGAGTGAGGGAGTCAGGGCGACAGTGTGCAGGGTTGGAGGTGTAGAGGGCGAGATGATGAAAGACACAACATGGTGGTCAGACCAGGGACAGGGGGTGTTGGTGCTGACGGTGATGTGGCAATTAAGGTCTGCTATCCAATCAAGGATGCAGCTTTTGGCATGGGTGGGGGCATTGATACAGAGAGTGAAACCCAGTACAGTGAGCCAGTTGGCTACTGAGGCAGCATTGATGTCCACGGGGTCATCGCGGCCAAAGTTCATGTTGCCTAGCAGTATCATTTTGGTTCTAGGCTTGATGTATGGGACTACTAGATGAAGGAGGTCCTCCTCAAATGATAGGATGGGTCCTGGAGGGTGATATATGATGTGGAGGTTGAGTGTTTCAGTGTGAGAGGTGGCGATTTTGATGGAAAGTAAGTTGCAATTCCCAACCAAGGAGGTAGTCATGTGTCTGATTGAAAGGGTTACTTTGGCAATCAGGGCTATGCCACCCCTTCCCACTAGGTCTGTCACTCCCGTATATAGCATAGCGAGAGGGGACCGCTGGGGAAAGCGGTGGTCCGGATGCTTCGTGCAGCCAGGTTTCAGTAGTGGCCAGGAGGTCAAGATTGAGAGTGCTAATAAGGTCATTAATATCTAGAGTGTGTGCCGGGATAGATCTGGCAATTATGAGGGCTCCCTTTAGTGGTTGTTGTTGTGTGGTGGTGTTGAGTACTGTGTCTGAGGTGGCTATGCTGTCTGGTGGCAATTGGTGAGGGGGAGGGTGTAGCGGGCCCGGGGGTTGTCAAGGGTTGGTACACGAGGCAAGGATGTTGAGTTTTGCTAGCTGGGCGTGCATGAGTGTGCATGCTAATGCACAGATTTCCTGTTAGTCCTGGGCTGGGAGCCAAAGGCGATGTGAAGTTTCCAGATCCTGCAGCGTAGCCTGGAGTTCCTGTGAGTGCTGGGCGTCGAGTTGGACACGGTAGTGTGGGAGGACCAATGTGCAGTGGCTGAGATGCAGTTGGCAAGATGTAACGCGTGAGAGGTGTTTGGTGCGTGTTCAGGGGTATGGCTGTGGAGTGGTTGAGTGTGAGATGCGCCGGGGACCTTGAGGGTAGATTGTGATGTTGCGTTGATGGAGTGGGAAAAGCTGGTGGTGATGTACTTGGAGGTGGGAGTCAAGAGCGGCAGCAGAGGGGGGGCCGAGCCTAGGTGGAGCCAGAGTAATTGTCATTGCACAGTGTGGGCGCAAGGTGCACAATTTACTGGACAGTGAGTAGCAGTGAGCATTAAAGGGAAATGCAGGCTTACCTTCACCAGTGTTGATAGTGTTACAGGCTGGCAAGGGGTCCAGGCGAGGGGGTTGTGCCCGTAGCACAGTGCGGATCCGGTGGAGATCGGCAGAGATGCAGTGGGCCAACTCGCTTCGCCTAAGGTGATGTCCTTGTGGGGTTGCCGACGTCACCTTCTAGCTTGGTGCTGGGTGGCAGGGATAGGTCAGTTGCAACCAATCGTGTGCTTCCTGGCGCCACACGGGGTGGTGGGAGCTTTGAGGAGCTCTTCTTACGGCGGCGTCCATCTTTTCAATATTATGCTTTAAATGGACTCTGGTCCCAGAACCATTGTTCACAGGAAAGTACTGAGGGATTCCGGTTCCTGTAGTAGATGCAGAGCAGCTGAGCAGCGCCGGATGAGCCTGTACTTCAATGGGAGCCACAGCCACACCAGCAGAGACGCTGTGGGCCATCTCACTTGGCCTTAGGTGGTGGCCTTGTGGGGTGGCCTGCGTCGCCTTCTGTCTTGGTGCTGGCCGGCAGGGATAGGTCCATTATATGTCACGCGAGAAGAGGAACTGCGAAACAGAGAAAAGTTGATAATGCTGAAAACAGAGATAGGCGATGCCATCTCAGTTTGATGTTCTGGAGAGAGAATGAGATATCCCTAAACAGGTGGGGAAAATAGTTCAAGATTTTGTTAATACTTTCTTTGCGGACAAAGGGTCCTTAGCAGTAAAAACAGATTGTGCACTGTGGTCGGTCAGAAGGAGGACACATACATTTGCTGGACCGAGAACCCTCTAATTTGAAGAGGGGTAAGCAGGTGCTGCCATGTAGCAGGAGAGAGAGAAGATGCGTCTGCGCCCAAGCCCGGGTGTAGCTGGAGCTGCGGAAAACGATAGGGACACGGACCGCATGTGGAGAGAGCGCAGAGGTGCCAGGGCATGTATGGAGATGTGCCCGGTGAACTGACAGGTGCTTTCCCGCTCGGGGAGAGCCGCTGGGAGGAGCTGCTAAAAGCTGCTAAGTGTCAGAAGACACTGAGGAGACCGGAGCACTAGGAAGGAACGTTGAAACAAGTAACAATCCCAACATTTGAGCAAATGTTACCCATATAGAATACCGAACTGAAAGAAAGTAGATGCACTCTTGTTCTTTGAGGCTTTTGTCTGCGAAAACAGCCTTTCTAGTGGCTAATAGATACGCTAGGCGGGTGAGTGAACTGCAAGCTTTATGCTGCAAGCCACCTATTCTACGTTTCTTCCGGGAGAAAGTCTTGCTTAGGTTGAAACTTGCTTTTCTTCCTAAAGTTATTTCTGCGTTTTACTTGTCACAGTCCATTGACCTCTCGGTTTTCTACCCCCCACCGCACCCTTAAGAGGAGGAGCTGTTTCACTGCTTGAACCCTAAAAGGGCCCTATGTTTTTATATTGTGAGAACCGCCCAGTTCAGAAGAGCTGATTAACTATTCGTCTCTTCGTGGCCTTTTCCTTAGCCCGTAATGGCCTGTCTATAACTAAACAAACTTTGTACCGCTGGATCATCTTTTGTATATAGTGGAGTGCTACCAGTCTGTAGGCAAAGAATAGCCATCAGGCATCAGGGCTCACTCGACTAGGGGGGTCTCAGCATCAACCGCAGTGTCATGCAGCAACATGGTGATCCCTCCATACTTTCACTAAGCACTACAGTTTGGATGTTGCTCGCATGTCCGATGCACGTTTTGGCAGGGCGGTGTTGCAAAACCTTCTGGTCTAGCTTTCTGCCCACCGCCTTCATCGACTGCTGTGGGAGTCTATCAGATGAGGAATCTGCTGGAGAAATCAATTGAAGGAGAAATTACTTACCATAATGTTCTTTCAATGGATTCTTCTCCCGCAGATTTCTCATCTCCCCTCCCATCCATACCCGCTCAGAAAGTCGATGGTTGGTGCGCATCTTCTATTTCAAGCGATTACTTGGTGATGGTCCTTGGTGACCGTTAACTGTCTTCTTGCCTTGTGCTTTAAAAGAAAAAAAGTTGTTTACTGATGCTAAGATCTGTGTTTTTTTAAACATATTTTTATCCGGGGGTGTATGGTTACTTATTAGCCCATTGTTATCTCTCTGTTTTCCTATGCAGCGTGTTGGCGCGCCGAAAAAAGCAACAGAGGTACAGGGCATAGTGACAGAGTTTCTATACAACGCCTGACATGTCTGGAACCGAAGATTGAGTGCCAAGCAAGACGGATCGACGGCCGAATCGGGGTCTACTACGCCCTCTGTCGAAGGTTTTCCGAAGCAGCAGAGCTGGAAGGAATATCTATCACATGAGGAGTATGCGGGAGAAAAGCAATCCATTGAATGTTATATTAATGTTTTGGGTAAGGAGACCCTGAGAGACAAACAACCAGAGATTGCTGTCTTGAAGAAGGGAGACCCAGGACCTTTGATTTGTCTGAAATATGTTACGTTTGAACTTTGGGAAGGAGAAGTTCTGGATCTTCGTTTTGTGTAAATGGTGTTATATTTGAACTTGGAAAAGGTAATTTCAGAACTTGACCAAACACTATTGATAGACTGCTCCTCGAGAGCGCAATTGAAACGTAAGGGCAGGTGGGAGGAAGACCTGGGGCGGAACATTTGAGGACAATTAATGGAATAGGATCGCCCTATACCATAAAACATTGTCCAGGAATGCCAGGCTACAACTAATACAATTGTACATTACACAAAGAGCATTTCACACACCTGCAGCCATAGCTAAATTTAAAGGAGCCCACAGTCAGGTGTGTCTCAGATGTACAGAGGAGAATGTAGGATTGATTCACATGTTCGGGGTTGTCGGGTGATTCAGGCCTTCTGGGAGAAAGTGGCGAGTAAAGTAGCTTGAGGGGGCATCTTGTTAGATGTACAGTTCCCGGAGGCCTGTCTATTAGGTCTGTTTAGGAGGAACGCCAAACAAAAAACCATGGTGAAAATGAAAGAACTCATTAACATATTAGCCAAACAAAGTATTGCTATGAGATGGAAATCTGCCTCTGAGCCCAGCATTGACAAACAATGGCAGGACCCGAGTAAGTGGGCAACAGCGGAAACGGGGGTGTGGGAAAAAGCGCTGGGGGCACAAAGGCAAGGCTTAGGAACAGACATTCTTCAATGGATTGAATTGACTGTGACATTGTTTGATCTGCATGAAACAGATGGTGGCACTCAAGGCACACAAGAGGATGCAGGAGACAGTTCTGGAGAATTAACAAGATGAGGAACGTACAGGCTAATAATAATAATAATAATAATAATAATAATAATAATAATAATAATAAGGGGGATAAGGGGGAAGTTGGGATGTTATAAAGGGAACAGTATTATGCCATGTAACTGTTGTTTGGTTATTGTTGGTTGTGGTTATGAAAAAACAAATACATTATTTAAATTTTTTTATTGACCAAACACTATTTGAATTGAACCTTTATTGGAACTTTGTTGAACTTGAAACAGGGAACCCAGGAAGAACCTACGCTGAGTAGCTCAGTCTTTACCTTTGAACACATATTTTGTTGAGAACATTCCCACATCATGTTATGTTATAGCTGTGAGGACAAGCATAGGTTTTGACACAGACAGATTTTAATTTTGGACTTACAAGGACTTTCCTCAAGTTTCTTTAGGCAGGGAAAGTTACACCATCCTAGCCATTAATAAAGTATAGTTTAGAATTACATTTCTGCTGTCCGTGTCATCTCTTTTGATACCATGCCTGTCTCACAGTTTGCAACAAGAATTCTTTAGTGAAGTCTGACATCTTCAGGTTGGGCTCGTGGAATAGTATATATTTCAGCCGATCAAAACTGGCTTGATCTTTTTCCCATTTGGGGCCGAGTATTTTTCAGTTTGTCGGTTAGGGTTGCAGCTATGCTGGAATAGTTTGGTATACACCTTCTGTAATTGCTGGTTAGCCCTAAGAAGGCACCAAGGTCTCTCTTGGTTTTTAGGGTTGGGGATTTTAGAACTGCCTTCACCTTTTCTGCTTGTGGTTGTATTAAGCCATTTCCTATGAAAAATCCAAGATACTTTACTACAGATTGCCCCAGATGACACTTCCTTGGGTTTGCTCTTTTCTTAGCGCACAGTAACCTCATATAGAAGATGGACGTGCTCAGGACAGCTACCAGTGTGGACAATGTGGCACCTCCAACTAGTGCATGTCCCAAAACATTGATGGCCCTGACTAGCAATTTCAATGGCTGTGTAACCTTTCCCATGAATACAGGTAGATTAACTTCAGTTTTGTAAAATTGTCTATTCCATGTTCCAAAAATAGAAAGAAAGATCCCCATAAATTGGTTCTCACATTCCAAATGCTCAAATGCCCAAATGCCAACACATGTTTCGTCGTTGTCTATGTCATTTTCAAGGCTGGGCTATTAATAAGTAACTACAACAAATGCAAATAGTAAAGAGAAAATAGAAATAACCATAACATTAATTATGCAAATCCCAGGGGGCGCTGTTGCGTGGCTCGTGAAATGGTCGCTGCCTGAAAGTGCTCCGGCAGAGGCTCGGGGAAACGATACAGAATCCTGCATTTTGGCTGTGCTGCTGGCCGCGCGAAGTAGAGAAACAGACATTGGAGCGCCTGCTACATATACGGCAGGGAACTTGAGGCGCGGGGTGCTGAAGGGGACCATGTTTTATTGAACATTATTGTGGCGGCCCGTCCCCCTCAGCGGCCGCCATTTTCTGTGCCGGAGACATGGACCTGCTGTGTCGGTCTAGCCGACCGTGGGGACGGAGTACCTTCCCGGACTCTGCCTATTGCGGGTCTTCCGTGCTGCCCACTCTGCCACCTGGGGAGCTGTGACCGGTGGAGTACCAGCGGAGCCTCCTCCTTTCCGGGCTCTGGGCCGGGCGGCTGTGTGACGGAGGGTGCTCTTTGGCTACCTGGTGTGCTGGATCTTGGGGAACCCTAATCTTTTGGATGGCGGCAGCGGCCCCAGACCAGCTCGGACTCCAATTGTGGCTGCAGAGGGTTCTTGTGACACAGAGCTGGGGCGCCGCTGCAACAGCACCTGGTTGTGAGTTGTGGGAGGGGGAGAGACTGTGGCTCATACTGAACCCCCAGGTGACTGTGCCCCCCCCTGAGAGGTGCGAGACGAGGCGTTCTCCCTGCGGTGCTGGAGCTACACTTGGCTCTTTCACCCCCTTTTCCTCCTAACGGAGTCCAGGAAGGTGGTGGGATAACAGCTCCAAGGTGGATAACACCCGAGCGACGGGGGCGGTGGGACACCATATACCCCCTCTCGAGTGGCTCCATAACGGTACCGGGGTGCCTCCCCTGGTCTGGACATTTGGATTCCTCACCGCTCGCTTGTCAGTCTGCAGATTCCTGACTCTTTGCCTGCGGACAGCGCCTGGACAGCAGTACTGTGTAGCCTGCAGGGGGGGAGTGTGTGTTGAAGGGGCCATATACTCCACAGAGTTTGTTCAATGCCAGTGGAGCTTGTCTGTACTGATCAAGGTACATTATTTGCACTCAGCATGGCTGGCGCCCTGTTGACGAGGGCGGTCCCCCCTCTGACCCTCGCATCGTTGTGGGCTTTATGGGATGTCGAGGACGGCACCAGCCCAACGGGGTTACTCCTCAGAATCATGACTGCATCACGGGCCCCTAAACCGGGCTCTGGGATCTCCACCTCTCCTTCCTCCCCCTGAATGCCTGTGGGGTTCTCTGCATTTCATTCTCAAATACTCTGTGGTGGCAATCAAGGTATGGGGAACCGGAAGAAACAGTCAAAGATGGACCAGTATGCCCGCTCCGACCCTCCGCAACACGGCGACGACACTGGTTCCCCTCAATTGGACATTTCTACGCTTAATCAAACACTGCTGGCGCTTAAAAGTAGCACAGACACTCTGGGTGCGAAAATAGACACACTTACTTGTAAAGTGGACGTCTGCGCAATCCAAATTGATAAACTGTGCGGCAGGATGTCCGAGGCAGAACAACGGATTGGGTCCGGTGAGGACAAGATTGCAGAATTACAACGTGAGGTGGCCTCTTTGCAACAAACGGTCAAAAAGGTGGTTGCCAAGAATGATGACCTGGAGGTTAGGTCGAGAAGAAATAACATTAGGATTACTGAGGTAGCAGAATCCACTCCAATAAACAACATGGAGGTGTTTGTGGAAAAACTACTTAGAGAGATTCTAGACAACCCGCAGGTCACAGACATGTTCATGGTGGAGCGGGCCCACAGATCATTAGCGGTTAGGCCGCCTCCAGGGGCCCCTGAGAGGGCGATAATTGCTCGCATCTTTAATTACCGTGACCGAGACACTCTGCTTCGGGCTGTGCGAGCTAAAGGGTCCTTGAGGTGGGGCTCAGCGACTATTAGACTGTTTCCGGATTTCAGTCAGAAGGTGCAGGAGCTACGGAAACCTTTTCAAGCTGCAAAAAACACCCCGAGAAAGAAAAACACACGGTATTCAATGATGTATCCTGCTAAACTCAGGGTGGAGCATGAGGGGAAAACTATATTCTTCACGTCGTCTGAATCTGCAGAGAGGTTTGCCCAGGAGATTCCAGCTCCGGGAGCGTCGCCTGCCCACTCTCCCTAAATTGATTTAGGGGGGCTTGTACCCTCTTCACACTTGTGGACGGGTCCCAGTCCTTCAGCGAAGTGCTCTCCTAGCTCTCAGTTAGATGTTGTCCAAGTCCTGGGCGCGAACAGTGGCATCAAGCCAAATAATACATATGTTACCCGAGCCTCTCGCCATTGGGAGGCACAGTGGCTGCCGGCTCCCCCCATTGCCCAGCAGCGCTCTATTGGGTTAAGGTGTTATGTTTGTAGGTTGGAGGGAGGGTTATGGTGGCCGGTAGGTTATTGTTGTTTCTGGCGTGGGTGGGGGGAGGGGCTTGAGGGGATGGGATCAGTTACGTGTGCTCTGTTGTATTTAGGTCAAGGGGATGGGGTGGGTGGTTTTTCCCTTCCAGGGTACATAATGCTCTATGTGCATCTCGATTTGGTAAGATACTTCTATAGCCTTACACCACCTGATACCTCTGGGGCTTCAGTCCCTTCAAGTGATGCCAATCTAGCCATAACGTGACCGCTTCCCCGGGTCCACGTGCCCCCGCTAACTCTGACATAATTTTGCTCACATTGAACATTCGGGGCTTCACTAATGCAAAAAAGACACGTCTCATTTCCAACTATTTGAGAAACCACCAGGTTAATGTCCTATGTATACAGGAGACACATCTGGGGAAGGTCCACAAGCTCCCTGTCCTGACAGGTTGGGGTATTCATAGATATGGGTCCTACTACTCTGCACACTGCCGTGGTGTTGCAATATATATACATCGCTCTCTGGAATTTAAACTTCACAAACAGGTGTCGGACGGTGAAGGTCAGTTTCTGGTGGTGGCTGTGGAGATCGCGACTTGGCCTGTCCTATTTATAAATGTTTATGGCCATAATTATGACTCTCCTGATTTCTTTCAGGCATGCTCGGAACAACTACGAACTTTCCCGGGATACGAGGTGATTTGGGTGGGGGATTTTAACTTGGCCCGTTCCTCAACATTAGATAGATCAACATCGGCCCTGAGGCCGCCTCACTGTGCAGCACAAAAATGCCAATCCATCACGTCCGATTATTCCTTGTTTGATATCTGGCCATGGCACCACCCCAATGCTCGGGAATTCACATTTCACTCTAATGTGCACGGGAGTTTGTCTAGGATCGATTACATCTATATGTCTCTAGAGCTGTCTCGCGGTACGGATAGGGCGGTGTTTCTCCCCCGTACCCTCTCGGATCACTCCCCGGTGCTTGTGAAATTCAAGGACCTTGCATCCCCCACCCCCAAGCAATCCGTTGGAGGTTTTGGGCTCGGGCGCTGGAAGATACAGCGTTCCAGGAAGATCTGCGCCAGGCCATTGTAGAATTATTTCAGCTCAACGCGGCATCCGTCCCTAGTCCGAGTGTCGTATGGGAAACTTTTAAGGTGTTTTTGCAGGGTTGGTGCATGGCGCAGGAAGGGGGGGTCCTGAAAAGTATCTGCAGAGCTCCTTCAAGAGAAGGCGGACTCCCTCGCGCTTCAGGCCGACCTTGCAGCTAAGAGACGGGAAATTCGGCCTTAAAGGATGGAGAAGAGTGATTTTTGGGTGACCCTGTCGCAGCAGCGAGGTACGGGGAGGGAGATCGTCCAAGCCGAACCCTTGCATGGGCCATCAGACAGGAGAGTCGCTTGGACCCCATACTAGAAATGGAACTCGAGGGGGGTGAGCCTACCAGGGATGCGGTGGAGATAAATGAGATATTTTGCCAATATTACGGGCTGTTGTACTCTGCCCATAACTCTGCCGGGCACGATGAAAACGCCCAATATCTTGACAGGGTGGCCCTGGGCTGGCTGGATTCGGAGGTGGGAGTGCTCCTTAATGACCCCCCCACAGAAGAAGAATTCTGCAAGGTGATAAAGTCGCTCCCAAATGGTAAGGCCCCGGGAACAGACGGGATAACGGCTGAATTATACAAGGTCTTTCCACACCTACTTATCCCTCTCCTATGCAAGATGTTTGAGGAAGCGGCGTCCACTGGGGTACTTCCGGAGTCCACCCGGACTGCTCTAGTCACGGTCCTACTTAAGCCTAATAAAGACCCCAAAAAGTGCTCATCATACCGCCCCCTGTCACTAATAAACACTGACAATAACATTTTCAGGAAGTTACTCGCGGACCGGCTTCTCCCCCACATGCCCGCTCTGATTCTCCCAGATCAGGCGGGATTCATTCCGGGTCGATCTACTCAGAATAACCTGCGAAGACTATTCACCATGATACACAATGTGAACCCGAACGTCCCTATTGCGGTGGTGGCCTTGGGTGCGGAGAAGGCGTTTGATTCGGTTGAATGGCCTTTCCTGTTCGAGGTCCTCCGCCGCACGGTCATTGGTACCCCGTTTCTTCATTGGATCCGCCTTCTTTACTCAGCCCCACGGGCGCTGGTATACACAAACGGAATTCAATCCGCTCCCATTTATCCTAGCCGGGGCACTAGGCAGGGTTGCCTTTTTTCCCCCCTCTCTTGTTCGCCCTGGCCATTGAGCCGGTGGCCTGCGCCCTGAGGGAGTTTCACTCCCATTGCAGAGTAACAATTCGTACACATATATCTATTGTTTCCCTCTACGCGGACGACATGCTGTTATATATAAAATACCCGCGGACAGATTTATGGCCTGTGATGGAGGAGATATTTACATTTGGTGCGTTGTCCGGTTTACAAATCTGGTCTAAATCTGAGGTTCTTCCACTCACGGCTGGGGTTGCTCCACAAGATGTGGGTGAGGCCTTCGCTTGATGTCCACAGGGAATCCGATATTTGGGTATAAGAGTGTCCACTTCCACTACATTGCTGTTCGAGGAGAATTATGTCGCTGCCCTGAAGCACCTGGAACATAGAGTAGACACATGGGTATGGCTCCCTATTTCCCAGGCAGCCCGTATCTCCCTATCCAAAATGGTGATCCTACCACCAAAACTTTTATACATTTTTAATAACGTCCTGGTATAGCCCCCTGCATCCTTCTGGAGCCGCATTAAGTCCCTGATGTCTAGGCTGATCTGGATGGGGAAGCGACCCTACATCTCCTTGCGCACAACATTGTGCAGCCCATATGCCCATGGGGGGTTGGAGGTCCCCAATCTGTTTCTTTACTACCTAGTTGCTCAGATCCAATATTCAATCTGGTGGTGGTCCCCAACGAATAATTCTCGACATTTGCTTCTTGAGAGATCGATCGCCCAGACTGATGATCTTAGAAGCTTCCTTTGGGCAGCCCGGGAGCGTCACTTGAGGGCAGAGGTCCAACCCTTGGAGATTACACTCAAAGCCTGGGATCAACTAGCAAAGTGGGCCGGGATGGCACCGTGGGATTCACCCATGATGGCTATATATAGGGTCAGAGGGATTCCTCTTACATATGACCATATCTTTATTTGTCATTTTCAGAATTTGCAAGTCTACACCATAAGAGACGTGGCACCGCAAGGTAAATTTATAGCTTGGGAGGAACTTAAGGCCAGGGGTGACTGGACCCCGGTTACCCTGTTGCTGTATTTCCGCCTCCGGGAAGTATTGAAATCGAGGTGGCCCAACTTCTCAAATGCTCCTGAGACTTCCACAATATTAGAGTATGTGGTAGCCCCGACCTCTCCTAGGAAAGTGATCTCGTCCTTGTATAGTCTAGCTCGTATGCTTGGGTCTCATCCATCATCCTCATGTAGGGACAAATTGGAAGACAGTATGGCACGCTCACTGTCAGAGGCTCAATGGGGATTTATACTGGTTCAGAACAAATCGATCTCCATCAACAATAGATTCAGCTTGATCCATTTTTAATTTCTTCATCATTTGTACTATCCTCTTTCTCTACATAAACTGTTCCCACCCAGACCTTCGATCTGTAAGAGGTGAAGAGGTGTCAACAAAGCCCAGCTGACTTTTTCCATGTGGCCTGGTCCTGTTCTTATATTCAAACCTTTTGGGTGGCTGTTGCTGAAGTTATGGAACAGGTGGCAGAGGCCCTGATTCCCTTTACTCCAGAAACCTGGGTGTTGGCTTGGGTGGAACTTGAAGCACATAGTGATAGGCGCCTGGTTAGTATGGCCTCTGTAGTCGCTAGATCACTGGTGGCACGCACTTGGGGGGGGCGGCTACCCCGCTCCTTCATTACATCAATGGGTGAACTTCGTGTCGATGTGTGAGCGGAGGGAGATGCAGTAAACCAAACGCTCCCCTTCAACATTAGACCCAAGGACTATTGGCAGGCCTTCAGAAGTTACATGTCTCGTGAATCGAACTGTGGGAGGGTCTCACCGTCACAAGACAATGTGGAGGTCACGTCTGTGCCATGTTAAGGGGTATCGACCCTAAAGTCTGACCAGACTCTTTGCTTTGGTGTGGGTCATGTTGGGGTTTTACTCTTTATGGTATTAGGACTGTGCAAGCCAAGTGCTTTATGCTGTGTCGTGGATACTCAGATGCATCATTGCTGCATGAATTCATAACCTGGAAGGGGTTGGGTGGGGGGGCGGGAGGGGGTGGTTACCCAAGGTGGGTCATTGCTGAGTGTTTTTTTTTCCTTGGTCTACTTGTTTGCACTTGAAGCGTTGTATAGAATGCAAAAGAAAATGCTAATAAAAACAGTAAAAAAAAAAATGAAAAATATGCAAATCCCATACATTACATTGAGGTACATCGACACATCATATTTGATAGTAATAAAAAGAGAGGGCTAAGGGTGGAGAGAATAGGATGGAAAGAGACAAATATATATAAGTCACAATACACATTGTTTTGTTGTCAAGCTACAAAGAAATTGTTTTGTAAAATTGCATTTGAGATTTACTAAAAAAGGTATTGCCATAGGTTACCAAATCAGTGATCCTGCTGCCCAAGGATGACCCCAAATCACCTCTGTGTGTACACCAGCATCATAACAAGATTTGTTACAACAGTTGGACAATATCCATTATATGCCGTGCATACTTATTCTAAGTTGTTATAGTTCAGATAGGAAAGAGATCTGCCATGCATGTCAAATGAAATAATTCAAGTAGTTTCACCAATGTGGGTTGTAGCAAGACATGATTGCCACAGTCTGCTCACCTGATTTCACTCAAAAGTCCATTAGGGGTATTACTTTGCAAGAATGTAATAATTGTGATCGATTGTTCCCATGGAATAAAATGCCATATGTTGTTAGATAATACTTTTTAACCATTCACGTTTTTGGAACTGATAGTGATTGTCATTTAAACCATTCCTAATATGTCCTAATTAGGAGGTAGTCCCATGGCTGCATAATTAACATCAATAATTTAGTTAGATCCTACCCTAGTCTGAATGTGATTTGTCAATAAATCTCTAGAACCCATTCGCTGAGCAACATGAATAATTGGGTTGGACCCTACTGAGGTCTAAGTGTATTTTGACAAACAATATGAGAAACTTATTTTTCAACATGTTACATTATATCATGTTTCACCCTAAAATCCCATTCTCCATTGGAATAATAGATAGCAAAGATAAGACCATGTATCTTATTGGCGTCCCGGCTGGATTGCATGCGGGCGCAATTTTAAAGCAGAGATATTTGTATGCGCTCATTGACATCATAAACAAACGGTGCCCGTGAACAGAAGCGTATACACTTAATATTGTGAAATAAACTTCACCTCTGCACCAAATGCCACAAGCTATCATTATTTATAATTTTGACAAGGGGTATTTTTTTTAATTGTTTATTGTAAAATACATTCTTAGTAGAATTTGTTCATGATTGCAGTTCCATAAAGTTAAAACCAATTGTTACAGTTCACATTATTTAACAAGACTTGAATGGGGTAAATGCACACACATAATCATAGTGGGGCTACAGTTACATAAACAGATCTTTCAAGAAACGTAAAGCTGCTAATCCCCAATGATTACTTTTAGACATCATAACCTCTTGGCTCCTACACAAACAACGGAGCATACTCCTGCCGGTTTGACCGCCACGTCTACCGCCAGACTTGTAATGAGGCCCATAAATGTTAATTCTTTCCAATTGTATAAATGTCTGTAAATGCCTTTCCAGCACACAGATACCTACGGGTTAGGCGCGCTTTACAAATGCCAAATAAATAAAATAATATGTTGCCATACAAACCCAATCGATAAAGTTTTAAAATCATAAAAAAGATGCAAAGTGTAAAATACTGGGGGCGCGGCTTGGACGGCCATGTAAAGGGTCGCACTCTGGAGGAGCTCCGCTGATCCTGTTTTGATCCTGATGGAGGGGTGCGTCCACGGGGGCCGGCCGACGCTGGAAATCGATGTCCAGGTGTGGGAATGCCACCACTACACCCACTGAAAGTTTGTGATGTCTAGGAGACCCGGGAACCGAAATAAATGCGATTGACTGGGATGAGCCCTGAGCAGGCGGACAAGACAAAATGGCGGCGACACTTTGCGAACACCGAGGACCGTGAAGTCAGCGTCGCGATCACGAGTGCAGGACCCATGGGTCCCTTCGCTTGGGGACTAGTACATGTGAGCGCCGCCTAGGACGCATGGTGGCCCAGCGAGCTGGAGGGCCGAACGGATGTAGCTGTGGCGACGGGACCGTGGGCCCGGTGGTTGGGGTGCTCTGGGCGTGTTGGATGCCCCATGGTGTGGTGGGCCAGGCTTTGTGCATTGAGTGGCGTGATTCCCCTTTGGTGCCTGGCGAGACGGGCCCCCGCCCGACTCATACAACAATATGACCACGAGAGGTGTGAAACCTAAGGCCAAACAGCCCACGATGGAGGCTTACGCCAAGTCCCCCACAGGGGCGGAAGGAGGCAAGAACAAAGAGACCCCCGTGACGGTCGCAGAGTCGCCGGGCACAATACAGGAGGTGCTGGCGGCGATTGCGGACTTAAAAGTGTCATGGGAGACCAAGTTGGGCCTCGCCATGAAAGGGCTGCAGGAAGGCTTAAACCTTAAGATCGGTGCCGTCCAGGAGGAGGTGAATCTGCTTAGACTGGATGTGAGGGCGATCTCGGAGCGCACAGGGACCATTGAGAAGGAGACGGCCACGAACACGGCAGACTGCGCTGCTCATAAGAAGGAACTACACGCCCTTGTGCAACGGGTGGGCAACCTGGAGGACAGAGCGGAGCAGGCGGAGGGACGTGCCAGGCGCAACAATATTCGCATTGTGGGCCTACCTGAAGGAACGGAAGGACCAGACCCCATGGAATTTGTGGAATCCATGTTTTTGCAGGAGATTACCGGCGGGGTGCTGACCCAGGGGTTTGCAGTCGAGAGGGCGCATAGGGCCCTAACCAGGAGGCCGCCTCCTGGGGCCCCCCCGCGGCCGGTGATCGCGAAAATCCTGAACTACCGAGATCGCGAAAAGATTCTTGAATTCTTTCGAAAAGGGGGAACGATTGACAGAGGATCGGCCAAGATCACGGCCTACCCTGACTACACGCTACAAGTACAGCGGAGCCGGATGCACTTCGGGGCGGTGAAAAGGAGACTTCGTGAAGCTGGCCATCGCTACATGCTACTCTACCCGGCCAAATTGAAAGTTTTTTACAGAAACAGATCCCTGTTCTTTGAAACACCGACTGAAGCAATGGATTGGCTAGACGCGCTGGGCAGTCCTCAAGAACCGGGCATCCAGGCAGAGACTACGGAAGATAAGTAGCTTACGGCTGGGTCTCCTAGGGCAATGGGGCCGAGACATTGGGACTTGAATATAGTCATTTATACGGCATATGGTGCGTATGATGTGGTGCTGACTGGCTGGCCCACTGGGCGTGCCTACCCGTGGTTACTTGGTTAGGAGCTCCGAGAGGCTTCCTTTGTCCCCAGTAGTAACATATCTAGTTAGTTAGGTCGCTGTTAGATCGGCGACGCCCCGCGGGGTCCTACTCCTTGAATACGGGATAAGACCAGACGCGGGTGGGCCTGAGATCCAGGGATGGAGCTGGGCTTTTGTTGGGGTGGGAGGGGTTGTTTGCTGTGGTGTGTAGTTGGGAAACAGGGAGGGGGGACGGGGATCAAGGACGGAAGAGCCGGCGGAGAGTTAGACCAAGGGGGCATTGTGGGGAGGGCGGGGCTGAGTATAGACCGAACTGATGGCATCGGATAATCTTCGCATAGCTACCTGGAATGTCCGAGGCCTCAATAGTTACCTCAAGCGGAACAAGGTACTGCTATACCTGAAGAGGATGCGGATAGATATAGCCCTGCTACAAGAGACCCACCTCACTAGGGAGAAATTGGAGGTGGTCAAGAGGAAGTGGAAGGGCAATGTGGTGGGTGCCACGTACTCGGCGTATGCTAGAGGGGTTATCACCTGGGTGGCGCTGCACGTGCCGTTCCGGGTGCTTGACTCGATAGTGGACCCGGAGGGCAGAATGGTGGCGATAACAGGACTCCTGGAGAACAGGGAAGTACACATCCTCAACCTGTATGCCCCCAATCATGATACTGCAGCCTACTTTAGATCCCTCTATGGCAAACTAGGCCCCCTGGTAGGGGGTGCGATGGTGTGGGGACTTCAACTGCGTCTTGGATCACAAAATTGACCGGTCCGCTGATACCAAAGGGAAAATGTCGCCGGCGGCCAAGGCGCTCGGGACATTGCTGGGAGACTTGGGACTGGTAGATGTGTGGAGGAAACTCCACCCCACAGATAGGCAGTATTCGCACTATGCGGCGCCATACGATTCATACACGAGATTGGATTATGTGTTTGGAACTGCCGAGATAGCGGGCGAAATAGTGGGGGCGGAATACAAGGCCCGAGTATTGTCGGACCATTCGCCCCTGGTGGTAGAGTGGCGACACCAACCCCCTAGGCCTCGGGTCCCCACATGGAGGCTCCGGTCGGAGGCACTGCAGGATGAGGGATTCCGGGAGGACCTGAGGGTTGCCAGCGGGGAATACTTTGAGATAAACACGGGTAGCGTGCGCTCTGTGGGAACTCTGTGGGAGGCCTTTAAGGTAGTGGTGCGCGGAGTGGCCATCTCTAAATCCAAAGGACTTCAAGGGGGTATCGAGAGGGAGCTTCAGGACACCGAAAGGGAACTGGAGAGCCTAGCTCGTCTCGAGAACGCCACTCAGGAAGACAAGACTAGGGCGAGGGACCTTCAGGTGGCGTGCAGTGCTCTTTGGGATCGACTATGCAGATTGAACCATAGGAAATACACCGAGAGGCTGCACGCTGGGGGCGACAAGCCAGGCAGACTGCTGGCCTGGCTGTACAAGAGCGAGCACCCCGGGTGGTTATTCATGAGATCTGTGGTGAGGACAGTTGTCTTCGCAACACTCAGGATGGGGTGAACGAGGAATTCCTCAGGTTCTACAAACGTTTGTATGAGGACACTGGGGAGGACAGGAGTCAGGACATCCTGAACACACTGGAAGACATTGGTCTGCCCACCCTAGACGACCTGGAGCGGGAGGAACTGGACGCCCCTATCACTTCAGACGAGCTGGAGGTGGTGATCCGGGGCCTCCCCACGTGTAAGGCACCTGGAACGGACGGACTGCCTAGTGAGTTTTACAAGGTGTACGTGCAGGAGCTGCTCCAGCCACTGCTGGCCTTGTTTAACGAGGCATACGAACAGGGAGAACTCCCGTTGTCCCTCCGTGAGGCCATGATTGTCCCATTACTGAAACCAGGCAAGCCGGCTGTTGAGTGTGGATCTTATAGACCTCTGTCCATGCTAAACCAGGACAGCAAAATACTCAGGGTGGTGCTGGCCAACAGGTTGAAGAAGGTGATCGGCAAGCTGATCCACCCGGATCAAACGGGATATGTCCCAGGCAGGAATATCAGTGATAACCATAGGAGGCTGCACCATGTTATCGACCATACCAAGGGCGACATGGGCGAGATGGCGGTAGTGTCGCTGGATGCGGTCAAGGCCTTCGATTCAGTGAGATGGCCTTGGCTGAAAGCGGCCCTGTAGGGATACGGCGTGGGCCCTGGGTATATCAGATGGGTCCAGTTGTTATATAGCAGCCCGGTGGCGAGGGTCAAGACAGGGGCCACAGTCTCGGATGCCTGGCAACTCAGCAGGGGGACCAGGCAGGGATGCCCTTGGTCACCCATGTTATATATACTCGCGCTGGAGCCGCTGGCGATATGCCTGCGGCAACAATACGGAGAGGTGGGCATTAACATTGCCAGCGGCGGCCACTTAATATCTCTCTATGCAGACGATATGCTGCTTTACTTACGCTACCCGGAGGAGAACCTGCAGTACGTACTGGAGGTACTGGACCATTACGCTGTCCTCTCGGGCATATCAGTGAACCCCAGGAAGTCTAGCCTGTTCCCTCTGGGCGGATACAGGGACGTCCCGCTGGAGAGGCTGCCTGTGTTGCCAATACCATGGCGGACCGACACGTTTAGGTACCTGGGGGTAAATATTTACCACCGGACTGAGGCGGTACACAAGCATAACACAGAGAGAGCCATAGAGGGGGTCAGGAACAGCATGGCATTCTGGTCCAGATTGCCCCTGTCCATGATGGGGAGGGCAGCTTTGCTGAAAATGGTGGTCCTTCCCAGACTCCTGCATTTCTTCGTGAACGTCCCGTATTTGATCCCTAAGAGCCTATTTGTGCGACTTCATAGTATGTGTAGGGGCTTCGTGTGGGGTAACTCCAGGAATAGGGTGGCCCTGTGGAAGCTCCAGAACCCGCACGAGAAGGGGGGTATAGGCTTGCCCAACTTCGAACTATATTATCTGGCGGGGCAGCTGTTGTATGTGGCCAGGTGGTTGTCTGATGAAGATTCGGCGGAATCTAGGTTGCTGCGGGAGGATGCGGCCCCATACTTCCTGAGAGAGGTGGTGTGGCTACAAAGGAATAAACTGACGGGAAGAGGGCGGCTATTGAGGTTGGGATGGGAGGTCTGGCACAGAACGTGGAAATTGATGGGGGAGTCAGAACCGCTATATTGGCAGGTCTCGCTGGTGGCCCTGTGCGAAAACGACTCCCAACTGTTTCAGTCTGTCCGTAGGCACTGGGAGCCGGTGGGCCTGGCCACGCTCGGGGACATATGGCGGGAGGGGGAGGCGTTGGACTTCCAAAAGTTGCAGGATGAGACGGGGGTGCACAGAGGCCAGTACATCACCTATGCCAGGCTAGTGAAATGAGTAAGAGAGAGATGGCCGGTGACGGCACTGGCAGATGACCCTGATGCCACCCTTGAAACTATGTATGATGTCTCAGAGGGCGGGCATGAAATATCACGGATATACGACCTCCTCAGAGCGAAGGCTGGGAAAGAGTTGCCCCAACTGAGGTATGAATGGGAGGAGGAGATGGGTGGACTCATGACGGAGGGTCAGTGGAAGAGGGTCCTGGGGTATCATAAAAAGGTGTCCCGAAATGCACGGCTCCAACAACTCCAGTTCTACATTACTCACAGGGCCTACCTGACTCCCCAGAAGATCGCACGGTTTGGAGGCTCGATCACTCAAAAATGCCCCAGGTGTGGGGAGGTGGACGCAGGGTTGTTACACATGTTTTGGGCCTACCCGGAAGTGTATAGATTTTGGGAGGAGGTCAAGATGAAGCTCGCAGGTGGGGGAGTGGTGTTGGACGTGAGATCGGCCTGGTCGTGTATGCTTGGGATCTTCCCCAGGCCCAGACACTTTAGGCACCTGAGCAAGATGAGGGACCTGGCATATGTTCTGGCCAAACGCAGGATTGCCATGAACTGGAAATCGGCCAGCAGGCCGAGAGTGGAACTATGGTGGGCGGACCTCGTGAGGTGGGCGGAGGCGGAATCCGTGGTATGGTTTGAAGCGGTCACTAGAGGGGGCGAGGTGGAGATAAGGCCCTTGCTGGCCTGGCGACAATTGGTGGCCTCTATGACCAACCCACAACAGGGTTTGGACGAATCTGAGAATTCGGAAGATGGGCCTACGGACAATGCCCCACCTGACAGTGCCCCGACTGAGGATACAAGGAAGCCGGCTCTGGCTTGATGGGGGGTGGGGGGAGTTTTTCGTATTTTCTTTTGTGTTTCTGTAAGTAATTAACAGTTGTATTGTGTTGTGTGCTGTTTGGTTTTCTAAAATATAAAATCAATAAAATATTTAAAAAAAAAAAAAAAAGTGTAAAATACTGCAATCATTAAAAACTCATATTTCAGTAACACATTCATTCAACAATATTTTCCAACTTAAAGAACCTACAAATTCTTCAGTTGCGCTGAACTTCTGCGCGCGCCCCCAAGACTTCGCTTGTCGGGAGCAAGTTGAGCTGCAAACGCAAGAATTGAGATCTCCAAAAAGAACACGGAAATTTGAGCATGTAATTTACAGTAAGACGCCCAAAAGGCCTGACAGCAAGAAGCACTCCGCAAAATGACTTGAATGCTCAGACATCCTCAATAGTAAAAATCCAGTCTCACTCCCAGATTTTCTTATTAACAAGCAGGGGGGTCTCCTGCAAGGTGGGCAAATCCACTTCATATTTGGTCATATTGTCATTACAATTCAAACTCCATTTGTTAAAGGAGACATACTCTTTCCCCTCCCTAACCTGTTTCAATCCCACCACAGTGTAGGCGTTTCACCAGACATGAGTTTAAGCAATGGACATAGTTGTTTCCATGCAGCATGGACATTAATACATAAAAAGGCCCAACTCATAGCATAGTACTGCTGCTGGAACTCTTTGTGGCTGTGTCAAAACTCTTCTCCAGAAACTACCTTCTAAATTACCCCAGAAGTTTGCTGGGTAAAAGAGTAGCGTTTCAGCCCCATATGTAATTACTGGGAGAGCTTTATTGTTATAAAGCTCGACAACTGGCACAATTGAGAAATAACCAAATTAGTTGTTAATAAGAGCGGCCTTAGCAGCCAGAGATGTAATCTTGATCTTTCGTTGAAGAAAGGATTCATTATGGCTGTGATCCTCAAACAGATTAAAAACCCAGATAAACTAAGTTCGACACCTGATCAATTATGGAATTTTCCAAGAACCATCTGTAGTTGCTATAGCGTCTTTTCTTACCCGCCCTAAATTGGAATACCTTAGTCTTGTTGAAATTAATCGTCAATTCATCACACCTCGAATAGTCTGCCAAACCTGTAAATTGTCTTTGGAGGCCGATCAGGGTTAAATCCAACAAGACTAGTTCATTCACATACAGGAGATATTTTGTCCTGCTAGCTGCCAAGTAAGGCAGAAAACAACGTATATCCTTAAAAGCACCTGCAATGTCAGAGATTAAGAGATTAAATAGGAGGGCAGCTAAGACGCATCCTAAATTAAGGCCGTCCCTGTTTGAATCATACTTGACAGGGTACCCTTACTTATTAATCTCCACATGACACATGCGTTGGTATGCAAGGCAATGATCATGCTCAGGGGACCTTTTGGGCAGCCCCCAATCCAAAAGCGTTTGCCACAACAGGTAGTCAACACTATCAAATGCCATCGAAAAGTAAATAAATTAAACACAGGTTTAAGAGGCTCAGGACAAACCAGTCTGCGTTCGTCACCATTTCTTTCATGAAGCCGGTTTGATGTGGGTCCAATCTCCCATTCCCCTTTGCCCATACAAGCAGGTCACGCAACAGTATGGAAGCAAACATTTTTCATGACACATCCAAAAGGGCAATGGAGCGGTAGTTGGCAGGATTTGCGAGGGACCGCTTTTTATAAATCGGCACCAGAATTGAATTCAACCATGACTCAGGCAACTTATTTTTCACCAGTACCATCCTAAAGATTTGTAATAAGAGATTTGCCCAGAAGGTCGAATTACCTTTTAATACCATCGTGGACAAGAAGCAAAGGCCTGATGCCCTAGAATTGAAACTACGGGTGATTAAAGCAATCAGGTCTTCCTGGTCTATATCTAACCTCCAGGGCACATCAAAGGCAGTCTCCTGGGAAGCCTCGTCTTCACTTAAACCACCATAGATGTTACAAAACGGTTCCACCCATTTGGACTCCTGAATAGGATTTACCTGGAGCTTAGGTTGACATTGCAGATCTGAATTAGGTAGGCTCCAGAAAGATTGTATGTCTTTAGAAGCCATTACCTGGAGCATTCATTGGGAGTCCTGTAACCACTGTCTATACCTGTAATTTCATATCCAATATCTATACCCAGTCTTGAGGCGTCTACTGTGGGTTATTTCTGTTAGAGGGAATAAGCGCAGCTTTCTGGGCAAATCCTTTTTTTTTCTTTTGGAGCACTGGGTCATATACATGCTTACCTACGGCTTTACTACGAGGCCGCATCCTACTAAAGACAGTGCTCAGCAATACCACATATGGCACTTTTCTTAGCAAGTAGGGTCACCAAGATGTTGTTGAAAATCCTTATATTATAGTCATTCCATGCCAGATGGTTGCCCCCAGGATTTACCTGTAAACCCAACGGGAAAGCATCTGGCGCAGTCCCTCTGTCTTGCATTCATCATCTCAAATGAAGGGGAAGATGGTCACTAATTTTTGTTGGTTTAACAATAAAAGACGTTGCAGATATAAAGATCCCTTCAGAGATTTAAAAAAATGGTCCAACACATTAATCTGGGCATCTCTTTCCCAAGTCTGGTGAGGAGGATCGTCACCTAGGACGTTACCGTTGATGATACAAAGCCCACATACGTACATCAGGGGTATAAATGCTGCCCCTCTTTTGGTTACAGCGTGATACATTTTACGGTCTTAACCACTATTAAATGGTTGTACATATAACATTCAGATCGCTGAAAATAAGAATGGAATTGGAATTTCTAAGAGCTTGCCAACTGAACATGACCTCTTCGATGGCCTCTGACTGATTTTATTTGGGTTCCGGTAGAGATTCAACAATAGAGTGTAGCAGAGTACTGTATAGACCAGTGGATCCCACTCAACTCCACAGCCTGAACAAACGTGTTAGCTTGGGCATAAAGAGTAGGAGAAACAGACATGTCTGCTTCGATTCCACACAGTAGACCAGAGGCTGGGCAACCCTTATCCCCTTTATAGGCAGGGTTTAGAAAAAGTACAAATCCATCTAAAGCAAGTGGTTCCATGAGCCACGATTCCGCTAAGCAAAAAACATCCACTGCCACCAAGTCTACACTACAGTCATGAAACAAGTGGGCAGATCCGCTCTTATTCCAGGATATCATTTTAAAGTCTCTGCCAGACAAACACTGCTTTTGCTACACCTGTAGACTTGGTCGTGAAACCAAAGAAGCCGCCAACCAAATCCAAAAAGTGTTGTTGGTAATAGCCAAGCTGACGTCTGGGGTTAGAATCTCCCTCCTTCGATCATTACCCTTGGAACACTTAATTTAAAGTGCATGTTGGGCGGCTAGGAGCAGATGTTTTAGGTGGGGTAGGTGGTTTAGGGTCGAAAATGCTGACGTCATAACCCCCCACGTTCTAATATAACCAGAGGCAGCCGTAATTTGATTAAGGACCAAGCTTCAGTGCAGGTGAAAGATAACCTTCTCCAGTCTCTGATCATTCCAAAACTCAACCTGGATATTGTCGCCTGAGCTAAAAGGGGATAGGGAGAGGACACTCCTCGTACGACTCAAAACGTTGCCTCTATGGCGGACCATGGTCTCCTGATCTGCATTTAGTTTTTTTTAATAGTACCTGGTCTGCTGATTGTTGATTGGCAAACCTACTCCACCGGGCGACTCGGCAGAAACTCGAGCGAGACCGAACGTGCGGCTCCTCTCCTCCACAGTTCTGAAGGTAGGAGCCATAAAATCGGCCTGAGCACGGGCAGGTCTGCGAGGCACACCAGGTTCACATGGTGTCCTCCCCTTGCCCATCGCTTCCTGGTTGCCCCTTAGCATTACCATCCTAGTCCCCAGGCCCGCTTGGTCCAAAAGAGCCGGACCGAATGGCACTGCCATAGGAGACAGGCCAGCAAATCCCTCAGTAAGTGAAGGCAACACACAAACAGATAAAGGCACGTCGGGGCGCTGTTGCGCAGCTACGAACTGGCTGCCTGAACAAGAAGCTCCGCTCTTTGCGGTATTCTAAACTATTAATTATCCTCATTGGTGCCACTTCATGCCTCGAAAGGCTGAGATACTGTTTTCTGAAAGCCCAGAGCAGAGACTGCTTTTTCCGGAGCGCTTTGTATGCAGAGAAGCTGAGAAGTCTATGCCTTATAAGCATTGCCCACGACACAGAAGGCGAGCCGCCTCCTACATCCGGGCAGCGCAGCGTCCCTGCTGACGAGAGAGCATGGCTCCTGAGGCCAAAATAGGGGCAGTACCATCAACAAACTACCCCGCTGTGGGGAAATACGCCGGTTCCTGACATCTCCTCTGCACAGAGCTGGTCCCGGAGTGACTGGGCGTGGGCTGTGTGGTAAGCCACCACCCTTGTCCATCGCTTGTCCGGAGCACCAGTGCTACACACGAGACAGCTCGGGTTGCTCGTGAGTGGAAGTCTTCTGGCCCTGTGTGGAGATCTGGGGGGTACAGGTCAGGCCACCCTGGCCCTGCTGCATGACTGGAGCTACAATCCCCACCCCCAGCGTATGCAGAACTGCTGACCACAAATGAGCATGGAGCAGTTCAACCTTGGTCTCCCTGCTGGATGGGGCACACCATTCTGATCGTCCCAAGACTTCCTCGTAGGAGAGGCAGCCGCGACTGTTTGGGGATCACCATCAGACCCTGGTGCAGGTACTCAGCCCCCTACGCCCTACTACTAGCGGGAGACGGTGGTGGTCCTAGGCAACTGCTGCCGTTGTGAGGGTTCGCTCCCAACCCTACAGACTTGACGAAATTGCAGTGATTCTACACGCCTCGCCCCATGGGATCAGCCTCAGGGGGCTTTCCTCACTACGGTAACAACGCGCAGATTCTTTACTGAGAGGGATCTTCCCCGATCATGGGGAGTCCTGGGAACAGCCCCTGCCACATACCGGTACCGTCCACGCTGATGCACTACGGCCCCGCATAGACGCTACCTC